>NC_071088.1:22555000-22925000 GCF_027358695.1 Spea bombifrons | reverse complement strand
AAAAGTGTTAGAGAAACTTTAAATTCGATACTATCAGATTTTAAAAGTGAAATGAAACAAGAACTTCAGTCACTACGCACTGATCTCACCCGCATGATTAACGAATTAGGCCAGAGAACGGGCACAGTGGAAACTAAATTAGATGATCTCATCGACTCACACAATTCAGTAATAGAAAAATCACATGATGGGGAACTAGAAAAAAAAATAAAAAATAAATAAATATAGAAGACAGATCACGCAGGGGCAATCTACGAATAAGGGGAATCCTCGAAACTGTCAAATACAATGAATTAATACCCTTTATCCAAGAATATGCAAAATGCTTCACAGATGGTTTCCTACAAAAACCGTTGGAAATAGACAGGGTACACAGAATCCCAAAGGGAAATGGGGCACCCAACCAGGCCCCAAGAGACGTGATCCTTAAAGTGCATTACTACCCCCAAAGAGATGCCTTACTCAGGGGAAGTAGACAACAGATGTATTTACCTGACAAATATAACAACATCGCAGTTTTCGCAGACCTTTCAGCAGAGACGCTAACATGGAGAAGAGAGATGAAACCTATGCTGGAGATCCTAGAAACGCACAGGATACAATACAGATGGGTTTTCCCACGTCGGCTCCTTATTCTTAAAGATGGTGCAATCCGAACGATTCAAAATCTGAAGGAGGGAATGGATCTGTTGTCAATTTGGGAAATAGCTGTACCTGAAACTTCGTCTGATCGTGGTAAATTCAAAAACTCCTCTTCCAGCCCCAAAAAAAGCAACAAAAAGAATGGCAGAAAGTTCCCTCTCTGAATAACTCTCATAATAAACCAGGTCGATCCATGGAAATGGACATTGGATATTCATACTGGAAATATAACTTTGCTTGGCTCTGTTTGATTTGCAAGAACTATTTTCTGTGGAGATGGCTAAATCCACCAAAATTAAAATGCTGTTGACCGTGAGAACCCCGCTGTCTCTTATAATACTGAGACATCGGTCTACTCAGAGGCATACTTAATGATTAAAGTTATATAATATAAAATTGTATTATACATCTTAGGTTGTTACAAACATATACATAAACTAAATAACAAAAGTTAGATACGTTTTGTTCACCTTTTACTAATACTTAAAAGTAACTATCCGGGCTAGGTTATACCCACTTAAAATGATACTTTACTTTCCTGCCTCCAGGAGGATGAAGGGGTTGTCTCTCACACCAATCACTGAAATTACAAGTGCTGGAAATTTTTATACCCTTATTTGTACCTTACTTTCGTTTTTTTGTTGTTTTTTTTCCCTTTATATTCATTTTATTTTATCACTACATTTGTTTACTTTAATTTTACAACCAAATGTCTAAAAGATCCTAGAATAGAATGTCATTTATATCACTTTTGGATTTGATGATACAACGATGCTTTATACAGAAATGTTACTTATTAACCAAACTATAAACGTTAAGAAGCGAGCATACAGCACACCAACACCCTTTTACAAATGTATAACATAATTTCCCTTAATGTCAGAGGATTGAGCTCACCATGCAAACTTAACACATTCTGGTCAGAAATGCAACGTTTAAAAGCAGACATAATCTGTTTTCAAGAATCACACTAGAAGAAATAACTTCTCACTATTTAAGACACCAAAACTATACAAACATTTACCACTCTTTTTTTCACCAAAAGGAAAAGAGGATGTTCGATTATTTTTAAGAATTCATTAAATTGTGAGATATACGAGGTCATTGATGATGAAAAGGGTTGCTTCAACATAATATATTGTTCAATAAATGGCAAACCATTGGTCCTCGCAAACACTTATTTACCACACTCCATACAATTTTCCACTTTAAAACATATACTGGAAATATTCACAAAATTCCCCCCTAATGCTTCAACAATAATATGTGGTGATCTAAATACCTTATTTTGTCCAGAATTAGATTCATCCGAAGAAATTGAAAAAGTGATCTCAGATATGCCAACAGGTAAATCACCAGGACCTGACGGATTTACAAATTCTTACTATAAAACTTTCAAATCCATTTGAATCCCTAATTTATTGAATTGTTACAGAGAACTGCAATCTTTTCATCTGATACCTCAGGATATGAATAGAGCATTCATTGTAACCTTACCAAAACCCAGCAAAACACCGACAACTTGTGGCAATTTTCGCCCTATAGCTCTACTAAACGTAGATTATAAATGATATGCCAAAATTTTAGCAAACAGACTAGCCAAAGCTCTCCCCAGTTTAATTCATTTAGACCAGGTAGGATTCATCAAAGACAGACAAGCCCCTGATGCCAGAAGACGGATCATAGATCTCATAGACCTACGTAATAGAAAAAAAGTTGGATGTCTTCTCTTATCACTAGATGCAAAGAAGGCATTCGATAGATTAAACTGGTCTTTCTTAGGGGAATGCATGAGGAGATACGGTATCCCTGATGAATTTATACAATTCTGTCTGGGTCTTTACAGTAAACCTTCCGCACAGGTGTTAATATCGGGAATCCACTCTCCTATTTTTGACATAAATAATGGAGCAAGACAGGGGTGTCCCATGTCACCTCTTTTATATATCCTCTCTTTAGAGCCACTTGCACAACTAATTTGCCAAAACAAAAATATTAAAGGGGTAACATTACCAAACCAAACTGAACAACATAAAATCTCAATGTTCGCAGATGACATCATGCTAACTCTTCAAAACCCTATTGACTCCCTACCTCACTTAATTAATGACCTTAAAATGTTTAACAAAGTATCATGTCACAAAATAAGCAACAACAAATCCCAAGCATTAACTTTAAACCTAGATACAAAAACGAAATCCATACTACATGAGTCATACAATTTTGATTGGCGAAAAAGCAACTTGAAATATCTGGGTATTGATAATTATAGAAATACAACAAGCATAGCGGGCAACAATTAAAAAATGTATGGAAAAATGTCCAAGCGGATATAAGAAGATGGCAAGGTTTTAACCTTTTGGTTTGGAAGAAATTCAGCAATTAAAATAAATATAACACCAAAAATTCTTTACCTTTTAAGAACAATTCCTCTAAAATTTCCAGTCAAACTCCTTAAAACTATCCAAGGAACCATAAATAGATACATTAGAGGAAAAAAAAACCCTAGAGTCAGTATGCCAACTTTATATATAGATATACACTCAAAGGAGGTATGGGGATTCCTAATGTTTTACTATATCACAAGGCGGCCATATTATCTCAACTAGTCTTATTCCTCTCAAACCCTAAAAAAAAATAGGTGGAAAGAAATAGAAGAAAATCCTCTAAGCTATCCTATAGTTTCACATGTCATGTGGGCAAACGACATCCCAATCAAACCTAAAGCAACCATGCCAACATTAACTTGTGCATTAAAAACATGGATAACATTTTTAAAATCCTTCAATTTGGAAAACAATCTGTCAAAGATAGCCCCAATACAAACTCTACACCTTAATATACCTGGGTTAAACATCGCAAACTGGGTATTATGTAAGATAAATTCAATTTCTCAAATATTAGACACCTCAAAAAAACTGAAATCTTTTGAATGTTTGAGGGAAGAGTTTAATCTTCGCCCCAGAGAAATTTTTAACTATTTAAAAATAAAAAATTACTAATACACAAATTGCTTTTATGGAATCGAAAATAAACAATTTAACAGATATAAAAGGGTTAGTATCTTTTATGTATCAACAATTGTTAACTAATACTTTTACAGTCAAAATGACATTTTTAGACCATTGGGCAACAGAAATAGAAGAAACAATAGATGATGAACAATAGGATCAATCGTTTGCTTTACTGAAAGGCCCAGCTAAATGTATAAAACTATCAGAACTTCATGCTAAAATACTTTATAGGTGGCACTACACACCTGAGAAATTGCACACGTTCCAGCCCCAAAGACCGAATTTATGTTGGTGGAAATGCAACCAAATTGGTACTCATCTACATATATTTTGGTCCTGTCCACAAGTATATCAAATCTGGTCTCAATTATACAAACACATGGGTGAAATCCTAAAAATCCAGATTCCAATTGATCCAAACATAGGGATTTTGGGAATCTATCCGCATTATATACCACACAAATTCAGGAAACTTTTAAATATAGCTTTTATGCTTTTTAAACAGTTTTTAGCTAAACTATGGAATTCAGAGGAGCTTCCAACCATACCAATGATCATCAAAAGAATGAGAGAAACTAGGAAAATGGAATTGGCTTTTCATATGGGCAACCACACAATGAGCACTTTCAATAAAATATGGGGAAACTTTCCATCAAAGGAGCATGATTAAAATAAATAAATAACATATTCATAAAATCAATTCATTATCCCTAGCTATACTTCATCAAATATCCTTAAGTTGAGGGTTAGAGTAAAGATGACACATATACATAGATAAACCACATCATATCGCAGCAATGACTACACTGCTTGGAAATATAATTTATCCATACTTGTGTTTAGGATCAATCTATAAATATCTGAAAACATACACAACTTTCACCATAATGGTTGTTTTTGTTATACTTTAATTTTTCCTTTGGTTTTCTTTTACACTTTCTTATAATTTTGTTCCTTTTTTCTTCGCAACTGATTATCTTGAAATATTCAATCTTTATGTTGTGTTGTATTTTTGGCATTATGATGTATTTACTCTGTAAACGGAGTATCGAGGTCACATAGAATGAAATGATCTCGACGTTCCCTTGACCTTGTAATATCTTTGTCATTAACCAACACATTTCTTTATTCTGTAACAGAGTTTTATATACATGCAAAAAAAATCTTTAATAAAAACTCTCCAATAAAAACTTATTATATATATAAAAAAAAGAATAGATGTCAGAAATGAGTTATATTTGGAAAAAAGGGGATTCCAGGTGCCGACACACCTTCGTTTAGTGGTAAATAGTTCCAGAAAATGATTTTTTCATAAGAAAATGGAGGGTTTAATACTGTGATGAACACACAGGGTTACATTGGGAATGAAGATATATGGTAACAAGTACATAACAGAGTTGTAACTAACTGCAACAAGAATATGAAGATTGTAACCAGGTATTCGGGGAGAGACACAATTTTTATAGGGACAATGACATCACGTTTACAGAGAACAAAAGGCTCACACTAAACAAAAGCTTCAAGCTACTTTTTACAGATCCTATCACATGTTATTTACAAACAGGAACAACCGCTTCACAGACAATGCAACACACTATTTCCAGTTGTACATTTGCCTTTTGATGTGGGTTTCAGGTGATTACATTTGTATTTAAAAAGTCTCCACCTGTTCTTTCTGTGAGGATGTGAAATAAACTGGCCAAATGGTGTTCGGTCAGATCACCTTAACTCTTTTTATACCTATAATGACTGTAATATATATTTGTAATATAAATATGTTATAATGCTCCCTAAGGTGTCTGACATAGTCTGCATGCTACCTCCACAATAGAGACCGAGAATTCCTATTTTTTTTATCACCTCCCCAAAATACACAAGTCCATGACATCTCCACCAGGTAGTCCAAACATTTCTAGTGTTGGTTCATTACTGGCACCACTGGCTAGATTCATTGATATGCCTCTTCAGGGATTTGTTTTAGAAACCCCTGCCTATTTTAGGATACCACCTGTGATAAGGTACAGGGTGTGGTTGCTGATGGCGTGTACATCCCACCTAGGTTTTGTAGGGTTTGGTATGATATGTAGCCCCAGGGGAAGTATGTGTTGTGCCACGTAACATTATGAGTATATATGGGCCCCTGGGGTGGAGCATAAGGAGAGTAGGAAGGGCTGGTGCTCCATTCCGCAGTTTACATACACCTGGATCCATACAATAGAATCCAGGCAAGGCGTTCAGGCTGACTCCAAAGCACTGGTTAGCTGCAAGTGATTAGTTGCAAGTGATTAGCTGCAGTAACCGCAATAAAGCCTTGCCTGATTAACAGAAAGGAGAGTTTTGTTTTGAGGACTGTAAGCAGCAAGGCTGTCTATGCACTAAAGAGGCAATCTAAAAGGTTGGTGAGCCTACATTTCTTTTAGTTTAGACCCTGCTTAGTAAGGGACATATATGTTAGTAAGAGCTCAGATGAGCTCGTGCTTTGTAGGTTTTTTGTTTAGGATGTATGATTCTGTTAATAACTGTGGATGTGGATTAATAACAAACTGTGGCTGATTAATTAACCAAGACTGGCTTTAATACCCTAGAGGACAGTGCTGTTTGCAAGGACTTGGTACCCTGTGTGGGTGCAGGATCACACACCCATGTGATCAAATTACTCAATGAAATCCAATGGGAACCAAATTTTATTAGTCGGTATGAATGTCTAATCACTATACAACACCATAGAGTATAGTTTAGGATTGAAGGCAGCTAGATCTTATTATAGAGAAGAACCCTAGTTACTACTCAGACAGTGTGACATTATTATGGCCTTCCTAAATTCCTTCCTGAAACACAATTTTTTTTGGCTTCCTAGATCAATTCTTCCCAAATCAGCTATGGGTGCCAAGTTCACCCACTGTTACATGAATCTTTTTTATTTGGTCTAATAACCCCTGGGGGCAAACAAGTCGTTAATCGTTTTCTGGCATGGTTCAGTTCCCGGGAAGAACCATTTGTTTCATTTGTTAATAATACTCCATTTAATCTGATTTTTACTAGTAACATACACTTGGGTACAGGGGCGTACCTAGAGTATTTGGCACCCGGGGCGGATCCTGTAAGTGGCACCCCCCCAAATGTAAAGACATCTACAAAATTATGTTGGCAAGAATATTTATTGCACCAATTTGTAAACTGTATGTCAACTGTAAACAACAAGAAATCTGAAAAAATAAATTAATAACTTATAAGTAAAATAAATATGTTTAAATAACATTTACTGAACATATAATAGTGCTTTCTTTAATAACCCCCCCAAAAAAAACAACAAACACAACAAGTTTCTAAGAAGACCTAGCAAATGAGTGACAAACATTACAAATTAAGTACTGGCTAAGCAGCTAAAGACACTATAAACTAAAAAAAATTCTGATATTATAATCAGGAGTCACCATAACATTGTTCTCTTTTCATTTAAGCATTTGCATATATAGTGGTGTTGCCATGTCGACTCATGATTATATATACCATATGAACCAGACACTGACTGTGGTATAGCATGACACCTATCACTATATACTGAGCCAGGCAGTGACGGTGGTACAGCATAATGCCTATCACTCTATACTGAGACAGACATTCACGGTGGTGCAGCTTAAGTAATTTCATAATATATTGAGGCAAACATTACAGTGAAACAGCATAACTCCTATCACTATACACTGAGCCAGATACTACAGTGGAACAGCATAACACCTATCACTATAACTGAGCCAGATATTGATGGTGGTACAGCATAACCGCTATCTTTATATACTGAGCTAGACACTTATAGTAGTACAACATAACTATCATTATACACTGAGGCAGACATTGACAGTTGTGCAGCACAACTGCTATCATTATATACTGAGACACGCGCTGACAGTAGTACAACATAACTGTTTCCATTATATACTGAGGCACGCGCTGACGGTGGTACAACATAACTGTTATTTTATACTGAGGCCCACATTGCCGGTGATACAGGATAACACCTATCACTTTATAGTGAGCACACATTGACGGTGGGGCAGCGTAATCCATATCACTATACATTGAGCCTGACATTTACAATAATGCAGCATAACCCATATCACTATATACAAAGCCATTGATGTGGTGTAGGCCTACCACTTCAGTGTCTGGCTTAGTATATAGTGGTAGGGGTTATGCTGCATTATTGTAAATGTCTAGATCGATGTATAGTGATAGGGATTATGCTGTACTGCCCTCAACTGCAGATCAGGGGAAGACTGTGAGAGTCAGTACAGCCTTCCCTTCTTCTGACTGCACCGTGACATTGGGAGGTCCTCTCCCCGTAATCATCCCCAAAGTCCATTTGTCCCCTACGTCACTAAACCACAACTCTCTTTTAATTACTCCCTGTAGTTCAGGTATAGATCAAATAAACAACACATGGAAACAGCAAGTGTTAAATATCCTGTATTTACAGGTATACATAAATAATGTATGGAAACATAGCATTGCAGGTATAAATCAACAGAACACACAAACCCAGCATTGCAGGTATAGATCAACTGGAAATCACTCAGCACTGAAGGTATAGATCAAATAAACAACACATGGAAACAGCACCCCAGGTATTGATCAACTGAATAAGACATCCTGTATTTGCTGGTAAACATAAATAATGTATAGAAACATAGCATAGCAGATATAGACCAACACATTAACACACAAACCCAGCTTTGCAGGTACAGATCAATTGGAATTCACATAAAAACTCAGCATTAAAGTTATAGATAAAACCCCCTAAATTACAGGCATAGATCACAGATTGCACACCCCAAAGCCAGCGTCCACATTGCCCACATAGAACCTGACCAGCACCCTGCGGTGGGGGTGCAAGGCCTCTGTCTCCCAGCTCTGCCACTGTATGGAACAGTATAGAGTGATGGGAGTTATGATGTACTTTAGAGCATAATTATAATGAAAAAGACATTGGAAATGGTACAGCATAACACCCATCACTCTCACACATTTACCAATCAACACTTACCAATCCACAGATTCCACACATACCAATCCACAGATTCCACACATACCAATCCACAGATTCCACACATACCAATCCACAGATTCCACACATACCAATCCACACATACCAATCCACAGATTCCACACATACCAATCCACAGATTCCACACATACCAATCCACAGATTCCACACATACCAATCCACAGATTCCACACATACCACACATACCAATTCACAGATTCCACACATACCAATCCACAGATTCCACACATACTAATCCACACATATACCAATCCACACATTCCACACATACCAATCCACAGATTCCACACATACCAATCCACACATATACCAATCCACAGATTCCACACATACTAATCCACACATATACCAATCCAGATTCCACACATACCAATCCACTCTCACTCAGTCTTAATTAATGATTTCCTACCTTCTTTTCTACTTCTTTTCTTCTTACAGCAGTCTTTTCTTTTTACAGCAGTCTTCCTCTTCGCTCCTCTTCTTCTGTCTTCTTCCGGGTCATAGGGCACTGTGGGCGCGGCTTCAGTGCCGCCGGGGTTTGTTGTCAGATCCCGGCGGCACTGAAGCCGCGCCCACAGTGCCCTCTGCACAGCAGCAGTTGACGCGTGGATCGCAAGGGAGCAGTATCGGAGGTCTTTAACAGACCTCCGGCTCCTTTGAGTGATTTTAAGCCAGTTCAAGGGAACCGGCTTAAAATCACTCAAGGGAGCCGGAGGTCTGTTAAAGACCTCCGATACCGCTCTCTTGCGAGCCTGCTCCTCCAGCGGCGGACATTACTGTCCGTCTCTGGAGGGGTGCCGGGTGCCGGCAAGTTGGCACCCCCCTGATGAGCGGCACCCGGTGCGGACCGCCCCCCCCGCCCCCCGCTAGGTACGCTACTGCTAATAGTCTGAAGAATGTAATGGTCTCTAGTAAACTTAGAGGATTGTGTGAGACCTCTGGTGAACAGGACCCTTCTGGTACATCACTCTGTAGACATTCTAGATATTTAACATGCCCATATATCAATCCGGATTTGTTCACCGTTATAACTAAAACCACAAATTATAGCTTTATAAGTCAACATAACTTTTATTTTTTTGGTCTGTTTGTTATCATGCACACGTGGATTGCAATATGTGGGACATTGGCTGAAAGTCCGGTTTCAGGAACACCATAGGGAAAGCTTGAGTTCTTACCGTGAGCTCCTTTTTTTAGACAACAGGAAACCAGAGGATGTAATGCAAAAATATGTATTTAATTTAATAGGAGGGCTTTGATATGTACCACCAAGGATCTACAGTGAGAAAAGAGGCTCATGGTAAGAACTGAAGCTTTCCCTGTCATCCTTGGTGACACACGAGTGAGAAATACCAAAGTCAGGAACAGGCTGCCATCAGAACCTTCCTTCCAAAGGCTGTATCCTCAGCTGCCATGTCATGGATGTGGTAATATCAGGTAAATGTGTGCATGTTACACCAAGTGGACACTTTACATATTTGCTGATTAGTTGCTAAAGACTGTTTGGCATTACATGTAGCCACCACCCTGTTAACAGTCTTCTAGGTCTCAGTCAAGCAAGGTTCCTTGAAGAAATGCTGAACAGCAGAGTTCTCGGCTAACTCTAGATCAGAGAAGTGCTGACAGCACATTAACTTTTAGAGTTGCAGGTTTCAGGCCTCTGTCGAAGCCATCTTGCAGGAAGTCAAGTTCCAGAGGGATGGAACTGGAATCAGTCTGTCAGATGATGTTTCGCCACCAGGTTAAAAATTTAGGCCGAATGTCCAGATATCTCAGGGAGGTAATCCATTTTCAACTGCCGAGGAGCATGTTGGCAACTGTTCTCCAACAACGCCCTTTCAGTCTCCAGGCAGTCAGGTGTAGAAATATTAGATCCGGATGATGCATAGCTCCCTGCAGCAAAAGATCCTCTTTGTAAGGAAGGTGAAAAGGTTCTGTTATGCTCAACTGCTGTAGCTCCGAATACCATACTCTGTTTGGCCAGTGCAGGGCGATCAGTATATAGCGGAAGTTGCAAATCTTCCTGATAACCCTGGTGATTAGAGGCAGAGGAGAAAAGATTTAGGCTAGGCTGAAGGATCAGGTCTGGTTGAAGTCTACGTGGTTGCTTGGAGGTTTAGAAAACAAAAATTGGTGTTGGTCCTGGTTGCCATAAGGTCTACGTCCAGCTGTCCCCATCGACTCACAAACCACCCAAAGACTTCAAGGTTCAGAGTCCATTCTCTCCGGAGAGCGGTCACAAGCACCACTGTGAGAGATTTTGCCTCTCGCAAGAAGGCAGTGTCACGCCAACTTGTGTAATGCATACATGGACTTGCTACCTGGTAGAGATGGTATGGCCAATTGCAGCATGAGAGGGGTTAATTGTATGGGCATGTGGTGCCAAAATGTCTTATAAGATGAATTTGTCTTTTGAAGCTGGGACTCCAACCAGGGCACTCTGCAAGGTGTGAAATGTTAAGAGGAGGTGCCTCTATGTCTACTTGTTGAGTAATCCACCACATGCCTGTACCCCCTCATAGATAGTGGATTCTTTTGATATGCTAAGTGACCACTAGCAGTCGGGAAAACCATTACTTCCAAGGTCATATCCAACACATACACCAATAATAACCCATAGATTCATAATCATACCTCCCTTTTGTGCATATCTAGAACAGGGAAAGCACACCCTACAAGAAGAATACAAATATGGCCAGTGCAACTTAAGCTGTTTGGAAGAAATTGTGAAGTCCGTGGTATTCTGTCATAATCAGCATGGACTTCATAATTTACAAGAAATTCATAAATGCAAAAATTATTGCTGTGGCGAGCACAGGAGGGATAATAAAATTAAAACGAGTTATTTTGAGTGATATGGTTCCACCACACAAGGGGGAGGTCACTTATGGTTCCTATAGGTACACCTTCCCTCTGCTTAAACTACCCCTGGGCCGGCTTGGAAACTCGAGATGAACTGGAAAAAAAAGTATACGTTTAATGAGAGGAAATTGGTCAGTGTGCTTACTAGGGGCCAAGATCTAATTTTGAGTAAGTCGCCATCTTTCCTTGCCGGAGCCCTATGGACAGAAAAACTGTTACTTTACCATTCAAGTGAGTAGTTAGGTTTTCTGTAACTTCTCCTTTTTATTTTTATCTGTTTGGTGTAAATAATCGGTTTATCATCTTTTTTGTATGCACTGTGACTATTTTTTTGTTCATAATAAATATTCCTTTATTAAGTTCTGCCTTTGTCTGGTAAAGACTCACGTTACCTGATTAGACCAATGTATTGGTAATTTGAAATCACATAATTATTGTGTTAAAGTATATTTTGTGGGTTCTTAGTCTAATTCGCTTGGGAGACCAAGGCACCCCATTTATAAATTGTCTTGGTGGAGGCCGCGTTATGATATTGGTTATATCATAGTTAATTGTGGGTGGTATTGAGGGTGGATATTTTTATCACTATTTCCAGTCTAGGGCAGACAGAAATTTAACACTTTAACCCCCAGAACCAAGTCACACTCACGCTTGGAGTAGGGTGCATTCGTGACATGTGGCATCCTTTTAAAAAATAGTTTAAAAAAAAAGTTTCCAAGAGGGTCTCTCTTGCATTCAACCATGCAAGTCAAAGGAGCCCAGCTTTATAATCACAATGTGATTAGTAAAATAAATTTTAAAAAAAAGGGGGTATGGCCTACCGCTGAGGAAGATGGCCGCATGAGGTGTGAGCTCCCCCCCCACTTACCTTTGAATGATCCAAAGCCATCCACAGCCATGGGCAGAAGCAGAAAAGGGGAGCATGACCCTTAGACCCCGGGGGGAAAGGGGAAACCGGTTTCGTCGTCCTTAAGGGACTATTTTCAGACCTCGGAGGCCTCTTCGCCCTTGGGCTCCAATGGGGCTTCCTCCTCGTCATAAGATGCATCCGCCGCCATATCTGGGCAGAACATGGTCCACCAGCTTTTTTCCTCTGCACCGTGGAAGGCGGACTTTAGTAACCTGATCTTGGAACTCAAATAAACGGTGAAAGCTGAAATCGCCACGCTGCGGACATACCTTGCTGGCCTGGGACAACGTGTTGCAACGCAAGAGCTAGACTCGGCTCTGCAGGCCAAGAAACTTTCTCACGTGGTGAAAATTACCTCACAGCATGTAGGACACCTGGCAGATTATAGACGCCGCATAGAAGACCTCGATAATTGTAGCCGGAGGCACAATGTGAGAGTCAGGGGCGTTTTGGAATCCTCAATGGTGGAACCAGAAGATGTATTTGGTGTACTTACCCGCATCTTCAACGTGTTGCTGAACAGACCTGTAGACACTCTGATCCAGATGGATAGGGCACATAGAGTCCTGAGACCTAGAGGTCCTGCAAAAAACCCAACTTTCCCTTTAAATGGAACGAGGACAAACTAAAATATTTGGGGATATGGCTCACTGGAGATTTGTCTCTTCTATACTCTTACAATTTCCTCCCACTACTCACTACTCTACGGAAGGATTTGCGACAGTGGTCACCACTATATATCAACTGGTTTAGTAGGATCAACATGTTAAAAATGAATGTCATGCCCAGAATTCTTTATTTCTTACAAATCCCAATCAACATCTCGCTAGCCTTCTTCAACTCTCCTAGATCTATGTTTATCCAGTTTGTATGGGCAAACAAGAAAACCAGGACTAAATTTTCTACCCTGATCTTTCCCAAGGTCGAGGGGGGGACAGGACTTGTTGTCTACATGTACCTGTTTATCAATGTTAATTTATGTTAATTAAGTTCTGTGGATATGAGTCAATGTTTTACAACAATAAACTGTTCATTCCTTCTGTACTCAATTCAAGTTAGTTGTGTCTACTTATTGGGTACACATAGCAGGGTTCCAAGGTGTGCATGCTGACTGGCGCTGGAAGTGATTTTGGGGACAACAGGAGGATACATCTGGGAGTTACTACAGCTCTCTTGGTGAACCCGTTACAGAGAGGTTCACAGATTTTCCATAAAACAGTCAGTTTTATCCCCTCCAGTGTCACAGAGAGATGTCCCAGGCCTAGCCCTTAGTATCACACACATACATACATACACTATTAACATACATCTGTTAAGATTGATAGATCTCATTGTGTCCTTAAGATGACCTAACACAGGCTCGGCATGACAGGGTGTTATTTAGAAGTGACATCCAACAGGACCTGTAAATTTTATACTTGAAGTACAATTTGTGTGGGGAAAAAAAATACACTCATCCAGAGGATCACACACAGCCAGACACACACACTAACATGCATGCACGAGCTAACATACCCAGGCATACAGACATTCATACTAACACATGCCCACCCATGTAAGCAGCAGGGCCCCTGCGGAAGTGATCACGGTTGCTGCAGGCTTTTAACCAGGGCCGGCTCTGCCCTGGAGCAGAGTGGGGCAATTGCTGCCCCTTTTTTTTTTTTTTGGAAGTGGAGGAGAGGGGCGCCGAGTGGTTTTCGCTTATCAAGTTTTCAGTACCCACTTGGCGCCCCTCTCTCTCCTATGCAAGCCCTCTAGCTCGGTCTCAGTGCCAGCTTGTAATGCTGAGCGCCGGAATATGACGTCATTTACGGCACACAACAGTGAAGCAGGACTGCTGGACGTTAAGTGAAGTACAAAAGGGGGGAAAATAGAGTAGATAATAGGGAGGGAGAGGGTAGATAATGACAAGGTAGGGAGAGGATAGAGCAGTGGCTTCGGCGGGGGGGTCGTAGGGGTTGGCGGCATTTCAAATTTCGCCCCAGGCGGCATTATGTCTTGGACCAGCCCTGGTTTTACCCGGCATTAAAGACGGCCCTGGCGGTTGTGCGGCCGCTTTGTTTAGATTTAGGGGGGCCTGGGGGGGGCAATTGTCCAGCCCACACCTGGTGAAGCCTCAACCTGTCTTTATGCTGGATGCGCTGTTGCTCCACCACAGCAAGGTCATGTGATGTGACCCCGCTTGGGAACATTAAATATCAAGAAACCCAACACCTGAATACGCTGAGGAACACATGTTTTACCAAACACACCTCCTGTGGTGCAAGTTGCAGGAGTGTGTAGAGGAAAAAGCAAATGTATTCAGATGATTCTGAGGTATCCACCTATGCACCATTATCTAGAATATAGGGTGACACTGTTATCACATGATGGCTGTAGCTCTACCAGCTGTAATCGTTTGTGTTATCTTGAGATTTTCCTTTTCGCCTTGAGGTAGCTGTTCCGCCGACAAAAAACGAACTATCACGCTATATGAAGGGACATATATTCTGACATCCCCACTTTAAAAAGGGCAGGTATTATTTTCGGGACTTCCCCGCCTTAACATTACGAAACACACCCATTACAAACTCCCTGAACATATTCGTTGTAACCAGGAACTATCGCGTCATGTGACTGCGTGAGTAAATGATGGCGGCGCCCGGAACGGAAAAGCTGTTTGTCGCACGCTGTGTTCTTGGCGGTGTCGTGTCGATTCGATCAGGTTCAAGCGCTGCTCAAAAGGGCGATATATTGAGGTGTCTGCTGGTCGTGCTTTGTTGGCTCTGCGTTAGCGCCAGGTAAACGGGACCGTAGACGTGCTACTTAACGATTGACCCGTAACACTAGCTGAATGGCTACTTAACGTCCCTTTTAGAACTGAGGCAGGTGATGAATTCATGAAAGGGTTTATTCTTCCGGTGTACTTTTAATCTATTAACCGTTTAGCCTCTGATGGTTGCATGTTAACAATATCTCCTTGAAATGTACATGAAGTACCCTGGATAATAGTTTGTGTAAGGCTAGCTATTAAGTACTGTTTTCGCATGCCCCAGCATTATGAAGACATAGTCTGAGATTCTGAAGCACTATGTATTGTGTGCCCCACTCAATGTGAAGAGGGAGCCATAGGGGGTCAAAGGAAGTTCCAGACACTTTGTAAAGGCAGACCGCTTTATGCTCACATAGCTTTGCACCCAACACTCTTGTGTATCCACAGAAATCCTGCGTGCTGTGATTGTAAAGTGGAATCTGCTGGTGCTATATGGATAAATTTAATGTGTTGTGGCCGACTCTATCAGGATGATGATAGAAGTTCGGCCAGAACTGCGTGGTTGTCTGCTAAAAGTGCTCAACATATTAAATGTATTCCCTGCTATGTTAGACTTCTTTTGGTTGTCATGATACAAACAAAAACTTTTCAGGTGCTATGGCAACAACATATCATAGCCTGCTTTTGCGTCACATGACAAGTGATCAGAGCAAAACAATCGAAAAAAGGGAATTTCTGGAAATGGTTTTACTATTTAATAGAACTAGGAATGATGTTTCTCAAACTGTATTTGGTTCCAGAAGTGTTAAATATAGCAGAGTAGGTGAAGCCGCACGTTTAGAACACTTCGTTTGGTAGCGGTTTTAATACAATCTACATACAGGGCGCTGGACTCCACTTGATACAGGGTTTCTGTGAATACCTAAGTGTAATATAAGTGTAAGTGTAAGCCTTGTAGTTTGCTTTTACACTGTATGCAATCTGAATGTTCTTATGGAAGCTACGCTATAGACCCCTTTATGCCTCTCCGTTCTTTAGAGGGAGTTTACTTGTTTCCAGCAAGTGTTCATCCTCGTGACTGATGTTGGAAGGACTTGCTGCGCATGGGATATTTCGCTGTCCAATCTGACATACTATTGATTGTGTTTTATTTACTTTTTTGATAAAAAAAAATCTCTCTTACTTAAGAAACGTATAAAGTGTTAACGGAAATAAACAAATAACTGAAAACTAAATAAAAGTCACAGGCATATTGAGCAGAAAAACATATTGCGTATAAATAAGCCATCGTTTTGATCTAAACAGGTCTTTATCAGGGCCAATGCAAAAATTATGCCGGCATGTAAAAATTTAGCTTTGGCACAAATGAAACCTGTTAAGAAATCTGTTATATATATTGGGGGGGGGGCTGAATGTGAGTTGTGCGTAGACTTTCATGTTTGTTCGTATTGCTTTCTGGGTACTTTCAGGTACCTTTTCGAGTAATTATATTTTTAAAGTGCACTAAACAGTAGAGACTGTTATAAATAGTTTAATTTAACACCAACAGTAATGCTAAGATGGACACACTAGGGAAATAGCCTGGAGGTTTGGGATGTTAAAATAGTTACAGTTGGTCCATAATTTGGGATGGTTAAATATATTTTTATCACAACATATTCTATATTAAGCCATTGTAAAACATAAAAAAATAGGATGTATGTTCCCAATATACTGTATAATGAACAATATTTCTGTAACATAATAAAACTCAGTCAAATTGCCTCCTATAATCATTAACAATAATAAACCAACCTGAAATATGCATGCAGTAAACATAAACAATTCTTTTTTTTTTTAATTTTAGGAATTCATTGGTCGATGATTTGCTGTTACCATATCCTCTACTTTCCAAGCACGGACCAAGCCACACTCATCGTGAAGTCAGAGACTGCCAACCAGTTATTCATGGGAATACAACATATGAAGTATGGCCTAGCAGTAACCACACTGTGCTTCCATTGGTTTCAAGCAAAGTATTTGCATCTGTGTTTGCAAATGGTATTGATAAAAAGACAGTACTTGGGCATTTTACTTTTATAAATAATCCGTTGAAGACGGTCTCAGTATTGGAACCTGGTGGAGTTTTGGGTTGCAGTAAAAATACAACAGCAACTGTTGAAGAAACTGTTAAATACGGGAAGTGTGTTGTGGCTCAGAACGGTGGCTTCTTTAACACTACTACAGGGGAATGTTTAGGAAACATTGTGAGCAATGGCAGATTGGTGCAGAATTCTGGAGGAATCCAAAATGCTCAGTTTGGCATTAAAGCTGATGGTACCATGGTTTTTGGGTAAGTGTGTGAAGCATAATGTTTTTCAATTTTCTTGCTAAACAGTAAAAATAACATTATGAAACTGGAAATCATAACTTATAAAACAAAGTGTCTTCTTATGGCATACAAAGGCAACTGATATAATTTGGTCCACCAGTCAGCAACGTCCAACTCTAGAAGTCTCCATCAAACCCTAAACCCAACAAGGAGCATTAAGCATTATTTGTATAATAAGACCCTATAAATATATGAACATAGAGATACAAAGAATACAACTAGGGAAGGAGGAAATGTAAATCTGCAGCCAGAATATCACCACAACAATTGCCGTGGATCCCATATAGAGCACACATGATTAATCTAGAATGTATTTTAGGCCATATTGTCAGTCATGGTTCTTTCTTTATCAGTGGTTCCCAAAAAGCACCTAGCTTGCATCACTTTTACCAAAAAAGTAGAAACCATGGGGCATAACTGCCTCTTTAAAGCTGCTGTTTCACCTACTCGTGATATTTTGAGGTGTCCTAGGTGGAACAGCACATTTAAAGGTGACAGTCATCCATGTTTGTTCAAATGAGATATTAACATAGAATATTCTATGCTTACTTGAAATTTTCTCTTTCTGCTGTCAAGTGGGTTACAAATGCTGCTCATTGACTTATCTTGTTCATGCACATTTTATTCACTAATGAGAACATTGCAGGTAAATGTACGATAACACGTAAAAGCTTCCAAAATTAATCATTTAATGTACATTATCCATAATAGGACTAGAATGGAATTGTTTTACAGTGCATGTTATAAAGACTGTCTGCTAGAGCCCATCTGCGTTCACCCTGCTCAATCGATCACGGCCGTACAAGGAAAAATCCTTTCTCGCATTCTTCTCTCGGCATCAACAGTTCTACATTTGACACGCTATGTATTTCTACAAAATTAAATTGATTTGCCAAAGGGTAACCACTTTAATGTTGGCAAGAAGTTGTGTTAGGTATTACTGTTCCATGTACTGAGACTGATGGCTTAACCACAATAATAGTACTTTAAAAAAAAAAAAAAAAAAATCAAACTGGGTGATATGTTTTATTTTTATTTTTTTCCTTCGAGAGTCAATAACAGAGGCCAAGATAACTCGGATTGCCGGGGGCCCTTTTCTATAAAACTAGTGGTCTTGCCTATGTTCGCATGTCATAGCGGTTACATAAAAAAAGCTATTTTGGTAAAAGCTGGTCAAATTAACAGGAACAATTTAATGTATTTATTATTAGCTGATGTGCCCATCAGATGGGTAGATATATCAACCTGGTGAGATCCAGGTCTGCAATCCATCACTAAATTCATCGCTGTGATGTCTGCTTTAAAGGCACAGAGAGCATTTATTATGTATATGGCAAGTAAATCAATTTTTACCCTTTTGCACAAGAAATACTTTTTTTTCCTTTATTTGTAAAATGAGAATAAACATTTGTCTACTAAGAAGTTGTCAGTTTTTCACTCCAAACTCTGAACTCTGTTTTGGCTTAGCTTACAAATTAACTGGAGTTTCATATGATTCTGCCTATATTTGTAGTTATCTATCAGAAGAGCAAGTGCTGGATGAAGAAAATCCGTTTGTGCAGTTGGTGAGCGGAGTAGTATGGCTGCTGCGAAACGGAGAGGTTTACATTGAGCAGAGCAAAGCTGCAGAATGTGATAAGAGTCAGAATACTGGTAAGTTACATTTTAAAGAAATCTGAAAATTTAAGGGGGAACTAATGCTGTTCTGCTGGTTCTCACAACCTAAGATTATGATAAATATATGACGACAGAACTACGGATACGGAAAGGTGGCACAGAACTGAATGTATTGCGTGTACACCATACTGGGAAAATCGGAAACTAAAGACACCTGTGCAAACCCCCCATGTTTTACTGCCATTCTGCTTTGAGTAACAAAAGCCTACCTATATGCCACATACAGAAAAATGGTAGGTCCCCCCCTTTAAAGGAAAAAGGAAGAGAAGAAGAAAAAAAATATCAGGCTTAGACTTACCAAATGAATATGTGGGGAAGATAATGTGCATCTAAATATGTACAGTGCATACAGTAGTGTCTGCTAGTGCAAATGTGTTATTAGGGCCACAAAGTGGATAATCCAGTACCCAGCAATGCTTCTGCCCCCATGTTCCTGAACCCCTTAAGGACAATAGGGGTTTTTACTCGTAGTATATTGCGGGACAATGGCTCTTTTAACGTTTTTCAGTGTTACTGTTTAGATGTAATTTTCTTCTTTCTCATTTCATGCTCCCACACATATTATATATTGTTTTTTCCAGGACAAACAGGGCTTTCTTTAGATACCATTCATTTTATCATATCATCTAATTTACTATAAAAAAAATGATAAAATATGGGGATTTTTTGATAAAAAATTACTTTTTCTCACTTTTTAAACAGAAAACTTTTACTTATCTGCAAAAACGAATGAAAAAACCTGCTAAATAGATTCTACTATTTGTCCTGAGTTTAGAAATACCCAATGTTTTTATGTTTTTTTGCTTTTTTCTGCACGTTATGGGGCAATAAGTACAGGTAGCGTTCTGCCATTTCAAAACCATTTTTTCCAAATCTGGTAATTCTTCCCCCCATGTGCCATTTCGGGTATCTTTGAAGCCGGATAATGCAATTTACCCCATCAAGTCATATATTTTTAAAAACTAGACACCCCAAGGCATCTGAAATGCTGGTATTTTAACCCTTTCCATGCACTAATTTTACCACCACCCTTAGTGAAACTTTATGGTAGTAATTTTTTTTTTTTGTATTTTTTTCACACATGTTGTACTTCAGGTATAAATCTATCGCTCCTGGTATATGTCCGTGTCAAACAACACCCCAATATGTGTTCAGTAACATCTCCTGAGCTCAGTGATACCCCATGCATGGGTTTGTAGGGTTATTTGGGAAGTAAAATGCCGCCTTTGTGAGGTGTGTATTTTTTGCCATTTAGACATCTGCCCCATGTCCCATATTTGGGACATCTTTGAACCCGGCCAATTCAATTTACCCCATCAAATCATATATTTTTTTAATACTAGACACCCTATGGGCATTTGTAATGCCAATATTTTAACTCTTTCCATGCTGGAATTTTTGTAAAGATAAAGAATTTTAGGACTTGCTTTTTAAAAACTTTTTTTTTTTGTTTTTTGTTTTTTTGGTGACAGTGGGGATTTTTACATGTTACCATATTTTTTTAATTTTTTTTTAAACATTTTTGACCAATTTTTTTTTTTTTTTTTTTTTTTTTTTTTTTTTTTATTACTAATCACTCTCAATAGTGAGCTGGGCTCCATTGACCTTGCATGGTTGGATGCAGTACCTGCATTCAACCTGCAGGAGGAGCTCGAGAGTTCTCAAGAGGGTCTGGATAGACCCTCTGTGAACTAAGATCTATTGTTAATGCCATCCTGTGAATGACGGCAACGTCATTCACAGGATGGCACTTGTGGTTGCTCCTCGGAGCAATCACAAGGCGATCGGGGGTCGGGGGGTTGTGTTGCTACATGCCTCGATACTGAGGCATGTCAGCAACACAGTTTATGCTTAGGAAGCGATTCCGATCGCTTCCTAAGCAGTTTTAGCCTGGCGCCGCCGCGATCTTTGATGATGGCCATTTTTCTTCCGGGGAGGGCTGCCAAGGGCTGCCCTCCCCGGATCCACGGTCAGCCTCACTTGTGAGGCTTCCGTGGATGCTGCAAAGCCGCCGATCGCGGCGAAAACGCCGCGATCGCGGCGATGCAGCTATTTAACGGCAGCCCGTACATGTACGGGCATTGTCGTTAACCCGTTGCACGGCAACCCCGTACATGTACGGGGATTGTCGTTAAGGGGTTAAACAACAAAAAAAGGAATAATGAAGTACTGTGGATCATATGACATGGGTGAGTTTCCTTAATCCTTTGAAACCTTCCATAATATGAAAACATGTGCCAAAAAGTATCATGAATAAAGTAGTGGCGTGCGTGCTTGTGCACATCCCTTCCTGACGGTTCCCAGTACAAAAGACTGTCCTGTAAGACATCCTTCATGAATGGAGCAGACAGTTAGCTACCATGCAACCAAAAGTGAAAAAAGTGTCCAAGGGATTAGACATTGTGCCACAATACCGTCAAAAACATTCCCTCATTTTTAAAGTGTTTTACATCATTTCTCTTATCATTTGCAGGTAGCTTTGATTACTTTGTTGATGTGGTCTCTGCAAGGACAGCAGTGGGACATGATCAGGAAGGTCGACTTATTCTGTTTCATGTAGATGGGCAGACAGATAGTAGAGGGTAAGAGTGTTTTCAATAATTAATTTTTATTATGGTTGGGAATGCATTCTTTTATATTCAGAAATACATTGATTTAGTTTTATATGCTACCTGTTCTCTGCTGAACAACACACAGGGATACTAGGGTGGGAAGGGTGTCCAATAAACAGGTGTGTTTTTATTCAACACACCTGTTTATCAATCAGCCTAGAAACCAGACTACACTTTTTACTTAAAGTATTTGTACATCTTTTTTTTGGGGGGGGGTTGCAATGCTCATCTCTTAGAGATGGGTATGTTGGGTAGTGATTACACAAAACAGTGATTGACAAAATTACCTTCAAACAATTTCCTTGTTGGTGTGGCTCTCAAACAAGCTTGAGTTCTGAATTTTAAAAACTGAAAAGCTTTGAAAAGACCTAATTACGGAGACTTCTGGTTTATTCGCTAGAGAGGGAGCTAACAGGTGTGGCTGCGGGAGAGTTGTATTTGCAAATCACAATGCATTATGAAGGCCCATCCCTAGGAAGTTGCTTAAACCATAGTTCAATTAGTCAGATAAATCTCAAGGAGTCTAGTTTAACTATAATTTTATAGTACCACAGCATGGTTTTGATTGAGATTAAAATCGAGTTTGTAGATAAACTACATATTATTAGTCTCTCTCTCTCTTTTTTTTTTATTTATTTTTTTTGCTTTATTGCATTGTCTAATTTTTTTTATATTTTTTTTTTTAAGACTGACTTTGTGGGAGATGGCCACATTCTTAAAAAAACAAGGAGTCATTAATGCTATAAACTTAGACGGTGGTGGTTCAGCTACACTGGTTATAAATGGAACCCTTTCTAACTACCCATCTGATCATTGGTACGTGTTCTGTAAATGTATTACAAACTGTTAGAACAATCATATGATTTAACATAGGTTTAATTTTTTTATATTCAGAATATTTAGCAGATTTAGTTGTTTGGTTTTTTTTAATTATTATTTTTATTGGTTTTTGTTGCATGTAGGTAGTTTCAACTGTTATGGTTATTTGGCACCATGTCATTTTAAATAACCTTTAGAGTATTCAACAGTAAAATATTTAAAATTGTTCCTCGGTTAAAAATAACTTCCATAATAAGAAGTACAATTAATGCTGTTGGGCCGTTCATACGGTTTCCAATTTGTTGTTAACAATATAATATTGTTTGTGACTTGACACAAGATGCTTTTAGTACCTCATTGCAATTTCATCAGACAGATAATCTGTCCTATTATGTCAACTTTGCTAAAAGTGCTTATGTTTTTCCCAGTGAAAATAGATAAGGCACTAGGTATCCCACAATAATTAATTCACCTGTCTAAACAAATTTGAATTTCATATCGGGTTTAATGAACGCCTGGTTTTGAATGTGGATTCACTATTTTTGTTACAAATCTCCTTATCAAATAAAGTGTTTTGGTTGTGTCACTGCCTAGTAGTTATTTCCTAATTTTAGTAAAGTGGCATACAAAACGTTATGCTATACTTCTTGGTTGTTGAAGACTCTTTCACTGAGATTATCAGTCCAGATGCACATCATAGACAAGAGTTTTTAGTGGGGATGAAATGAGTATGCTTAAGTCAACTGAGAGAAGAAAGGTGCATCTCAAAAACAGTCTGATGAAGGAGTGTATTTTCAGTTGATCAAACTGTCGGCTCTTGTGTTGTTAGTGTGGCTGACCCCATGTGGCGTTGCCCAAGAAGCATCTCTACAATCATATGTGTTCATGAGCCCTACTGCGATCCACCTGACTGTGGAGATCATGGGCAATGTGTATCAGGAGAGTGTCGGTGTTCTGGTGCCTGGACAGGTCCTGCCTGTGACATCCTCAACTGTGGTCCATCCAACTGTGCACATGGGAACTGCACTGAGGGTAAGCGGTGTACATCTGCTACAACATACGTTTTAGCCGTTTTCCTTGCGAGAGTAAAATGCTAAGATGACTACCTATAACACATTTGAGGGTCTGATCCTTGGTTGCCCTTCAATATATAATGGTTGGAACTGGCAATTTCTTAATACAAGCTTATAGTTTGTACGTGTATCTAAGGTCTGTAGAGGGATTATTTGTCATGTTTTAAATAATAGCAATATAGTCGTCTAGTTCTAAAACAATTGATAAACAGGCTTCTGCCATTTGTTTTTTTGTTATGCAGTCATCAGTAAAACCAGTAAACAATAATTGTATAGAATTATAGCAAACTTTCTTTAGATTTAATGAAAACCACAAAAACTGCCATTGTATGTGTCGCATTTTATTTCTTAACATTCAATTTACTTTTTGGTGCTGTTTTATCAATCTGCTATTATAAACATACAAATTACAAATGTTTTTATTCCTGGTCTAGTGAATTGTATATGATTTCACTACTTGTAACGGGTGGAGCAAAAATAGAGCTTTATGACCCATGTTTTTGGTGATCCGGAATGAATAAGGTGAATGTTTTATATTTTTTTGTATAAATGTCGTCTTTAATAATGTTTTTCAGGGGTCTGTATGTGTGATGCTGGCTGGACAGGTGATGACTGCAGTAATGGTAAAACATTTATCCTGTACCACAAATGTTAATTATACCATTGTACTTGATTATGTAATTGTACATGTTGTCATAATACAATTACTCACTTATTGTATATTTTATATATACTTGGTATATTCTAATTTCTTTTAAAGTTTAAGGTGTATTCAATAGCAGATAATACAGATATGTGTATTGTTGTTATTGCTTGATATAGCACCATCATATTCCATAGTGCTTTACAATGGATTATAAATGATAGTTCCATGGTTAAGGTACGTGGCAATGTATTTAGTGTAATTTATTTTTTACCTTTTCTTCTGGGAACCTACCAGTGTGGTTATTTTGTCAGAAGTTTCATATTGACATTTGGTAGATGACACCACTTACAACTTACAAGTCTTTGATATTGGAATCATGAGTCTGTTTGAACATATGGAAATTATTTGCAATTAAGTCTGAGAGTATGAGACTCCTTTTATATGTACCCAAATACCCAATATTAACCCACAAATACATTCTTACCCACAAATACATTCTTTCCCACAGATGGCTTTTAATAGAGCAAATGTTAAAAGGAATATAATTTTAAAACATTCTCACAACACATTTAAAAATTGTTATTTCTGATTTATATCTGTTTCTTTGATGTAATTATATTCATTATATTAACTCCCCATTCCCTTCTACGTTCTGCTGAGTTTCTCTGTGAAATGTTCTGCAGAACTTTTGGCTTGTGCATGTTCTGTGTACCCAGAGGTAAGGTACTGCCTCTGGTAATTATATCAGAACCCAGTAATGCAGTTAACAATTGGTGTTGTAATGAGCCACTCATATATGTGTATATATGTATGTATGTGTGTGTGTGTATGTATATATATTATATATATAATGTGCAAATACTTTTATTGTCCTTGGAGAGTTGCCTATTCTTGCACTGCTACCATTACCAAGTCAGTAGAGCTCTTGCTGTAGATAACGCCTGTCTGAAAGTTGGGCTTTCAAATGCTAACAGAATATTCATTGAAATATTATACTTCAGAATCTAAAAGCCATGCTTTTGGCCAGCTGCTGATTTGGTGTCTTGTGACTTTGTGCTGACGTACGCAACACATTTACATGGCGTTTAGTCAGATTTACATTATTGTAACCAATGTATTAGGGAAACCAGAACAGGTCTTCAAAACACTATGTAGATATTATGTGAATGTAGGATTATCCATCTAATTGTTTTTCTTCTATACATTTCTCTTTTTGTAGTCAGTTACAGTTATGAACCTGTGACATATACAACTCAGAGAGACACCTCAGAGTCTGGTGCCAAGATGATTTTATTTACTGAGTAAGTTAATGTTTTTATTATTTACATATAATCTAAATACCTGTGGACCATGCACAGGTAGTAAGTACTCTATTTTGTGTTAGGCTTTGTTTTATACCTGTTTTTTTTTTTCGTTTTTTTTTTTTCTTCTTCCAAAGTGGTATCTCACTATATATATTGCTTGTGTTAGTTAAAGGTGTGCTATGTCCTATTTATAGGAGTAATATTTTAATTTAATTATAGATTTTGCTTAGTCTTATTTAGTCTCCATTTACAGTGTTTCACATGTTCTTTCACACGCACACTTAATATGTAATGTAAAATAAAAAAAAATAACGGTTACAATTTTCCTTTTTTGGATACTTTTTGTGGTAGTGACCTGTGTCTGGCTTGGCCAGGCTCATCAAAAGAGGAGGATTGTGACTCAAAGCCAAGTCGGCTCAAACTCTTCCTCCACTTTAGTGTTTTGTCCTGCTGCAAACAAGTGTATACCTTTCCTTAAGTGTCCAGTGAGTCTCGCTCAGCTTACAGGATGCTTGATTTACCAGGCTCAAATGCATGTTCAAATAGCTTGACAGATGACATTGCGCAGGTTTATTATGTGAAAATAGGGACAATCCATTGTCTCAATGCTGCCCAACTTGTACACGTGGGGGTATTAACCCCTTCAGTCCCCTGAAGCCGGTACGACCATAAAACGCATATCACAAAACCCTTATGGACGTAATGGTATGTCCTGACCTTCTTCAAGCGGCACAGGAGATCAGGCTGTTGTTTGACAGCCTGGGCTCCCCTCAGTCAGCAGAAGCCAAAATCGCTGGCTCTCTGCTGCAACAGCTGCCAGCGCTCGTGCCGGAAAACTGTTAGTTTAAAATGCCCAAGCGGGTAGCATCACTGCTGATGTCACCCGGAAGGTCATCGGAGAACAGGATATCCCCTGCAGGGTCTGTCTAGATCGCTCCAATGAGGCACAGACACTGTGATCTCTATGCCAGTCTATCTCACACGCTGAAACACGAATAAAAAAAAAAAGGTTTTTTTTTTAACAATTAAAAAAAAAATTACTAAAATAATATAATAAATAACAAAAAACAATAGTGAGCTAAGTGATGTCATTGTGACATCACTGGCATTAATGACATGTTCAACAGGTCCCTAAGAGGACCTCTAACCATACTGCACTGATTTTTTTCAAAATTACAAAACAAAATTATAAAAAGAAAAAGAGAAAACCCTTACATCCCATTGCCCTAACACAACATCTAAAAGGTATAACCCCCCCTGCCCCCGTTCACAACCACCAAACCTGTTAAGCCATAAGTATAAAAAATACCACCCTATAGGGTACTATATGTAAGGGATGGATATGGCCCTCTAAAAAGAAAAAAAAACTAAGGAAGTAGGGTATCTCCGTAATCAGGAGATGCAGCTCAATAATTTTGGCCGGGTTTCTCTGCCGTAACACATAGCCTGTGCAAATTTCTCTAGCAAAAAGACACATTTAACAGTTATTGGTGGCCAAATAGCTGCATGAAGAGTGCAAAAATACCCCTCATACGATAGTCTGGGTTGTCTGCTTTACAGAAGTATATACTTTGTGGGTATTTGGGCTTTATTTGTTTAAAATTAAGGTCGCAATGTCATCATACCTAATGTAAAAGTTCTACGAATAATGTACACCTTATAGTATGTTCCCTATACGTGCTGGGAAAGTATGGAAATTCTATATAAATTAGGCATTTCTGAAATCAGGACACCTGAATTGATACATTTGAAGGGGATTTTCCATCACTTTACTAATTTTATGAGGATTCAGAGGGGGAAATAAATACAACAAAAAAAATTGGGTTCATTTTTGATGAATAATCGCTGAACCAACATACCACTAAAATGGCAAAATTGCTCTGGGATTTGAGGTACCAAAAACCCCTGGGACTGAAGGGGTTAAAAAAATGTTTTCTTTTTTCTTTTACTTAACTCCTCCTACTCCTTCTTGCAGGCAGACATGGGCGACATTAAGCTGTGTTCTTGCTGTTCTGCTGGCAGTTAGTGCTGCATTCAATATCAAGCGGGTGTCTTGGTGCCAACAGCGAAATACAGATTGGAAGTACTCATACCAGCAACTTAAGGGGGATGCGGATGCTGTTGAAATTTGTGAACCATGGAACTTGAATCAGCAAAATAGCTATGTGGAATCCTTGCATTCAGAAGCTCAGAGTTGAAAACTATAGCCAATTTCTTAAATAGGCAAAAAAAACAAGAATTGTTCATCAAACCAGTGCCTCAAAGACTATTGTTTGTACCTTACAATGTGCAATATTTAAGAAATTATTAGCCATCTGGCATGGGCTACTTACTCATGTGGAAGTTCCAATCCTTGAAAATGCGGCCCTGGGCTGGACATCCCCGCTGCAGACCTGCAGAAGTGTAGCATGCAGCCATACCCTAAAGTGCCAGGGCGGCTTGTCTCCTCCAAGTCCAGCCCTGGTGAATGTATATACTGTACATTTTGTCAGTGGTTAAGAGCTATGTGTAAGATTTTAAAGGGCCGATCATGGCCTTGTTTGTTTTTCTCAGGGATATTTGAAACAAGCTTTTCTTCCTAGCCGCTGCTTCCTGCTCAGGCAGCATTACATGGTTTCTGTGAAGGTGAGCATGTGCATACGTGACTTGGGTCCAAACATTTACTTTGCAAAAAACTTCCAGCTGGCTGCATGCCAAAGATCCTCCAACACTCCTGCAAGCAGCCGCACAACCACAGATCTGCTCGGGGACGGGTGCCAAAGACCCACAAAAAATATACACAAGCTTCACACTCCGGTAATAAAGTGGTTTAATGAGGAGTAAAGTGCCAAAAATATACCCGGGATAATAAACGGGAGAAAAAAGTACAAAGCTTAAGCTTTCACGTCTTAGACGGCGATTAGTCATAAGCTAAATTGTATGCGTAACCACTGCAATTTAATAACAAGTATAATAACTGCATCAGTATAATTAATTGCTAAATAGTGAATCCAAATGTGGTGTGTATGTCTAACGTTATGTAAAAATAAGGATAGAATTCATCTCGATATCTTTCACTTCTATTCAAGAAATAAGCAACCAAAGTGCTTTGACAATGAATTGGTTAAATGCAAAATATTTAATAGGGGAAATATCCCGTATATACTTTGTACAAACAATTCATAATGTAAACAATATGACTATTGAGAGTTCGGCAATTTTCATAAATAATTGGTAAAACCATTGTAGATATGAATGTTTGTTTTTAAATGTTACATATCATTTGCACACCATGAATCAATTACAATGTTTCTAAAGGGATCACTTTGGCATTAACCCTCCATTGGTTTCAATGCTTCTTAGGGAATCAAACTACCATTTACCCTCCATTGACTTTAGAGTGGCTTTGCAATGCCAGTGTGTATGTGTGTATATATATATTATATATATCTATATCTCCTCTTAAAAAGTCTGTGGGGTCAATCAACCATTAATTTAGCGGTAAAGTATATTAAAATAGTGTAGACATCAATCACTGCTTGACGCATCGGATGTCGGTCATTTAGTTGGAGATATACGTTTGTAACAAACTGAGGCAGACATGATATGTTGCTTTAAGTATTAGGTATAATTGTCGTGTTAACCCTTTGTGGGCTCAGGTGTATAAATACGAAATAGCATACTATTCCTGTGTAAACTTGGGGAAATGATTTTGAAACCAATGGCTGGTTTGGAACAATATTGATTCCTGTTAGTCAACTGCTGCTAATGGTGTAGGTTTTTTTTTTTTTTTTTTTAAAGGATAGAGCTTTATTGATAACAGAAAAACTAATAAAAGTCCTATTAGCACAATTTTAGTTTTCTATAGTAGATAGTATATTTAAATAGACAAACTTATGAAACCAGTTACTGGAATATTGAATGTTGCAGTGTATAAGTTGAAATGTTTCTACAATTTTATTTAATGTTTGGTCTGTCTTCTGACATAGTTAACATAGATCTTGTTGCAAGAGTGTTAATAATGTTCATGAAGCTTCAAAGATTTTATGAAAATATTAATGTTACAGTCTTAACCGTGAATGTCTTAACCTGTATTTAATTTTTCCTGTGAATTATTCTTTAAGATGTTTAATTTTTATTTAATAATTTATTTGAAAACATACTTAAAGCAACAGTGTTATGACCAGCATGAAACATATATCGAAGTGTTACAAAGCAGCTGCTCTCTAAATCTCATGTGTTTCCTATTCTGCCAAAAGCTCTCCGTGATAAGGGCAATATCTATTTTGATATGGCTTAATAATAAAAAACATAATCTGGCAGATGTCTGACAAAGGCTATGAAACATATGCTTTTGAAAGAAGCATTAAAAGTGGCTGTGTTCTTTGTTAATGTGCTTTACTTAGTAATTGAGCAAATCTTCTTTTCATTAAAATACACCAATGTTGTCCTTGGTGATATGTTATAATTTGTTTTAATCAACCAGGTAGCCTTTTTAATGAAGGGGGTGTAGAGACCCATTTTGTTCATTGTTTGCAAACCCTCTATTTTGCAATGGATATTGGTTTTATAAGCTAATCAACATTTTATCAGCAGTGAGTCGTGATACAGAGGATCTGTTTTGAATAGGATTTGTCATCAAATTTAATTATCATGTGTTTAAATGTCCCTGGGGTGTCTCACAGCTTTAATTTGTATGACAAAAGCAATGGGGGGGGTTATAGCTATATTAAATGTATTGCAAAGATTTTGGAAATCCTCTATTTTTTTAACAACATTAACGTAACAAAAATATTTTGTAAATGTAAACAAAAATAAACATAAGACCATTTTGTGTATGTGTGCAATGGTAAGAAAAATAAATGAAAATACCTGGTTTTCTGCATTTATTTTTTATAAAATGTGATCTGTGCTACATGTAACTTTACATGTAAAGATAAACACAACATGCTCATAACACACAATACACAATAATAATACACATACACCCAAACACTCACACACCAGGACAGGCTCTGCCACACCGACATCCAAACACACACACCAGGACAGGCACTGAAGCATAAAAAAATGTATTTTTCTACACTGCCTTGTCATTTTGTATTTTTGCCCCCTTGTATATTGATAGACCTCTTGTCTATTGATGCCCCCACTGCCATGTGTGTTACCGCCAGTCACCACCCCTATTGATTTTGTAATGCCACCCCCTTTTGTATTTAATTTTTGTCCCAAGGGACCCCCCCCTGAATATGGGTCCATTTTCCTATAACCCCTATTCCCCCCCCCCCCCTTGCTGTCCTCCGACATTACGATCCTCTCCCTGTCAGGAGGAACTCTTCTGTGAACCCGCCCCCTTGAATGTCGCGTCTTAATGAAGAGCTGAGGCACTGCTGCCACTGGGCTGCACGGTGTGTGCACGCCGGCCGCTTTAGCTTTGTTAACTACAGCCGCATGACGGCTGCTTAGAACTTTGCATCCTGGCAGCTGCTTTGAATGATGATCTGCCGGCCAACGGACCAGCCAGCCCACCGGGAAAACTCCCAGGGGCCAGTCCAGCCCTGCTCACGCGGGCTACACCTTGAAATCTGGCGGGCTGCATGTTGGACACCCCTGTCCTAAGGTATAAAACCTGAAAATGCATGTTTAGAACTTTTTGCTCATGTATCTTTGTCCACAAATTATACTGCATCCTTTTACGCTCTCTGATTCGTAACTGTTTGAAATGTATCACGTTGAACGTAATTAGATTTGTAATCATCTGTCTGTTCCTTTTGTTAATTACTTTAATTCTGTCTCCTTTGATTTAATTTATTTTTTTAAACTCCTCCCACTTTCTTTCATGGATATACTTTCCTCTCTCCCTCACAGCTATCCCTCACATACAGCACTCCAGACACACCTTCCCCTAGCAACAACTCAAGACTGTTTAAATGTGTATTTCATGTATGCTGTGGGTCATATAGAAAGGTAAGTAGGCTGTCTTTGAAATCCTCAGATGATGTGCTTCCAGGGGACAAATACATTGGCAAGAACTGGTTAATATCTCTGTTCATGAGTCTACCAAGTGCAAAAAATTGAGCAGACATGGAGTCCATGGCAGGGCACCATGGATGAAGCCGCTCCAATTTAAAATTGCTGTTTGCCTGAAGTTTGCCAAAGAGCACCATGACACTCCACAGGTTGGATTGTTTGGGAAGAACATGCCGCACTATGTATTGCGTAAAAAGGGCACCACCTACCCACATTAAAAACATGACCCGTATGGTGGAGGAAGCATCATAATTTAGGGTCCCTGGGACTGAACAGCTTGCCATCATTGAGGGAACAATAAATTGCCAAGCATGTCAAGGTATCATCGAGGATAATGTCCGGGTGGCTGTCTGCCAGCTGAATCTCAGTAGAAGTTGTGTAATGCAGCAAGACAATGGCCCTAAACGTCAAAGTAAATCTACTACAGAATGGTTTCCAGAAAAGACAATCTAAATCAAATGAGGCACATTTGCACAGAGTATTTTAAAGAACTCGGCAGCCAGATTGATAACAAACTACAATTCTTCTGTGAATTTAGGCAGCCTCAGTTGCTTCCCTCTCCATGTAATCTCAGACTTGATAATGGTAAGATGTGTGTGCCATATCATCACTTCCAGGATTCCTTATTTTTCTTTACGCTGAAGATAGTTCAACTTTGGCTCTGTGTTTGGGGTCATTGCCATGCTGCAGAAACAAATCAGGGCCGTGGGAACCGAGGCCCAAGAATTGTGATAGCAGCCCTGATTAGGATTTCTAGAGCTTTGCTGTTTCACGGGCAGGAGCATGCAGGGGGGCTTTGGAAGAATGACAGGGCTCTGTTTCTAGTGACAGGGAGCACTGAGAAAAAGACAATGGCAGATAGGTTTCTTTCCTCTACATGATGTAGCACTTATCTAAGGATATTTAAAGAGGTCCTCTAGGTGGAAAAGCATCATTAATGTCCATTGTTTTGGAATGGGGACACCAACAAGCTCATATAGGTGTGATGGGCATGTGTCCATATACTTTTGGTTATGTAGTGTATGTAACATAAGGTGTAAAGTGTTCCGACAAAATTAACACTGCTTCCTTCCATGAACTGAACAGTAAAATAAGTTAAATGTTTTTTTTTTTTTTTTTAAAGCTGCATTCTTAAGTAAGCATTTTCTAACCTTCAAAATACACTTGGACCCTCATTGGCACTTGTTAGTGTTTAATATTGTCCCCACAAGGTGGCAGCGTTTGCCAAGCTATTAGCGACCATACGTATAAAAAGCATTTGTGCATGTGTACTTATTACACAGGATTTGACAGCATAAGTCTTCCTTACAAACAAGCATGACTCTTTATGAAGTAACAATACACTGTGGTTAAATCGTTTGTCTGTTACAAAGACCAAAATCATCTTTAGAAGTTAGTCATCGAATGGAACATAACAAAAATACTATATTCAATTTTTAATGGTAGAATAAAAATAATTCTGCAATAGAGTTTGATGTACATAGATATTTTATACTGTTCATATAACCAGAACCATTATTTGCACTTGTTTAACTAAACACTTTGTAAGGTACTTAATAATATAATAAAATGTATCTTATGTGTCAAGTAAAGTAAAACATTTTCAGCATGAAATTTGTATAACTGTGGTAATAATTTGTTTGTGCCTTGCACTTAGCCCTACGAGATGGAGTTTGCAGTAAATTAATTTACCAAGTTCTCTGGTTGTGATTGTCCCTCCAACCAAAGATCACTGTTTAATCTGGTTGATATGCTCTGTTTCATTGTTTTTTAACACATAGATGGTTTAGATTACTTATAATATAACAAAACATATTAATATGTATTGTTTTATACCGCGCCATCATATTCCGCAGTGCTGTTCATATTAGACAATCACCTAAGCCTCAAGTTTGCTATTATGTGGACAAAGCAAAATTAACAAACAGGATGTCAGGATGTAAGTAAATATCCACAAAGCTTTCTTAATATAGCAAAGAGAGGGTAAACATGCATAGAAAACAATTGAGGTTGGGTTCTGTACGGTAAAGCGATACAAAATGGTTGAAAATCTTATGTGCATCAAGAAGTTGACTTGTGTGATCTGGTAGTATAACTTTCTAGTTTTAGGATTGCATTAATGTCTTTATTGGTTTTTGCTTCTTCATACCTTTGTTCAGCCATAGTTTTCAGTATGAGTCTGATGTGACAAAGAAAAACACTTCAAGACATATGTAGTAATTACCAAGAGGACTGAAAAAACACTCTCAAGACAGGATGCCCATTAATGACATCACCTAAACCAGTTTTTAGTGCTATTTAGTGCAAAAATGTACTACCTCATCTAGCTATGTGATCTACCTCCTAAGCCATGCTTGTAGTCAATAACAAGTCCCCACTATCCAAAAGAGACAAGAATGACATAGTGTACCACGGGCATGAAAATGAAAATGTAAGGAAAAAGTGCAAAATCCATATTAAAAAAAGTGCATATTGTGTCATGGTATAAATAGCATACAACAAAAATTTCTATAAGCCAACAGTCAAACAAAAGTAGATCTGTAAACTAAAACAATGAATCTCAAAAGAAATAGTAACATAAAAATGTAAGCTTTATTAATACACAATAAAACTTCTCCAGAATTCATAGAACAATAAACTTAACATCTATACAAGACAATAATGGTACCGTATTTGCCCGATTATAAGACGAGGTCTTATAATCGGGGTCGTCTGATAATCAGACCTCGTGCGGGGAACTCTGATCTCTGACAGCCGGGGAAGGTCTGCGCGATGGACGCAGACAACCCCCGCTGTTAGCCACGCCTCCTTCCGGCTGCAGCGGAAGTGCGTGAGATCTACACGCTGCCCTGGCTACATGACAGGGAAGTCAGAAGCACCGGTAAGTTTGGGGGGGGGGCGGTGGAGTGTTAAAGGGGGGGGCATAAGGCATTTCTGGAGGCAGAGTGCTCTGTGAAATGCCTTTTAACCCCCTTAATGCCACTCTGCCTCCAGAAATGCCTTTTTAACCCCTATACGCCACTCTGCCTCCTGAATGCCTAAAACCTCCCTATATGCCACTCTTAAGGCATTTCTGGGGCAGATGTGCATAACTGGGGGGGGGCAGGTTGGAAAATAGAAGGAAATAAAACCAAAATATTTTTCTCAATCATAGCTTTTATTTAAAAAAAAATAGTTTAGATGAATTAACATTTACTGGTAAAACTTTTTTCCTATAGGGTCGTCTTATATTCAGGCTTTTTCTTTTTTTCCTAAATTAATATTCAGATTTGGGGGGTCGTCTTATAATCAGGGTCGTCTTTTAATCGAGCAAATACGGTAATTTACCGTAATATGATGAATTTAGGAATTGATGTTAAGATAAAAGCTAACTTGATATCAGGCCTGGACTAGCCATCTAGAACACCAGGCAAATGCCCAATGGGCAGCTGGCGGACAGCGGCACACAATCGCTTGGTTTTTCATTCAAGGAGCAGATCAGATGTTGCAACGTACAGCTGGACATATGTGAGCATTAAAACATAGGGTACAGACACACCAATGTAATCAAGCAGCCGCTGGCCTTAAAGTGCCAGAGCCACCTCGTCAGTTCGGCCCTGCTTGATATTATAATTTATTGATTCATATAGCACGTTATATATATAATGTAATGTGCACCACTGTACAGAGGGTAAACAGGACAGTAGTGTGACAGCGGATCTGTTTGACGTCCAATGTTATTTTGGCCCCATTCTTGTTTTTATGTATTGCACCTCCATCCCCCTCAGCGAAAAGAGATATGTTCACTGACTTTCTCAAGGATTAAGGGCTCGTGGACCCTGTGTTCCCCTTGTGCTGGCCAGATTCCGCTTCCCCCCTGCTTGGTGCCTGACTGGGACCTAGCCGTGAATTCATGGAACTATATGGTGGCTAGGAACCATGGCAATTGGAACTGTGTTGCTATAGACACCCGTTGCCACACCACGTTGTGCTTTTGGGGTTACACTATGTTCGCGGTGGGCAACACTCACAGGTGGTTACTGAGGGAGCTCATTTGAGACTCATTTAGGACCAGGGTTTACCCAGCCGCAGCTATCAAACCCTGGCCCGGCTACCGGGCGTACTATTCCCGGGTACGTTTCTCACACTGTAGCTAAGAGTCCCGACTTCGAATCAAGTCACCTTTTTGAAACATAACATCCTCGGACCCTGAGCTCCCCATGTTTTTTACTTGGGATTAACACTGCTCCCCTGGGATCGCCCTAAAATAACTGTATGGTGGCGCCGGGCTATCTGGTGGTTGATGAGATTATACCCCTAATCCTATCATGTGTTGTACCCTACATCTCAACTAGTGCTTGGGTGAATACGAAGGGTTAATCCCTCAAGCAATTGAGCTTTCAGCGGCAAGGAAGATCTCATAGCCGAGCTACTTAGTCGGAGTAGGGGTCTCTGACACAAGCAATGGCGAATCACATAAGAATCTGGACTTTAAAATAAAATAAATGTGAGGGTCCTGGCCAATTGTGCTTACAATCTAGAAGATAAATGTTATTCCATATTGCACATATTTAGCTTCACCTGGGGATACCCCCCATAATAACACTTTGGGTAGCGTTAAATGGGTGTTCAGAACTAAATAGTGTACAATCATATAGACATAAAAGGTACCACATCTCATGTGTAAATATTCTTCTCCAAAATATAGCATTTAAATGTTCTTTAACTAGTCGGTATTTTACAGCAAAGCTGTTCATTTAGTATTAAAGCATATTCACAAATAAATATAATCGTTATATACAAACTCGGCCAGTTGTAGTGATTTTCAGCAAATCTTAAAATATGGATTTGTAAACTAGCAGTTAATGCAACATAGGCCACAGCCTTCAAGACACATCCAAACGGTCTAGGCTTCCTAGAGTATGTAAACTTGATTCCAGGTGTAAACACACAATGCCATAATATTTCAGGTATTTTTCTTTATGTAAAAATAAATACCGAAAGCTTCCACCGATAGGTATTTTGCGGAAAAATAAAATAAACACACATTCTGCAACGCCTCGCTGTTTAAACAGACAGAGTCCCTCCACTTGTCTTATCAGTACTTCATTCAAATGGCTTCGCTTTCCTATCGCGCGACAAAGTCGCTCGGCTGATGACGTACTTCCGGAAGGTGAGGTCAGATCTTTCCTGTGCCGCCATTTCGGGATTGGTGAGGTTGGGATCGTTTGGAGGAGGTCGGTCGTTGCGTGGTTTTCGGGTGGCGTCATTTGGCGCCTAGTGCCAGGAGGTTACGACCAACGGGGAAAGATCTAGGCCCTGAGGAGGAGAGAAGGCCATGGCCGGCAACTTCGACTCCGAGGACCGAGCAAGCTGGTATTGGGGGAGGCAAAACAGACAGGAGGCGGTAAACCTCCTGCAGGGCCAGCGACATGGGGTATTCCTAGTGCGGGACTCCACTACCATTCCAGGCGACTACGTGCTGTCCGTGTCCGAGAACTCCAAGGTCTCTCATTATATAATCAACAGTGTTAACAATAATCGGCAGAGCGGGCCCGGTAAGTTTGCGAAGTCCTGACTGACCATCTTCTCTTAATCGGTATGGCAGAAAGATCATTGAAGTAGTGGAAAATAGTAGTTTTGCCCACTTTGTCGGTTAAATTATAACAATAGTTGTGGGGGGGGTGCACTCTTGTACACGGGAAATACACAACCCACGTTATAAGATGAGCAATACGTGGGAGGGCATGGCGTGGGTATCATCTAGACAATGCTAGGAACCAGAAAGGGAATTGCCAATGGTGATCACTATTGGTTGTTAAATGTTCTAAGAGACAGCTATATTGTTACGTTATCATTTTATATCCCGAAAAAGAGAGGCTGTGAAATATTAAAGCCCCTCATAGTATAGGTGAAGCTAGCGTTGATATCCCTGTTTAAAACATGGGATAGGCAACTGCAAATAAACTTTTTAGAGGTTTGACTGGCTTCTCTTGATGTTATCCAAATGTTTATATCTCTTATTTATGCATGTCTTATGGATCAAGTTGATTTTGTAGCACTTTTTAAATGTTGAGAGAGGTTTGGCCGGTTTTATTGTAACTGGCTAATATTGTGGGGTGGGGGGGGGTCCATCAGATTCTGTTAAAGTAACATTTGTTATGTGTGAGCGAAAAACCATATGAAGTAAATTTATTCAAAAGGTGCCTTAAAACTAACTTTAAACTCTGAGAAGTGGCCCAATGTAAAGATCTTTAGAATTCAAATTATAAGGAAAGGCAAAAGGACCTCAACATGTACGGCTGATGTATAGAAGAGAGAATGCGATAGAAGCGTTTAAATATATCAAGGGATTCAGCATAGCATGAGAAACTTTTCTTTTAAAGGGGGAATCTTGGGGCAAGAGTTCATAGTCTAATGCTAGAGGGCCAAAGGCTTAGATGCAACTTAAATAGGTTTTTTAATTCATTTGGAGTTTGTTGGGTAAGTGGAGCATAATTCCAGCACAATAGAGGCTAATGCAGCAATGCAATCTAAACACACATGGGATGGGCATAAAGCAATCTAATATCAGACAAGACCAAGGATCAAATAATGGTAGAGATTTTAATGGTGCAAAAATGGCCAGGATGGATGAGCCGAAAGCATTTGTTGTCTGATTAGAACCTGTGTTTTTACATTGGTGGAAGATATGAGCAATTTAGCTCATGCAATCTGCTGATTCTTTCTCTACCGGCTGATAGGTCTCAACCCGCCCCCCCCCCCCGACAATGATCCGCCCTCTAATAGGGTTGAAACAATGTTTTTTTGTATGAAATAAGATGATTTGAGTAATTCTTGAGCCAACCCCAATCATAAAACACCCCCCCCCCCCAATACTGTCAAAAATAATTTGGGTTTTAGTTTTATAGTAGCTAGATAACCGCTTTAACTCTTCACTAGATCTCTCATTCTGAGGTGTATGATCTCAACAGGATAGAACAATGAAAAATATGTTTGCAGGAATGATTAAAAACGACTGTAAATACTTTTTTTATATACAGTTGAACATATCTTGAAATGTACATTATGTTGGCAGGGGGGAGAACGGTAAGTTCACTTGGCATCAACCGCTTGTCATTAACGGTGCACACATAAGTTTGTGTGTGTAATAAATAAATGCATATACCTTTATAAAACAGATGGCATATTTTATATATATAATCATCCACCGACTGTATTTTTGTGTAACTGAAGACTTAAAGTTTGATGGTTAAAGGCTGTATAGAAACACAAAGTGCTGGATAGGTGGGAAAAATCTAATGCTATTTGTAATCTCTTTCCAAATGTTGCCCGTGGTAACACTGAACTAAGAGTGCTTGCTGTGATTCATTTTTGGTGTGATGTTTACCTCCCTGACCTTCCATACTAGCTGTATGCTAGATAGCCCTTTGTAGGCTTTTTTTCCGGGGGCAATATGTTCCAACCCCTTTAGGTCATGCACAAATCAACCTAGTAAAAGTTTATTCATCGCAACGGCTACAAATAATTGAATATGTAATTAACACATGATTATCAGTAAAAGTACATTTATTCTGTTGGCAATTTTCATTTTGGACATGCACTCCTATATTTAATGAAAATGAACACTAGCCTACTTCACTGAATTTATTCATGTAGACGCTTTATATACACAAATAATTTGAAGATGTAACAAATTGTACACGTTGTGGACAATAGCAAATGTATTTGTCCCATGTGCATCACAAGAGATGTCATTTAAGGCTCAAGTTTAGATACTGAGACAAAATCTGGAGCCAGTTATATTGGGAGTAATATTTACTTTTAGGAACCCTGATAAATTTTCATAAATAACTCTTTGTTTGTTTTCACAGCATTGAATCAATCAAGATTCAGAATAGGGGATCAAGAGTTTGATTCACTACCTGCCCTGTTGGAATTTTATAAAATTCATTATCTGGACACTACCACTTTAATAGAGCCAGTTTCCAAATCAAGGCACTCTGGTGTAATCCAGAGACAAGAGGAAGCAGAATATGTGCGGGCTCTCTTTGACTTTAATGGTAATGATGATGAAGACCTTCCATTTAAGAAAGGAGACATCCTAAGGATCCGAGATAAGCCAGAGGAGCAGTGGTGGAATGCTGAGGACAACGAAGGAAGGAAGGGCATGATACCAGTACCGTACGTCGAGAAGTACAGGCCACCCTCTACTGCAGGGTCCGCTTTAATTGGAGGTAACCAGGAAAATTCGCACCCGCAGCCACTGGGTGGGCCGGAGCCAGGGCCCTATGCCCAGCCCAGCGTCAACACTCCGCTGCCTAACCTCCAGAATGGGCCCATATTTGCCAGGGTTATCCAGAAGCGAGTCCCCAATGCCTACGACAAGACAGCCTTGGCTTTGGAGGTATATAATGGGCACAACTTTTGAAGGAAAATTCTTTCGAAGGGATTTTCCTTTCCAGTACATATCCTCCTTTAGTCTAAATTACACTTTATTTTATGTGTGAATGAGGACCAGAATATGTTTGAAGAGTAGATCTTTATAACTTTAGTGGTGAAGGTTTATTTAATAGTCACAACACTGTTTGAAAGCCCATATGTTTGACACATGCTTCGGTTTTTTCCCCAGCCTGCTATAAATTCTATTGCTACTGCATCATGACCTTGTTGCTTTAGTGACCGCCAGCCCTTTCTTGTTTAATTCTGTATTGTGTAAGAACCATACCTATTTTTCTGTTGGCGTTATCTGGTATTTAGAATGAGAAGGTGCCATTGTTCCAACCATTATTTTAATTAGCGGAATATTGGCCAATGAGTTCTTGTCTCAACTAAAAATTACAGGTAACTAGTGGTTGCAGTGAAGTGGAGCAATTCCCAGTTACCACCTGTTGCCCTAGATTTGTTGAGCCCTGTTTATTATATCTCTGTGGGCTTATCGAAGACACTGCTGTGTCCTCCCCTGGGCACATTGAACATACTTCTGAGGAATGTAGGACAACAGCCCTGCTTCCAGATCGCTGAGATCTGGTGAGAAGATTGGAAAAGTGTTCAGGAAAAATTATATATTTTTAAATGTAATTTAAAGTGTCATGGCCGCCATTCCTGGTATCATAATAAGTTTTATTAACCACAAGAAATATTGTGCTATTATCTTAGCCCAATCTATTAGACAGCTTAAACCCCTTAAACATTTGCATATAACAGCCACTCGGCCCATCTAGTTTGCCAGTTTTTCTTCATGTAAAATGATACTTACCATGCTGCCTATGGTAAATAGTAGAATGGCTGTTATCATCCAGTTGGTGTTTGAAAATGAAAAGTCACCCATCACATGAATGATAACAATGGCAGCCTCCACGTCTGCCATTAAAGGAAGTTAACAAAATGGAAAAAAAATATTTTTGTCAGGGTTAACCTACATTTATAACATATACAAGACTGGATTTTATACTGAAGGAAACCCTGTTTTCTGAGGTAGTTCCTCTTTAACTTAAATTAAAAGTATGTACAAACCCTGGTGATTTCTTCAAGACATCAGGAGTACTGTCTGCTTAAAGGAAGAATCCCTTATGTCTATAAAGTTGAAGTTTAAAAGGTTGACCAAAATATTATTGAAGTGCCCAAGCATGTTCTTCTCCTGTTTTTATATAATTCACTAAAAAAAACTCCAAACCAAAACCCCATAGTGGGTATGACTGTTCTCGGGGGTGTTGCTGAAGATAAGTTGTGTTACAAGTATGAATATAGTTTATACAAAAGCCTTACTTGTCCTTATTAATAAAATACAAGGGAAATCCTGGCTTAACATGGTAAACAGTGTAAAGAGCTCTTGGCACAAAAGAAAAAAAAAATCTTGCCATGAAGAACATTTAGGAAGTCATGAAATTACATAGTAGAGATGCCTTAAAACTGACAATTGAAGTATAAATCACACATCAGTGACATATGCTGACAGTCAGGTAAAATTTACTGTTTGAGACCACGTGGAGTGTACACAGTAGAATTCTATATGTTAATATATTCTCTCTCCCTTTCTCTCTATCGATAAGACTATCGATAGGAATCTGCATGTGAGGAAGTTGGATCCATGATCTGACTCATGTTTATATCTGCGCCTTTTCCGGGCTAACTTCTAGCCTAGTGTTGCTTCTGTAATGTCGGATGAATAAGGCCTTAGATGTGTGAAAGAGAATTTTTTTTTTTCTTCACCTTTTTCTCAGTTGGAGCTTTACTTCCTGCTCTAGTGAATCACCTTTCCTGGTCTTGTAGCATGAAATATTTATTTTCTGTTTTCAATTTTAACGGCTTCCTGCAGTATTTAAAAGGCAATGTCTGTTTCACATTATTTATTTGTTTTTATTTGCCAACGCTACCACCTTAAAAACCTGGACTTGCTGCAGCCATTCTGATACGCACAAATGACGTGTGGCAAAGCACCGCAAGGGCATACCAGTTGTCAAACTCATGAATTGGACAGTCTTCCAAGCCGCCTCTTGTTTTTAATGAGTTTGCTTAAATGAGCGGCCGTTCCTGATGTGGGAGCAGTTGCATTTTCCATTTGGGCAGCACATATGCACAATGACTTTAAACATCTTAAACTGCAATATGATATTAATGGTGAAGAGCTAAAACCAATGGTCTTCTACTATAAGAGGGGCTGAGCTGGACTTGCATAATGCATCCATAGTTCAGTAGGTTAAAGGACTTGCAAGGAACCTCACTGAATTTTAATATGCATTATGTGCGGCAGACTAATCTGTTCCTGCAGCAGAAACTCACAGGGGTTGCCCTTTATTATGCATAGTAAAAGTAAAAACCAGAGCTCTCCGTCCGACTCGCTACCTTTATACCGGAACCAGTATTAAGTGTAACAACAACCACGGCACCCACTTTCCACTTTTTGAATTTACTGTTCATTACATCAGTGATGGTGAAGATTACTTAATGAAGCAGATTTTTGTGGGGATTTTTTTTGCTTTGGTGGCTGATGTTGCATACATACTTATACATTTACATAAGGCTTTATATTTTTAAAAAATCATTACTTAGTCATAGGTATGTCAACAAATCATCTGTGTTTCTGCTTTGCTTAAGTTGCTTAGTGCAGCTATATTAGAAATTGAAACAAAATTGTCTTACGTTTTAATATCTGATTCTAGCTTTCAGTATCATGTGGTAGAAAACCATATAGGTTGCAGGAATTCCAAAATAACATTAGTTTTATAATAACTGCAAATGGAGTCCTAAAATCATACCTGCATGCAATGTTTTTTTCTAGGCTATCTCAAATATGTTGTTATTGAGTGAATATAATTTTCTTTGTTTCTTTTCTCTTATAGGTTGGTGATCTTGTAAAAGTAACAAAGATTAACGTGAGTGGTCAGTGGGAAGGAGAGTGCAACGGAAAATGTGGCCACTTCCCATTCACACACGTGCGTCTGCTGGATCAACAGAATCCTGATGAGGACTTTAGCTGAGTTTGGCTTAGAGCTAATTCTAAAAGCGCGAACAATCTTGCTCTGTCTCCCTCTGTTTTTCGATCTGCCATGTAGACTGCCTGCTACAGATTTCCAGCTGTATAGGTGTAGAAAGTAGCAATGCCCCACCATCCTCCCCAAAAATCAGTCCTTCTGAGATTTGGCAGAGTCGGGGTATGAGCTTGGATTGTGTCTTTCGAAAAGGATTAACCAGTTCTCCTATGGCCGTGTAACATTCATATGCAGAGAACTGCACGATTTATTGTAGCAAAACATTTTATTTGGACAAGAGACTTTTTCCTTTATTTCCTTATTTTCTTAAACCAAACCAACAGTAATCACTAAGAAATGTGGCGTTGGATGGCACCCATTTCTTAATGTGCTTCCATATTTGCCTTCTTTTAATGGTTGCTAAGGTAAACACTGTATGGTATTTAAATCACTTGGGCACAAGCTATCCGTTTTTATGACTTGGTGATTAAGTCAAGTTGAATGTTTTACTTCACCCATTCATGATCAATTTGGTCTGGTTTTGTAAAGAAAATGTTTAGTGGTAATGCACATTTGGATTTCAGCTTTTCTAAGATTTTTTTTAGTTCTTTAAATGAGTAGCTGTTTCCAAGGGGTGCAAACTGTTTTTATTTTTGTCAGATTTGGGGGGGGCTACTATTGGAAAACATTTCATATAACAGCATAATGAATAATTATGAGGGGAAAATGCACCATGTTTCTTGAAGTGGTTGAATTGCTGCCTTTTTTTGTTTCTTTCTTACATTGGCGCTCTGAATTAAACTGCTCAGTGCACAGCCAGACTGTAATGACCATTGGCTATGCTTTGCAAACTAACAGGTTTATTTTCATTGGGGAAATGGACACTACAGTCCCGTATAACTTGAACGAGAAAGTAAGTTTTCAATTTAATAATGTGACCCCCGCAGTCTGTAGTCCATCCTTGCTTCAGTGCTAACACTTGAAATATTAGTTGAACCTTCTCCACTCGTTTTTACAGAATCTAGTTTTAATTTACAGTGCCCTATTTGCATCAAGGCTTAGCAGTTTTTTGTAACTAAACATGCAATGTCTTCTAAATTGATGCATTCACAAGTATTAATGTTTTTAATCTAACCATAGAGAAGATTTAAGTGTAATGAGTTATCATGCATGCAGTATGAAATTGGCATTTCAGACTTGCCCTGTCTAAATACGCAGCCATTAGGTTGCTTGATGATAAATATTAAAATAGATAAGTCTAGATATATTGACAAATGGGAGATTGGTCTATAATAAGTCCCTGTAAATTATTTCTGATTATACATTTGGATTAAAACTCATGGAAATGTTTATTCAAATTTAAATCTTACATTTCCTGCCAGAAAATATCTATAGCCAAGGCTTCCATAGAGTATACAAGGTTTGGGAACTATCGAGATGTATCTGCAAACTGGACAAATCTGTAGGGTGTCTTCTACTTATTAGTATAGTCCTTCCCAAGGCATGTGATCCTAGCAAATGGGGGGGTTGCTTACATTTTGTTTGACCTGCTTTAGCATCAAACAATTCTGACAGAGTAAGCAGTCTATGCAGGAGCCTATAAACTGTTGGAAACATATTATATTTGTAAATGTTGAGCTCTTTTATTACCTTTAAAGCTTTACCAGATTATTCGTTTGCCTTCCAACAATGCCTTCTATTTGGTCATCCATTATAAGTGTACATTTCAAGCTGCAATCTAAAGAAGTCTGAAGTTAGAAGTAATCTATTGGTAGCTCCAGTCCCGTTACTCCTTTGTGTAAAATACTTTGATACCAGCGACCAGTGTTTGTAAAACTAAAACTGACTCAACACTTTCACAGAGCGACAAAATTGAGGGGTTAGTGTTTCTAGTATTTAAGGGGATATTTTAAAAAATCATTTCTAATTCTCTCCATTACAATTACGCATTTAGCCTACGTACTAATATCCATTTAATTTTCCATTTTATATTTATCGCTAATGGCTACTTAAATACAAATTATATTTTCCTTTAGTATATACGATATTGTTAGAATAAAAATTTCCATCATTGCTAATTAAACATTTTTAAAATGCTCCTGAGCTAATTTATGATCGACACTAATGCTCATGTAACACTATTGTAAATAGATCTAAAATATGTTGGTGCTCGGACGAACAACATATACTTTTTTCAGGTTGTGTTTCAGACAAACTATGTATGCTATCTGGGTTACTTTTTCCCTCCGTTGCACAGACTAAATGATCTTTGCTAACTTTTAGACATGTTCTGGGTTCTACAACGCAGATCAGATTGTAATAGAATTAGCGCAGTCTATATGAAATGTATCTTTAGTCCATTCTCTGTAGAATGCAACTTTTTAAATAATTTTTGGAGCCACGTTCTGTGCCATATCAGCATAAAACAGCTAGGAAAAACCCGGCACATCGCATTTTATTAACATTATATATGCCCCCCTAATATTTTACCTGTAGGAAGTGTCCAGATGAAGCTGCTGACCTGTAAAAATCTTTGAAATATGTATTCTACGAAAGCTGTAAATTCTGAAGCTCCTCACACATCTCTAAATCTGAAATGATGAAGTTTGTAGGGAAATGTTTAGCTTAGGGAAAATTAATGTTTAGGTTAATGATCTACAAATAACCAAGTTCTATATAAGTTGCATACATGTTTGCCTTGTATTCACGATTAGTAGTGATGCTCACTTACAATCTTTTTGCCAAAATGTGCACATTTCTGCCAAAGGGACCAGTAGTATGTTACTATAATGCAGCGGTGTCAAACTTGAGGGTTGCAAACAAGGCAGGTTTCTGACTTTTATATCGGCTTAAAACACGGGTGCCTCGTTCAAAATGACTGAAACTAATCTGTCTTCGAGGAAGAATAATCTGATGTCCTGATTTGTGCGTGATCTGCAGACCCTTTGTATGACACACCTGTTACAGACTGTCACTAACTTTAGTGTGGAGGAAATAACATTTTTTTTTTACAGGCTTTTGATGGTGATTGTATTTCTGATTTTTTTTTTTTTTCATTTTAAGTATTACATTAAAGCCTCTTATTTTCAATATTCTATTGTAAACCATTTTTTTCCTGAAATGTAAATGAACTTGTATAGTTTCATGGAAAACCATAAAATACTAAAGGATACATGTGTAAGGTTGACTCTGTAATGCTTTGGAAGTGTTGTTTATATTGAAAAACCAAATATACGTAATGTCTGCCTGTCTATGGTTGTCATCTGCTCAAAGAGTTTTGCTGCTTTATAATTGTGACTACAAAACCTGAGTAAGGGGTCCAAAATCAACAACTTCAAGACATGGCAGCAAATGATTCTATTTGTGAAGGTGTGTGGTATACTTTAAATCAGGTGACAGACGCGTCCTACATTGTATTCAGACATGTTATAAATGACCCGCACAGCAAGATGTTGGTGAAAGTAAGAGGAGTCCTATAACGCTTTTACCGTGTACTGACGTCAGTGTGCATGATTACTAAAGACAACTACAACCGTCTAAGCCCTGTGTGTGCCAAAAATACTATAGGTGTGTTAAAGCAACATTAGTTCCCAAAATTGTATATTTATAATGCATATTGGAGTCCATTTGGAAGGACAGACGCTTTTCACTGCATTCAGAATGGAGCATTCATTCTTCCGTTATTGGAGTAATGCAGCAGCCAATAGCATGCATACAAGCAAGAACATCAGTGTTCAGACTGCACACATGTGGTTGGCTGTGGCTGCTGCTACCCCTATTGGTGTCAGACAGCTCCGCCCCTATTGTTGTGAATGGAGGATCCACAGAGTTGGTGCAAGAAGTATACCGAGCTGAGTGTATGCTCCCTGCTTTTAACAATGGCAGGTAGGAGAGGAGTTAAATAAGAGAAGATAAAAAATAAAGGATGGCAGCACTGATTTGCATGCATTAAAATGTATTAGTCCATGTAAAACTGACTCCAATATGCATTTAACATGAAAATAGAGCTGAAATCCTTTGTGTTCTGTAAACCCTCCTGTACTAGTGAGTCAGGGCTATGTTCCTATAGCGGTAAGCTTGTTTAGACTCTTAACAGATGAGGGTAAACCTTCCCGGGTATTTAAAGCAATTCTTTGTGAAAATGTTTTATCTCAATGTAAAAACATCCACACATTTTGTGGCTAACATTTTCTATGGAATACATGAGCTGGAGTGCTTGTCTTTAACACTTTTCAGTTAATTGCCAAAATACTGTGCTATATTAACAAAGCTACCATGCAGTTTTTGTTTTATTTCTTCCTCTCCTTTAAGACTTAGTGGGGAGAACACACAAAAGTGTACATATAAAGACGTACAATTGCATTTTATCCCTGCTGCCGGATGGCAGATACATATTTTTTTTTAACATTTTGTGAATTAGTAACATTTTAGCTATTTTTATTGTTGTCTAGAAGAACTTCCCTTTAAAATCCCACTGTTACATAGAGGAAGCAAGCAAAAGCAAGCCTTTAAAATTTCATTGTATATTAACACTATCCACTTTCTCATCCAAACATTTTTTAATAGCATGTATGTATGTTCATAGTATGCTTAGTAAATAGTTATCTACACATTTTGTGTTTCAGTTAATAAGAGATTTTCTTTCAAATGTGACACAGCAATAAACAGTCAAGACATATAGTAATTTAACCCCTTAAGGACCTGGCTGTTTACTTTTTGTACCCTTTGGCTGTTTTAACACTTTTGCGGTGCTCATGTTTAGATGTAATGTTCTCCTCGCTCATTTAGTGTACCCACGCAAGTTATATATTTTTTTCAGGACAAGAAGGGCTTTCTTCAGATATAATTTTTTTTGGATCATATCTAATTTCCTATAAAATATGATGAAAACTTTCTTTAAAAAAGTGACTTTTACCTAAAAAAAAATCTTACTCTTCCAAAAGAAGCTAATGAAAAAACCTGCTAAATAGATAAAACCATTTGTCCTGGGTTTAGAAATACCCAATGTTTTGATGTCTGTTTTTTTTTCTTTTTTCTGCAAGTAATTGGACAATAAGTACAAGTAGCATTTTGCTATTTCAAAACAATTTTTTTCTGAATCTGGTAATTCTTCCCCCATGTGTCATTTTGGGTGTCTTTGAAGCTGGCCAATGCAATTTACCCCATCAAACATATATTTTTTTATTTTTTTTTTAAACTAGACACCTCAAGGTATTTTACATGCTGGTATTATAACCCTTTACATGCACTAATTCTACTACCACCCTTTGTCAAACTTTGTGGTAGTAATTTATTTTGTGGGGGGGTTATCACAAAAATTGGGCTTCAGGTATGGATTTACAGCTCCTGATGTATGTCACTTTCAAACAAGACCCCAATATGTGTTTAGCAATAATGTTTGGGAGGTAAAATGCCACATTTAGGAAGTGCATATATATTTTTTTTTTACTTGGTTCTACTGCATCCATGTCCTAATAGGGCCATGTTTGAAGCCGGCTAATTCAATTTATCCCATCAATTCATATATTTCTGAAAACAAGACACCCCAATGTATTTGAAATGCTAGTATTTTAACCCTTTACATGCACAAGATTCTACCACCAGGTATACGTCACTATCAAACACCCCCCAATATGTGTTCAGCAACATCTCCCGAGTACAGTGATACCACCCATGCATGGGTTTGTCTGGTGTTTTGGGGGTTAAAAGGCCATCTTTTAGGAAGTGCCCTTTTCCCCCCCGATTTTGGTCAGTCTGTGCCTATGCCCTATCTTTGAGCCCAGCCACTCCAATTTACCCCATGAAACCATTTTTTTTAAATTAGACACCCCTTGGGTGTTTGAAATGCTTTTACTTTAAGTATTTCCATGTCAGGATTTCTGGGAAGATACAGTGCTAATTTTAGCACTTGCTCATAATAAACTTATTTTTTTTTGTTCTATTTTTTGGACTTTTTTTACATTTTGCTGGAACTGGATGGTTCCTCTGATGCATAATTTTTTTTTCGTTTTTTCGATTGTTGATTGCCTCCTAAACTCTTTTAAAACGGGCATCTGCCACCATACAGTGTGTGGATGTTGATGCCCTGGTGAGGGGCTAACAGGCCTTATATTTGTTGTCACTGATCCACGTGATCTGCTACTTGCCAGCTCTTTTGTCATGTTAGGGTAGTGTGAATGTGAAATGGTTAACAGAACAACCAGCCCAATCAGTCTCACTTGTTGTTCACTGCACAGAGCAATCGCACCTTAACATCTTAAGGACCAGGCTGTGTTTTTATTTTTTGTACCCTTCACGATCAAGGTTGTTCTAACACTTCTGCGGTGCTTGTTTTTAGTAATTTTCTCCGCTTCCGTTTACTGTACCCACACAAGATGGATGTCAGCTACACTATCATTTAAATAGGAGGGTATAGATTGTTAATAATAAGCTCTATTCAAAAGTACTATGCTTCCACCCTTGTCTGCTGGTCTAATGACAAATCCTGTAAGTCTTTTACCACTGTTTCCAGATCTCTTAGGATCAAGGTATTGAAAACTATTGCTTCCTTTTATCAATTCATGGGATAAAGGAGCTGTCACGGTCCGGACTAGAGGACTGCATTGATCTAGGAATGGAATTCCTACAGCTCAGAAACCTTATCGGTTGGGCCATGAATCACCACAGAGGTCCTCTGGGAAGATGACGCTTCTAGCCAAAACAGATACAGAGGGCATGCACAAAGAAAAACATTTAAATCAACATCAGATTAACCCATTGTATGCTAACACAAAGAAACACCTCTACTGGATTACCCTTCCATGCATCCACTATTTCTTTTTTTTTTTTTTTTGGTAAATCAAATTTTGTATTTTGTGTCACAACATGTAAAATAAAAAGAAAAAACCTGAATACAATGGGAAAAACGGGGAAGGGAAAAACAAAAAGAGGACTTTACAGGTTACAGGAATATATTGCGAAACCCTGACACAGCAGGGTAAATTACAGTATCGCATTATCAAGCAGTAAAACGGCACCACAAGACAAGAGGCAAATCCGCCATACCCAGCTCTTCAAGACCAATTAGATTAGTAGCAATTGAGTAGAGGGGTCCACCAATTATCGGGACCAGTAGAACCAGGTCCATCTACACCGCTCACCCAGCCGATCAGAGCAAGACACCAACTCTTCCAAAGCCCACACATTCTCAACCTTCATCACCCATTCTCTTAACGAGGGCGGGGTAGCTGTACCCCAATGCAAGGGAATCAAGGCTTTAGCCTCATTCAGCAAATGCCTAACCACTGACAGGGAAGTATGATGTAACAACTGGCGGGGTCAGAAAGTGGCGGGGAGTCAGTGAAATTCTGAAGAGTGCCATGGACAGCTCTCCAAAAAGGGACAATAAGGGGACATTCCCACCAAATATGAAGAAACGACCCCACCGACAACCCACATCTCCAACATAAATCCGAATGAACCGGGAACATTGCATGCAAACGAGAGAAATGTATAGGATAACTCCTGTGGTCTGGTACTAAGGGAGAAGCCATGCGTCAAAGTACATTTTTCCCATTGCGCCATAGTGAACGACACATCAAGCTCCGACTCCCACCTACCCACAGCATCGACTATTTCACATGACAGTTGGATTTCCCTTTAAATCTAATGTGTTTAATTTTGGTAATCCATGCCATATTTTCACTAGCATGTTTACTGAATTTGGCCAAAATATTTTTAGCAAGTTTTAATCGCCGACTTGTGAGTGAATTTATGAGTCAAAGTTATTGGGGACTTTCATGGGTGCAAAAATAGTCATATTGCTTAGATAAAAAACGGCCGATTCGGTTACACTTTTTATTTCTTTATTAAAAATTTCCACCACAATGTTTTGTCAACATACAGGCTTTATGGAGATGGAGCTAAAATATCCATGAAACAGTAACCTTTAAGGATTAACATCAAACAGAGGGTGGTTGTGGGAATGAAAGGTGGGATCTTCCCATATCAAGATACATCTCAAGACATAGTGAAGAGCTCTTGGTTGGAATATATCTAGTTCTAGAGAATAAATGTGATTACTTACTTTATGTAAGAAAGTGATTACTCATACCTCACAACTCATTTTATCTTGCATGCATTCAATAGCTTTTTACAATCCACTCCTGTGGCAAATTCCATCCAGGGAGAGATGTATGGTCCCTAACCCAGCACATTAGCTACCAAATCTTCCGCTATATGGATGGAATTAACAAGGACAATATTAAATCCAATTGCTTCTGATGCATTGGGATTACAACCTTAGCTGCATTCAATAAATGTATTTCAAGTGAATGTCTGCATGTCAACTGTGCGTCTAGTATCATATATATGAACAGCTGATGGTTAATCGGGAACAATTTTTTTCAAGAACAATTACACCATGTCAACATACCAACAGGCATGTAAAAACTTTCCTTTTGGCTGAACTACATCTTCTATAGAGATCCAACACATTCTAAAACATTTCATGGAGAGTTGTAGGTACTCTGAATGGGCAAACATGCCCACAGAAACACTCTAAAATCTTGTGGAAAGCCTTCCCAGAAGAGAGGAAGCTGTTACAGCTGCAAAGGGGTGGGGGGCGCAACTACATACTGTCAACCAGTTTGAGATGATGTGAGCTTTGTGTCATGGTGCATTATCCTGCTGGAAGTAGCCATCAGAAGATGTGGTCATAAAGGGATGGACATGGTCAGCAAGAATACTCAGGTAGGCTGTTGCGTTTAAACAATGCTCAATTAGTACTAAGGGGCCCAAAGTGTGCCATACTTTCATGTTGTTTACACAAAAGTCTGACCCTGTCATCTGAATATCACAGCTGGAATCGAGACTCGTCAGACCAGGCAACGTTCTTCCAGTCTTCCATTGTCCAGTTTTGGTCAGCCTGTGCGAATTGTAGCCTCCGTTTCCTGTTTTTAACTGACAGTAGTGGCACCCGGTGTGGTCTTCTGTTGCTGAAGCCCATATGCTTCAAGCTTCGACATGTTGTGCATTCAGAGATGGTATTCTGCATACCTTGGTTGTAACGAGTGGTCATTTAAGTTACTGTTGCCGTTCTGTCACCTTGAACCAGTCTGCCCATTCTCCTCTGACATCAACAACTGCCACTTAATGGATATTTTCTCTTTTTCGGACCATTCTCTGCAAACCCTAGAGATGGTTTGTGCAAAAATCCCAGTAGATTAGCAGTTTCTGAAATACTAGGACTAGCCCTTCTGGCACCAACAACCATGCCACATTCAAAGTCACTTATATCCCCTTTCTTCCCCATTCTAAAGCTCAGTTTGAACTTCAGCAAGTTGTCTTGACCACGTCTACATGCCTAAATGCATTAAGTTGCTGCAATGTTATTGGCTGATTAGCTTTTTGTGTAAACAAGCAATTAAACAGGTGTACCTATTAACCCCTTCAATCCCAGGGTTTTTTGGTACCTCAAGTCCCAGAGCAATTTTGCCATTTTTGCGGTATGTCGGTTTAGCGATTATTCTCCTTTCCCGTGAATAGTGTACTCATGTAAACTATATATAGTTTTTTCAAGGAGAGATAGAGCTTTCTTTTGATACCATAGTTGGATAATTAGCTGAAAATTTAGAATGAGAAATTTAGTAAAAACTAGCAACAATTGGGCTTGGTTTCCATTTGGGTTTTTTTTGCTAAAAACGCCTATAAAAACGCCAATAGCGCCACCTGGCGTTTTTTTGTGAAAAACGGCTGCAGCCAGATGTTAGCTGTAATTCAATAGGAAATCGCAAAATGCCATTTCCACTTGGCGTTTTTCTGTTTGGCGTTTTTTCAGTCCTCTTTGGCGTTTTTCTGCTTTTTTGGGCTCTGTGGCAGTTTTTCAAAACTGCAGCATGTTGACACTCTGGCGTTTTTTGCAAGAAATCTTGGCTTTTTTCTCCAATAGAAGTCTATGGGAGAGAAAAAACGCCATGAAAAAGCCATGTGGGTTTATTGCCTTGGCGTTTTTTATGGCGTTTTTTCCACAGTTACAATGCAGAGGATGGACCCAGTATCTGTGTGTCCTACGAGAAATAGGCTGAAAACAAACAGTTTCACACAAAACAAAGTTCATATTGAATTTTACACCATTTGGAACAAACATGCCATTACAAACAAACATACGCGACCGGATCCTGTGTGCCAAAAGCAACAGCAAACAATTTGCACCATCATTTGGGGCCAATCTTCCCAGAGGAGCAGACATTCGAAATAAAGCATGCCTTACAAACCACAGAAAAGAGACAAAAGGGTCTACCAAGTAAATGACATCAGGAGAGGGTAGATACTTGCCATTTATCCTAATCCCTTTTAGCTGGGTGAAACTTCTAACTTGTAAAGGCTGGAAAAACTGCCTAAGGTCAAAAAAAGCAATTTCCACAGAAAGGCTAAAACGCCAGAAAAAACTGCAGAAAAAACGCCAAAACGCAGGTAAATGCAGTGGCAGTTTTCTTGGCAGTTTTCCTGGCGTTTTTCATCAAGAAAAAAACGCCGGACAAAAAACCAAGTGGAAACCTAGCCTTAGAAAAAAAAACTAATATTTTTTACATTTTCCCTCTGAATCCTCACAAAATTGGTGATGGAAAGCCCCCTCCAAGTTTATCAATTCAGGTGTCCTGATTTCAGAAATACCTAATTTATATAGATTTTCCATACTTTCCCAGCACCAGGGAGCATACTATAAGGTGTACATTTTTTGTATAAATTTTATGCCTATGGCTTAATGGGTTTGGGGGTTGTGAATGGGGGCAGGAGGGTTATACTGGCTAGATGTTATGCTAGGGCAATGGGATGTAAGGTTGTTTAATTTTTTATGATCATTATCTTTTTTATATATTTTTTTTTTACACAAAACTGGTTAGAGGTCCTCTTAGGGACCTCCTGAACATGCCAGTGATGTCACAATAACATCACTTAGCTCACATTATTATTTATATTTTTTTAATGATTTTTTTATATTATTTTTTTTTCTGTTTCAGGACGGGAGGGGGGTGAGAGACATGGTTTCTCACTCCCCTCCCTGCAATCCCCCTGCACCGATCGCACCGCGATCTCTACCCTTACGAAAAATTACTGCCGTTTTTTCTGAAGTAATACTGCAGTTTTTTGGACATGAAAAAACTGCAATACTGCACTTTTACTGCAGTATTACTGCACATTTACTGCAGTATAACTGCACATTTACTGCACTTTTTTTTTATATTGCAAACCTACAGTTTTACTTCAATGTGCTGTAGCTTTATTGCATGTGTACTTCCGTACAAAAATAACTGCAGTACAACTGCAGTACAGTGAAGTACAAATGCAGTAAATGTGCAGTAAAACTGCAGTAAATGTGCAGTAATACTGCAGTAAAAGTGCAGTATTGCAGTTTTTTCATGTCCAAAAAACTGCAGTATTACTTCAGAAAAACTGCAGTATTTTTTTGTAAGGGATATGCAGGTCCTCACAGACATGCATAGAGATTGCAGTGTCTGTGCCCCTTTGATGAACTTCCGGGTTACATCAGCAGTTACATCAGATCGAACAGCAGAAAGCCGGCAATGTCGGCTTCTGCTGTCAGTGGGAAGTCCAGGCTGTCAAACGAATGCAGGGATGTGTCCCTGACACTTCAAGAAGGGCTGGACGTACTGGTACGTCCATAGGGGTTTCTTTAGAGGTGTTTTTTGGACATCCCAGTACGTCCATAGGGGATTGAAGGGGTTAAAGTGGCCAGTGAGTTTATATACACCGATCAGCCATAACATTAGGTCCACAGAGAGGTGAAGCGAATAACATTGATGATCTTGTTATCATGGCACCTGTCAGTGAGTGGGATGTATTAGGCAGCAAGTGAACATTTTGCCCTCAAAGTTGACGTGTTAGATGCAGGAAAATTGGACAAGCGTAAGGATCTGACGGCCAAATTGTGCTGATGTCAGAATACACAGTGTATCGCAGTTTGCTGCGTAGCCACAGACCAGTCAGGGTGCCCACGCGGATCCCTGTCCACTGCTGAAAGCTCCTACAATCGGCACGTAGGCATAAGAACTAGACCAGGTGGCCTGGTCTCATGAATCATGTTTTCTTTTACATTAAGTGGATGCGTGTGCTTCACTTACCTGGAGAACACATGGTACCAGGATGCACTATGGCAAGAAGGCAAGCTGGCAGTGTGATGCTTTGGGCAGTGTTCTGCTGGGAAACCTTGGATCCTGCCATTCATGTGGATGTTAGTTTGACACATACCACCTACCTTAGCATTGGCCTCTTTCAGCAGGATAATATGCTCTGCCACAAAGCAAAAATGGTTCAGGAATGGTTTGAGGAACAGAACGAGTTTCTAGGTGTTGACCGGGCCTCTAAATTCCCCAGATCTCAATCCAACTAAGCATCTGGACAAACAAGTCTGATCCGTGGATCAAAGGTTCTTGGGAGCCAGTGGAGGATCTAACAAAGTGAGGAAGCAGAAGAGGAGAGGTGTGCCTAGCAGCAGCTTTTAGGACAGACTGCAGAGGAGAGAGTCAAGACAGTGGAATACGAAGCAGAAGAGTGTTCCAGTAGTCAAGACGGGAAATGATAAGTGAATGAACCAGAGTTTTTGTTGATTCTTGGGATGAGGAATGGGCGGATGCAAGAGATCTTTTTTACGTGCAAGCGGCAGGATCTGGCGAGGAACTGAATGTGAGGAATGAAGGAGACGTTTGAGTCAAGAATCACCCCAAGGCATCGGGCCTAGCTAGTGGGATAGATAGTCGTGTTGTTAATGGTGATAGAGAATTTAGGTAGTAGTGGAGTGGAGAAAGAAGGAGGGAAAATAACGAGTTCAGTTTTAGAAAGATTAAGTTTCAAGTAGCGTTGTGACATCCATGAAGAAATAGCAGACAAGCAGTTGGTAATACGGGACATGAGAGACTTTCGGTATCATCTGCAAATAGATGATACTGGAGGAAAAAAGTACAAATAACTGTGGAGGTAAATGTGCCCCTCCTCTGCAGACCTAGTAAATGTACACATAAAGGTACTGAACAGCACCTAGCGCAGGGGTGTCCAAGTTTTTTCTGCAGTGGGCCACTTCATCAGAATTGTATACGTGCACAGGCCGCACTCATTTTTCACTGTGAGAAAATATGGCCTTTGATAAAATATGCAGATTAAAATAAAGTAAATGACACAAAATCTTTACTTTTCCTCTCATTGACTTCTGGGCCTAGAAAGTTTGTGACTGCAAATTCAGGTTAATTAAAAATGAAATTGTTTTATGAAATCAATCTAGGGATGCACCAAAATGAAAATTCTGGACCAAAACCGAAAATTCAGGGTAGCCAAAACCGAAAATGACCCCCCACCTTTAAAAATAATAAAAAAAAACCCACACTATTATTAAAATTAAGTAACACAGCACAATTGGACAACAAAATTTAACAATATGACTTGGCATACTCCTATCATACCCAGGCAACCAGTAAATGCTGGAACCTAGGCATGATGGGACTGTGATTACTGTAAGCAATCACACTCCTATCATGCCAAGTCAGCCAGTACATGCTGGTACAGGGTGGCTGTAAGTTATGTGCAGACCCGATACTGCTGGCAGCATTTATACACAAGGGGGCAGCTAGCCAGGTTTCAGCATGTACTGGCTGACTTGGCATGATAGGACTGTGATTGCTAACAGCAATCACAGTCCCATCATGCCTAGGTTCCAGCACCTAGACATCCATGCTATCACACACACACACTCATTCATTCACAGATTCATTCCCTCAATCACGCATACTCATTCAAATAACCTCCCCCACCCCCTTACCTGCACTGCAGCTCTCTCACAGACTTCAGCAGGGGGCGCGGCCTCCCTCTGCGTTCACTTGTACTGCACACAGGAAGCAGAGTCATCCTCCCACAGGTAAGAAGGAGGGCTCTTGTGATCCCTGGCTGCTGATCTCAGGCGGGCCGCACAGTGCTACAAAAAAGATGTACTTCGGTATACTGGGTCTCCTTACCCATAAGGACCCCTGAAGAAAGCCTTGCCCCCTAATATAGATCAGTGTTTTTACCTTCCTACAAAGTAGGGTGAGCAGATTTTAAAATAATAGTCTAACGATACATGTATGAATGAGTATCTCTGAATGAGCATCTGTAAATGACCTGTAAAGTACCTGTGAATGAGTGAATGAACGATTACCTGTGAATGAATAAAGTAATCCGTGTGATAGCATGGATGTGTAAGTGGGGGGAAGCATGGCACAGGGAGGCTGTTTGAGGCTAGGATGCCACAGGCAGGCTGTTTGGAGCAAAGACGGCACGCTGCCATTCTAAGTGTAGGACAGGTTCTGTGGATGCAATCTGGGTGCCAGGGCTGACTTGATACTAAAGGAGTACCTTTAGAAAAAAAGAAAAATGGTTCTGCACTCAACTCCCAGGGAGCTGGGTGCGAGCAGGAAAAAAGGGACAGCATAAACCTTCTTGAAGCACACGAACAAAGAAAAGGAATCCCAGCTCTCCAAAGAGCTTCCAATCTTTAGGATACTTTATTTAGAGAAATAAAGTATTCTAAAGATTGGAAGCTGTTTGGAGTGCTGGGATTCCTTTTCTTTGTTCATGATACTAAAGAAGGGCAATATGCAAGGGCATTAATTCAAAAGGGGGTGCTGGCTGATGGCATTGTATAAATCAAAACTAAAGGGGCCTCTCCAAGCGTGTGTTTGGGTGTCCTTGTGGCAGAGCCTGTCCAGGTGTGTGTTGGTATGACAGAGCCTGTCCTGGTGTGTGTGTGTCAGTGTGGCAGAGCCTGTCCTGTATTTGTTAACCCCTTCAGGACCAGCGTTGGCAAACTGCGTCTTCCCTTGAAGACCGCAGTTTTTAAAAAAAATATTTAAATTCCGTGCTCGTGATTCGCTGCAAAGCAATCACGTGCACGGAATTGAGGGGGAGTGGCTGCTACGGATCGTCCCGGTCTGCCGGTGACCTTTGACCCGGATGTACCAGGTACATCCCAGTCTTGAAGGGGTTAAACTATTTAAGTTTTACTTATCTAGAGCTAAAACACTCTCCAGAATTTTAAGTCACTTCCGAGGACAAAACTTTATAGGCCCGGAAATCAGTGAGAGGAAAAGTAAAAGTTTTTTGCTATTTACTCCATTTCCACCTGCATATTTTATTAAAAAGGATTAGGGGCACTAAACTGTGACTTGAGGACTACTCCCAGTCCCATCACATAAGATTCTATCCTATATTATCTGCTGAGCACTGATTATTTCCACAAAAAGGCCCAAAATCCTCAGCACCAGACCAATGATGCTCTTAATCTGCCCAAAAGATTTGTATTTTTGTATCTTGCGGACAAAATGTAAAAAAAATTGTTTATATAATACAATCGCTTTATAAACACATACCAAATACAATGCATATATAGTTTGAAGAAAATGCTTATAAAATAATTTTCCATTTGCCGTTCGTTAAAGCCCCAAAACGCCAATTAAGGAACGTTTTGACCGGTTTACCACAACTAAAGGTATGGTGCGTTAGTGTTTCTGGTGATCAAAGCCCAGAACGCAGTTACCGCGGAAAGAGCTGAACATACAAACATTTAACTAAATACCAGCGCCTTTCAAGCCTTTTTGAGCTTCTCTTACTTCTTATCAACCCAGTGCCAATACCCCTCTACTCTCGTACTCAACTGGAAGCGCCAACTGGCAGACATTAAGTAGGCCTCCGGACTCCCTTTTAAGACTCGCATAGTTGAGCACGCCCCTTACTCTGATGCAAGAGTCAACTAGACTCCACCCTCTTCTGCCGCGCCTGCTGCTGTTGCCAAGGAGTTGTTGCCATAGAGCTAAGAGATTGTCCGCGTGCGCAGGCGGAAGTCCCCGGATCAAGGAGCCGCCATCTTTCCCGGGCTGAGCTTAGACAGACGGAGAGGTTGAGCCGCTTGGAGACGCAGAGACACAATCGGCTTCCATCCGCCCAGTAGATCACCTTTAATTCCCGCTACTTACAGCCATGGAAGAGCGAGAGGATCTAGTGTACCAAGCCAAGCTGGCTGAACAGGCTGAGAGATACGACGGTAGGAAAATTCTGCGGCTTTCCCCATAGGTCGGCGGGCGGAGAGAATGGAGGCGAGACAAAATGGCGGAGGGTCTGGGAAAGGGAGTGTAGGACAAAGGGGACTCTCACTAAGGTAGAAAGGGTGGGTTTCATGGCTAAGTGGTTAACATGTAAACGGCAACCTGACCTGGTTTAGTAAAATCACCCCAGGCCGGTAGGTAATAAAGCCTATGCAGCATAGGCGGGAGGCAGGAAGAGAGACGGCTAGAAAATGGCGACCGCCGAGTAGGGCGAGACCGCGGGTGGTGGGGGCATGTTGGCGGGTAATCCTCTAGCGGGCTCATCGTTTTAGATGCTTAATACGGCCAAAAGACGGGCTCCCCGTTAGCCCGAAAAGGGCGGTACGGGCTGGGGGGAGGGGAAGCGACAGGGTGTCCGCAGTGGTGCATTTGGGAGATGACTGCCTGGGGTCACCTATTCATCCGCCGTATTGTGTTGCGGCACCATAACGTGCAGCCGGGCGTCACCGTTCTTATTTACCACAAACTGCTGTCGCTAGTGCTTGGCATAAGGCTAATACTCCATTCAGAAAAGGGTGCGATAATCCTTCCACTATGGCGCCCCAGTAAAATGGAAATACTCTCTAGGAACGCTTACTATGATACAGAGTACACATAACTAGTGCCTCAAACCCATTCATTAAGATGTACGGTGATGGGCAGGTCTTAAATAGGGCGTATAGTGCTGTGGTGGGGATAAAAAATCGCCGGGTATCGTAGGATTACCTCAGTGCCCGTTTACAAAGGAATGTATAGTATGTAATTCGAGTGCCTGTGCCCCCTCCCCCATTATAAGGCTGTTGCATGTATGTTGCACGGTCACCGTGGACACCAGTAGGAGTTTCTACATGCAAGGCCTTGTCACGGTGATGGGGACGTGCTGTTCTCTTCTCCGCCCAGACATGGCCCTGGTGCAGGATTGTAAAATGCGGCCCGGTTTCATTCATTCTTGTCAGACCGGTCCCTGATCGTGCGGAGGGATCTGCTCCGCTTAGTAGCTAGGTGCGTTTGTTCACCGAGACTGGCAATCAAGGGCGGGTCCCATCTTATAGGGTGGAGGCAGCCGTCTTCAACCGATTATATGTTACGCACACTGCGTATCTGGATGTCAATTGTGTGCAATTAAATGTTACGCATTTATTCTAGAACCCTCGGCTTTCAGCGATATAAGGCTTTTCACTACGCTAGTATTGTAATGAGGGGGCGGTACGGGATTTTGTAACTGACCTGTTTCAATAAAAGCTGAGCCTGACAACGATTCTGTAGTATGTTTAATGCAGTTAAGCATCCTGGCAGCCCGATTTCACTCGGTGATATATAGCAAAATCTTCATGATAAAAATCCTTGGCTTATGGTCAGAGGATGATCTCCTTTATCTTCAGGAAATGCTTATGTCATATTGCCTTAGTACTTCCTGCTGGTTATGTCAGTGCTGTTCATTGAAGCAGCACATGGGGAGCTCACACAACATGCAATCGTTAGATCTTGGTAGTATGGAAAACGTATGTTTGTATGCCTCCACTATGGTGGGATTTAAACACCCTTTTTTCCACTTTTTTTTTTATTTGCATAATTGCATTATGTATGAGTTCTAGCTTTCCCAGGCCTCATAGATTCTCTTGTGTACCGGTCTTAATCACCCGAAGAGATAATTTGATTTAAAAGTCTGTGAAGGAAAGGACTAGCTTAGATAAACCATTATTCTATTGTGCTGGTTGTGTAAAGTGTCACCCAGTTACCATACGTCTACTCAAAGTAACTACCTCCTGGCCTGGTGAAGGATGTGAGCTATTATCTTTTATTTATATAGCGCCAACAATTTGCGCAGTATTCTTACAATACAATTATTCAAGGGGTATTGCAAGACTAAGACAAACTGATACATTAGGTGGCGGAACCCTGCTCGCAAGTTTACAATCTTGAGAATTGGAATAATATGGAAAAAACACTAATTCTTGTTACGTGTCCTTTTTTTTTTCTTTACAACGAAATAGGTTAGAAGATTTATGTGTACATATGATCTTCACAGCCTATGGCTTGTGATAGTTTGTTTTTTAGCAGATGGCCTACCAAATCTCCCACAATACTTTGCGAACACTACTTCAAAATTTAAAAACACTGCGGGTCATTATCACATAATATAACAGTGATGATTATGAAGAATGCTCTTACAGTGACAAAGTATAATCCAGTTAGTAGAGCCATTCTATTAGTTACTATGGTCACAAGTCCACCCCCCACAAGCATTTTTAAAACACAACTTAATATTGTATATTTGTTACGTGGACAGTAGATCAGTTCCCTGGTTAGTGTAAAATTGGAAAGAGCCAAGCTGGGTTTTGTTCCTCCTTTTGGATCAATAGCAACAAATTAACAGATATAGGAAAGGCTGAACTTGATGGACGCATGTCTGTTTTTTCTGCCTATATAACTAGCATACCAGTTTCCTGCTCTGATATAATCTCCATCCCCACTACGGCAGCCACCACCATTCAGCTGTCACCAGAAGGAAAGAGCAAGAAATTATCTAACAAGAGGGTAGAGGTGTCCACCAGCCTGCCCCCCCCCCACCAGTGCTTCCTTTTGTGTCACATGACATTAATGTTTTGACAAAACATACGTGCGGCAAGATATTTCATAGTGATTCGAATGCTGCTTGTAACTACAAACTGTTCCATTGAGCCGAGTACATGGAACAGCACATTTAAGATGTTAGTGTAATGAGATTACATGTACCATTTGGGGGAGGGGGTGTATCCTACTCATTTACCATATAAATAATAAAAATCTATGGTGAAAAAGACCCAATTGGTAGTAAGTGTTCATTGTCACCTATCTCTTAACTGATGATAAATGTAAGCCTGTAACCTGAGTTTAAACTCAATAGTTTCGCTCATGAGCCTTGTGCAGTTATTACAGGTGGTGCCTGTAAGCATGGCTTACAGTAAAGCAGAATAATTTAGTATTTTATTCCTTATAATGAAAGTCCTTCTTGGAGCTGCAGCCGCCAAACAGTCCTTAATATCTTTCTATTATTACATTCATGTACCATTTTTAAAACGTTTTTTTACTTATAGAATATTCCCGATTTACAGGCGGTAAAATCAGTCAAAACGACTGATGTCTCAGAAGCAATACATATGGAAAAATCCTCACCAGAGGTTCCTGGAAACTCCTAAAATTGTAAAAGATCTTTGACCCACATTTTGGTTATATAAACCTTTTATTTTCTGTCTCCAACATCAATCAGAGATATAGCCAGGCATATAATTCAAATTTGCCTTAAATTTCAAAGATCCCCCCCTTTGACTGCAGTGGAAGTCTATTAGCCCAAGTAGAATATTGTAACGCCCTTCCCGGATTATTACTGCTTGGTTTTAGCAGACTGCATGTATACTTTGCACTCAATACCCCTTACAACCAGGTGTCACCGATGCCCTGAACACAACCAGAGGAACCACCACCACCTGCTGGCTCTCACTGTGGTGTTAAGAAGCATGGGTTAATGGAAAAATACAGCCTGTAGGCTAGCTCGATGTCCTCCCTGCAGGGTTCAGAGCATCTATACCTTTATTCGCTGCCACCACCAAGTTCTATGTAAGTTAGGGATGCACCAAAATTAAAATTCTGGACCGAAAATTCAGGATTCACCTGACTGAAAATGACACCCCCCAACCACCACCTTTTGGGGGGGGGATAATAATAATAATAAAATACCACCAAAATTGGACAAAAAAATTCAATAGCACTATTAATATATATAATAGCAATCACACTCCTATCATGCCCAGGCATACCCAGATTCCAGCATGTACTGGTTACCTGGGCATGATAGGAGTGTGATTGCTGTTTAAAAAATATATATATATATTGTTTTTTTGTCCGATGTTGGTGTTATTTTTTTGAAGGTGGTGGTATGTTCGTAGGGGATTCTTGGGATGCATTTTTTGGACGTACCTGTACGTCCATAGGGGACTGAAGTGGTTAAAAAACGTACAAAAAAAAATTCTGCGTAAATCTCACGATGTTAGGTCCCTTGTCAGAATGATGTTACAGGAAATTCACTTTTCCACCCCAATTCCTATTCTTATAGGAATCTACTTCCTTTGTCTCCAGGAGACGCCCATTTGCTGTCACATGGCAGGGAAGTGTGTCGCCCAGGCACTTTACAACACTCCTAATGAGCTGGGACAGCAAACTCCTTCCTCATATTTTAATGCCATATTTTGTTGTGATGGTACCTTGTACAATAATAACTCTGGGCTAATCACGCCCCTTCCCCCATATTATCACAAATGTACAGGTACCAAACCTGTTGACCCCCCTCCTGCCATGTTTCCTATGATTCAAGAGGTCACACTGTCAGCACATAGAACATCTTCATGTTATGGTTACGTTTCCATAGTAGAATCATATTTCTCAAATGATAACTTTGAGGATGCCAGGTGCTGTCCCCCTTGTAACCCCAGTGCCTGGTCCCCAACTTTATGGTTGGGTCTGGCCAAGTTTCCAGATAACATTTATGCAGGATGTGGCCTGAGAAAAACGGTTTTATTATTATTCTTCACACACAATGCCTTGTTAACCCTTAAATATAGGCATTTTGTATGACACCAGACATTTCCTGTGTAATGCTTTTCTTACTAAGATTCTAGGTTTTTTAATTTTTTAGGAAAAGAACGTATGGTTTCTTTTACATAGGAGTAATATGATCAGATATAATCTGTAATGGTACAGTTGCAACAGAAGGGTAGAAATGACTTGAAATGGAATCTTTATATAAATCCTTAGAACATTAGTACTTGAGATGGTTACGCTGGTGTACTCCCATAAGTGATGTCCTAATATTTTATTTTTAAGACATTACATATAATTTGGAGAAAGTGGTGAATCTGCTTTTAACATGTATAATAAAAAAAACGACTTGATTTGTAAGTATGTTTAGAGAAATGCTTAATCCCAGTCCCTCTGTTAAGGAGTTGGACAACACTGGTTAAAGCACCATTGATTAAAATAATCAATTTTTACTTCTATACCTTTTGTGAAATGCATTAATTTATTTTAGTAAGTGAGTTTTATTTATCACATTTTTCAAATGAAGTTGTATTCTTTAAAATGCCCACATACTTTGTATGAAGGTCTGGTTGTATGACACACTAAATTTCTGAGGGTAGCAAGAATATGTGGCACACATCTCCATAACCATGGAAATCAATTGTGACCCAATGAAGAAGTCCTTAGTTTACTTATTACAGGCACAGATAACCTTTTTATTTTTAGTTAACATTTCTGGTACTGTTATTGGAGCTTCCTGATCTGGGAGTATGACCTGCAGGCATGACTCCCAAGTTCATTTCCCCTGATGGCTCAGAAACTGTCTCAAATCTGTGTTACTTCAAAATGATGAGGTTGGATGTGATACACATATAAATACATGAAAGGCGTTCAACAAAGGAAAATAAATGTTAGGACTAGAGCTTATAGTCTAAAACTAGAAGATGCTAAGGAAGCTTGACATTTTGACTTAGAGATGGTCTTGGGCAAAAGGACCAACCTACCAGCAGAAGGAGTAGATGTTAATAGGTTAGTGATATTCAATGTTCATAGTGTGTGTATAATCCTGTTTCTCCTACTTAACAGAAAAGGTTTTTACAGCTGACTAAATGGGGTGACCAGTTCTTGCATATAAAAAAGTATAAAAATGTTTTGGAATGGTTTTGGGCAAGCGATGGTCTCTAAACTTGTTTCTGCATCAAGTTGAGTTCCAAAGGGCCAAAATATGTTGGGATAAAAAACCTTTTTATCTGCCCTTTGCCTGCCAAGCTGCCACTTGGTGTCTTTCCTCTTTCCACTGAAGCTTTCCAGAGGGGGTGGTGATTGGGCTTCTCCAATGCTTCTCTTTAAAATTTCTGGGGTCTCCTTCAGCCTTTGTTTTAGCCTTAGAAATGCCTACCACTAGTTACCAGTTCCCTGACTCCCTCAGTAGGTCTGAAGAGGCAAAATGTGTTCTACTGACATGCATTATTCAGTCTTGGCTACCCAAAGAAACGAAGTGAGGTCTGTGCTGCCATTTTAAAATGTCACAATGAAATAAATACCTGGGAGAAGCTCACTATAAAGTCACATTTAAATAGATTAATATATCATTTTTGTATGGGTCTTTACTTCCTATTTTTATATAGCTGTTTTAAGGGAATCACCTCGGTGTACGTAAACCATTTAAGACACCACATTCAAACGGTAATAGAAAAGTCAATGTTTTAGTGTAGCCTTATGTGTAATTGTTTATACCGGTTTTTTTATTCCTTGCATCCCTGTAAATGGTAAAACAGACAGCCAAGTTAGTTGGACTGTACACTGTGTGCTTGGCACATGTTCAGATTGTGTCCTGGTATGTCAGAAGCTGCCCTGTGCTTATTAAAGATACTAAAATGACCTTGCTAAGGATTCCTTGAAGGAACTTAAAACTATTACCATAAGCTATAAAATATGTGAGGCGAGAGTGTTATTACTCCATTTCTGAAACATTTATACTTTATTTCTTAATTATAAACTGAATTCTGCTCCTCTACTGTAGAAATGGTTGAGTCAATGAAGAAAGTGGCAGGAATGGATGTGGAATTGACGGTAGAAGAAAGAAACTTGCTCTCTGTTGCATATAAAAATGTGATTGGGGCTAGAAGAGCGTCCTGGAGAATAATCAGCAGCATTGAACAGAAAGAGGAGAACAAAGGTGGAGAAGACAAACTTAAAATGATCAAGGAGTATCGGCAAACGGTAAGATTTTGGGTCCCTTGTGGTATTAATTAAAATGCTAAAGGAAGACTGGACACGGCGATCAGTGCTTGATTCTTAATACAAAATGCAAATACAGCAACTTTTAATACACGACACGTGTTCTGTGCTATATGCATGACCTCCTATATGGGATATGGGTGAAGTATTTGTGATGGCATTACATTGCTGTGATATGGTACAGAAGTAGAGCAGCAAGCTGTCATCTCTCAAAGTATGTGCTACTGACAGGTGTATTATGACAAAAGCCAGTAATCCGTCTAGTTTTTATTTTCTCATCTGCCCAAATACTCATACATTTGTTTTGTTTTTTAGAATAGCTATATGCATGTTTAAATTGCTCAAGTGTTTGTCTCTTTTCAACTAAAACTGTGCTTCCTGCACCACAACCTCTCCTGAAATAATTTGTAAACCGTTGGGTTATTTTTTTAAATAATCTTAATGTTTTAAATCCACATTTTATGCTCCATCAATTTATTTTAGGACCAATTTAATTACAAAAAAGTTAGTGATGTTCTAAGAATTTGCTCAAGCGAGCCAAAAGAAAGCTTTGATATAAAGGGTCATTGAATTCTACGGGGAGTGTGCTAAACTGAATGCTCCAATATAGAGGCATACATGTTAAGTCGCTTTACGATAAACAAGCAAGCAAACCAGCAAAATGTCCTGTTTCTGTGGTATCTGAACAGCATTTTCACAAAGTCCTGGATGCTGCCTACTGACCGGTCAATCAGGAGTGCTTGGTATACGTACTGGCATTGGTGGTGTATGACGACATGGGACTGTTTTAACCCATCATGTGTCAGGAACGTCATTGGTCCTCTAGGGACATCTTTTCATGACATACCTGGTACTCCATTGGCGGTGCTCTATTTACCTTTGGTTAATACAGATATGAATATTAATATATTAAGTATGTTCGGTTGCGTTGGGTTCTCCCTGCCATTGAGGATTTAAATGCTTATCTTTACAATATCACAAGATTACAGGTGTGTTTTTGTTTGTGTTGAGACTACATTTTTGAGGCTTGATCTTTATTTTTCACATTAAAATGGAGATGACCTTTCAGTCTAGATTATGTCACCCTCAGTATGGAAAAAAATGGTTTAGAGCAAAGAAAAATGAGTAAATGGATTTTTGTTTTTCAGGTTGAGCTTGAGCTGAAAAATATCTGTAACGACATTCTGGATGTACTGGACAAGCACCTCATTCCAGCTGCAGTCACTGGGGAGTCCAAAGTTTTTTACTATAAAATGTAAGTGTTCATTGGGACGAGTCCCGTGCAGAGCAATAATTTGAGGGCGGCTACATTAGGTTACATATGCATTGCTACCAAAAGAAGAATTTATTAAAAAATGATACTGTGGCAACAGATTCTGTACAAGAGAACCCAAATTACAGATCTTGTATAAATGTAACATGTTTCACACCTTTTTATGCTTTTGTTATCGCACCCATTCTAAGTGCCCCTTTTACAGTGAATTAAACCATGGAAAGGACAGTTTTTAGATTAATGCAGTGTGCTTTATTATCTGCGTGTCAATCCGCTTCAGCTGCTATGTTTTCATTGTAATCCCAAGTACAATAGGATACGCATAATAAATCCCTTTATCTGTCTTGAATACCACTGCATACTTGAGGTTTGCTTCACTGTTTATTCTGATAGTGTTTTCATTGCAAAGACCCCCATGTTCAGGTATAGCACTTAAAATGAGACACAATGCCAGTCCTCGGGGGCCGTTATTGTGATGGAATATTGTTGGTCTATAGCTTGATTGAGTATCTGAAGGAGTTTGGGGGTGGGGGGGTTCTTGTTAGGTTTAAACATTTGGTATATAAATTGTGCGTGCGCTCTCACACACTGACCGTATGTCAAAAAAACTTTTTTGTTCTCTGCCCCAACATGCATAATTTGTTAATGTGGGCACACACCTGCATTGTCTTCTTGAAGTCCACAATACTTCTATGCTTGAGGATAATGGATCTTTTTACATATAATCTAAGTATATCTATTTTTTTATCTCAGGAAAGGAGATTATCACCGATATCTGGCAGAATTTGCTGTAGGTAATGACCGGAAGGAAGCTGCTGAAAACAGCTTGGTTGCTTACAAAGCTGCAAGTGATATTGCAATGACAGAACTTCCTCCAACACATCCAATTCGTTTAGGGCTCGCACTCAATTTCTCTGTCTTCTACTACGAAATTCTTAATTCCCCTGACCGTGCCTGCAGGTAGGTGCTTATTTACATTTTAAGGAGATATACAAAAACGTCACATTGTGAAGTACTGTGAATGTACTGATGTAATACCAAAATGTAATACTTTGGGAAAGTACTGATGCCCTAAAAATATATAATAAAGTTCAATTCAATTTTACTTGTAACATCAGATGCTTCAGTTAAGTGCAGGAGGATAGAGCCATGTGGACAGAACGTGCGTGTAAAGCTTGTTATTAATCTTTGTAAAGATAAGCAGCTATAATTCCCTTCATCTCTAACTGCAGCTGTTTGAAAAAAAAAGGTAAATGTAGGGGGGAAATTCTCACCTGTAAACTTTGCCAGCCAAGTGGCAAGGAAAAACATAACTGAAGTGTAACTTTTACACATTTACTAGCTATCATGCCTTTGTGAAATCATGGACAACGCTGTATAATCATTTTACAGTTGTTTAAATATAAAAATAAGCAGCAAAACACTGTAGACCAAGGGGGGCAGGCAGTCATTTTAGGTTTTGGTTCTTGGTATCTACATGCTTATTCCTAGTTATGTTCTTTCTATTTTTGATCATTTGGCTTTGTTTAGGAGCCTTTGTGAAGAGGGTTTGAAGAAAGGGGTGATTGTTGTAATTGTGCTCTGGTGAGAGTCTGGTTGGAGCTTGAATAGTCTTGCAGCATTCAGCGATGCTTTTCTCTGTTTTCACTGTAGGTTGGCAAAAGCAGCATTTGATGATGCTATTGCAGAACTGGACACACTGAGCGAAGAAAGTTACAAGGACTCCACGCTTATCATGCAATTGTTACGTGATAATCTGACACTATGGACTTCAGATATGCAAGGAGATGGTAAGGAAAATTGATGTCTATTGTTATCTCTGTTGCCTCACAGTTTGTGATAGAAGTGAAAACATTTCTCTGAGCTAATAGCCTCCAAGATTAAGGACATTGCTTCATTATGAGCTCATGACTCTCCTGCTAACTCAGGCATGTCCAAACTTTCTTCGAAGAGTGCCAGATTTGATAAAGTGAACATGTGCGAGGGCCGACCATTTTGCCTGACATTCTTTGAACCATTAAAATTAAATGCAAATTAACTATTTATGCAAAGTTTATTGAAAACGGCATACTTTTCATTTTGTGACTTGGATGACAAATCTAAACAGGTGGTAAATCACTCTGCCTTTAATATAAAAAAAACAGATCTATATTTGGGCAACTTATCTGTGGGGCCTTATCAGTCCGGAACGCGGGCCGCACTTGGCCCTCGGGCCGGACTTTGGACATGCCTGTGCTAACTCAAATAACATTAGTTGTGTAGCACACCATATACAGTGAGGAGCCAGTGTTTCTTTATCAATAAAACAAACCAACTTGAAACATTTTACCGTTTACCTAGGGAATTAAAAAGCTAAATGTATAGTACATACATGTATATTACACACACAACCCAATTTGGTGACAAGTCACATACTAGAGCTTAAATGCCATAATGCTAAAGAAAGAAAAAATAGAAAATACACATCCCCACTCTTCTGCATCCCTCTCTTTTTTTAAGGATTACAGCTCCTATTACTCTCCTCAGTCCTGGCTGAGTGTGATGGAAATGTTTTGTTTGTACACATGGAAGGCTGCCCATCAGCTTAGGAGCCACACTACACAGAAATGACAGCAGTCTAGCATATACATATAGCACGGGCTTTAATTAATTTGTATTCCAATAATGTGGGGGATCATGGGATTACAAATTTATTACTAGAAATTGGAGGTCTAGTCAGTCAAATCTGTAGAACGCCAACAGCATAAGGGTTATTTTCCACAGTTTGGCATAAACCTTTCAGTATAACTGATCTGTGATTAGTACAACCAGATCATACTAGTGAGGAAAGCTGAACAAGTTTGGACCTTACCAGTGTCCTGAAAATCAGTGTCTTAATGTAGCCATTTATTTAACCGCATACGTTTTCTAGCAATTATCACAGAACGCTATCGGCCATTCCCACAGCAATACTAACTGTCCAAAAAATGTTTCCCAAAGCACTACATCATTATGTTCTAGGTGGCTGTTTTTGGGTTAAGGTGATAACCGTATTCATTGACTTCAAGGTTTTCCCCGGCAACCCATTCTGTTGTCATGAACTTTGAGTGCCATATTCTTGTCTGATCGCAGCAGTCCCATTAATCCTGTTTTGCCGCAGATGCACTCTGCTGGGTGCATAGTGAATAAATTGTTAAAATTAATTATTACTCTGATGCTTGCGTCACTGAGCTTTTTTTTCCCTTGTTTTCCTCATGCTTTTACCTTCCCTTTCACGTGATTCCTATTCTCCCCTCTTTTGTATAGATTCTTAAAGGAAAACCCAAGTGTTTCTTTCTTAAATTCTTTGTAAGTTCATCTGTCGATCGCCCGAGAAGCGGCCATCTGTCCTTTTTCATCATAACATTGCACCTTTTTTGCATCGTCTGTTTTGTGCTTCATTCTGGCCAAACTTTAAAATGGCATTGATAATAATCCCCTATATAAAGTGAAATTCTTCACTGTGGTTAGATGGATAGTACAAGCTTTCTGCATGACCGTATCACTTGTTAGATGTTAGTTTTGCTTTGTTTGCCCAGTGAAGAACTACGCATGTTAAGACTTTGTAGGTCAGTATAAATCACGCTGGTGCTGATTATAATCAGTTCTGTGGCTTTGGTTGTGGTGTGTAAATAATTGTTTTGTATTCTATGAAGGCAAATTCTTCTGTTTGCAGTCCTGTCATCCAAGTGGCCCCGGAGTCGTCTTCTGTTTTCAATTACGTTTTAAACAACTTGGCTGTTAACATGTTTTACACGTGGGGGGGGGGCGCTAACCTTAGAAATACTAACTGCACAATGAAGTAACAGTCTTGGTGTGTTATCTTAACTGTATGTCTGTATAATACATGGATATTTACACCATGAAGATTGTGTTTGCGGACAGCGTGTGGTTCTTGTGCTGCATCAGTGTGTCCTTCCGATCCGTTTAATGCTAGTGTGTGTGTGTACGGTTTGTGTAGCTTCAGTGTCCACCTTGCTGTTCATATAGACTTCTAGTGTCTTAACCCTTAGATAAAAATGTAGAAATCTTCCAGTTGGGTTTATTTAGCTGGAAAATCTGTCCTCGGATAGCAATTCATGTAATGGGTTTTTGGATTAATTGTTCTAATTGAGTTAAGCTGTATTCTTCTTTCTATAATTTTCATTTAGGTTAGCCACACTTAGTAACAAATGCATATATCAACTCACAATATGAGTGCTGTGTTCCCTCAGCAACTTCCACAGGGCATAGTAAATTTTTTACATATATTTCAGTGGTTGGAAGTGGAATAACCACCTGTTTTGGGTTTTGTTTTTATACCCACAAAGGGATCTTTCCATAGTTATCAATATAATTTAACACAAAAGTTAGGTGGCCACAGATTTAGGGTTGGGAACTGTGGCTCGCTGGCTTCCAGGGTTTGTTTAGCCCAGACCAGAGAAAATAAACTTATGTTTTTGAGTGTTTGTGTGAGGTTGTTGCAGATTCTCAATTTTTTTGACATACAACCTTTTCCCATCTTACTGATCTGTTGTTGACGTTTTGCAATTTGCAGGTGAAGAACAGACTAAAGAAGCACTGCAGGATGTGGAAGATGAAAATCAGTGAGACCTTAAAAGCCAAGAAGAGACCCTCTCTAACCAACTGCCCCTTCCCTCAAAATATCCTGTCTCACTCTGAGGACCATCAAAATTTGACTTTTACACTGGTTCTCAGGATTTAGGTTCCTGCCCAGATGGGTGTATCATTTTTACACAGTTTAAGAAATCTTAAAGGCAAGAGTGAATGACTGGATTTTGCTGCTGCTGCCAGCCATCTTAGGTTCTTTTAAGACACTAACAGGACTGTATAGAATCTTTTTCAGCATTAGATTGTCTCCTTGTCATCCAGCATTGTAATCTCTTAGAAACCTATAGAGTGAACAATGACATTACTTATTTAGGGCAGACCAGAGTCAATCGCACTGTAGAATTTGTGTGGTGGCTTTTATTTTATAAATGTTTGAAATTAATTTCATACTATTGTTTAAAATGTGGCTAGAGCTTGACGTTGCAGGTTGCTTTCAGAATGTCCTCGTAGTGGTTTTGCTGTAAAAGTATTTTAAAACTGTGCACAAATCTTGCTGAAAATTCTGATGCTGGTAACATGTCAACAAATCCGGGTTTATTCATTCTTGCCTCCTTTTTACTTTCCCTCCTCAGAGCAGGTTAGCATTGGAGCTGGTGTTGAATAGCCTGCATGCGTGTTTAAATTTTTTGTTTTTCTATCTCCTCCCTTCCCCCTTCTCTCGCTCAACCTATCTTTCGTTCAGTATGTGTAACTTGAAGCTAATTTGTACTACTGGATATCTGACTGGAGCCACAGATACAGAATCTGTAATTGTTCTTACTGAAACACAGCATGGAATTAACATTAAACTTAAATAAACAAACCTAAATTAAAAATGCCAAATATTACTGTTACTTGATCTTTCTTATTGTCTGTGTTTTTAAAATTGTATTGATAGTCAGAGTAGCCTTAAGGACCAGCATTGTTAGAATATTGTCTTCTCACCTCTGGAGCTAGAACACGGATGGTTGAGTCACAATCTATAATGTTTGTTTGACAGCCATTAACAATCCTTTTCAAAATTATAATCGTGTGGTTGTGCTAATAGTTGGATACACGTAAAACTGTTGCATATTCAGCTTGATTTGTAAGTATTTAAACCTTTCATGGGAATGATTTTATCTTAACATTTAAACTGTTGGAGGGATGCAGTAGAACTAGTGTGACATTTTGGCTTTTTGTCCCTGAATGGTATAGTCTTCGATATTTCAGCAGAAAGGCTACCCACGTGTAATTGGCTTCATTTAAAGAAATAAAAGCATCCATAAAGTAAACATCTTACTTTTATTTTATTGTAAACACAACTTTGTCTTGTTAAGTGTGTTGACGGTGTACCTTTTCCTGCCGCTGCTTTTTGCCGTTTACTACAAAGTTGGTTGTATAGTGATTTTTGTATTGTATAACCCAGCTTGAGAACAGGCTGTTTTCAGAGAAGGATTCACAAAGTTCCTGGACTGTTTGGTCCTTGAGGATGGGGTTGTGTACTCTGGTTTCCTTGAAGTACACTCGTAACTAAAAATCTGCTCTACAATTACACTAAAACAAAAAAAAAAACTACAGGTAGGATCAATACATTTAGTTTAATATAATATTTTTGAAGTTACTCAGATTCATATTATTCCACCGAGGCATATCCAGTGGTTTCACACAAACCTTCCATAATTTTCCCATGATGAGATGATGGCAATCGGAGCGAAAAGCCAAGGTAACATGGTATCTTGAAATTTACCCACGGCATCTGTTCCAACAGACGGCGCTAGTTCAAAACAGCAGAGTTCTTCTTCTAAACTGGTTCTCCTCAGTACCTTCTGACAAAGCAGCAGGAGGATGTCACTAAAGACCTGCTGGTTTTTGCTGTGGATGGTGTGCTGCCAATTCAAAAACCTAAAAACTGATATTTGAGAACGGGGAAAAAAAGGATTTGATTTAATATGTATGTAGGAGAATTGGGAGCTGAAAAAATATGGAATATAAAATTTTTTAAATAACTAGTTAACAATGGAACACAATGGTGATCACATTATGTTCAATTTAATAGCCACAAGCACTGAAAAGCTTAAAGAGTCAATTATTTTTGTCTTTAATTTAAAAATCCGGTCATCCGAGGACATTTCAGTCGCTGATTTTACAAATACCTGTTTGGACCACCACTGTCCATCAAAATTATCTAAAGGTAAGTGAAGTTGATCATAGAAGTAATTCAGCATGTCAATGTCTCTAAGCATTGCTCGCAAGTTTACGAACCCATTGATATGCGGGCAGTGGTTTTATCATTGAGACTGCTAGTAGGAGGTTGGTGGGAACGATTACTGTCAAGATGGTCTAGTGTGGAAAAGTGACAAATTTACGCTTTATTAGCAGTGTTTTATTCCTGTTTGTATTCTCTGTCCTGCAAAGATTGAAAAATACAGCTTGATTAGTAAAGAATAAGATAACTTAAAACTAACAAAGTCATGGGGTTCGTTTATCATTATTATTGCACCGCTTGTCAATCAATTTTAGATGCGGAACTCCAACCATTTCATTACTACTACTAGATTAAGAGTCCATTTTTAATATTCCTGTTTTCACATAGTGTTTTTCAACAGTTGAATGTTAGTCGTGTGTATTTTCTTGCTCTGTTAGCCCAATTAACAAGACTTGGACAATGCTAAACTACAATATGATATACATCACTAAATTTGGTGATCGAAGAATATTTTTCTCTTTCAAAAAAATGTCAAATCAGATTAATTTTAAACTATCCTCCAAATGAAAGTACCATTTATGCTCAAATGTATTTTCAGGTGTTAACATTAAAATGTCGCTGATTTTGTTAAAGCTGAAAAATGTTTTAGAAAATAAAATGCTGCATTGGTACAGACACCTAACCACTCCCAGCCTGCATTCCCAGTGTTTTTCCACTGGATTGAGCAACGGATGTGGATGCTGTCAGAAGGCTGGGATTTTTTATATTGTGCCAGCGGATTTTGTAGTGGTTTACACAACAGTGACTCGTTTGGGCAAACCTGTATGAGGTATAACCATCTCTGCTCCCGTTGATAATCTAAAAAGGAATCACCCTGATACACAATGAAAGGGAGGACCATACTTTAGGCCGAAAGAATTAGAAAGTTACTCGGGTGCCACCTAGCTAATACTGCCTAGGTGCAACCAACAGGATTGGGAACAGAAAAGACTCATAGTATTCTGAAGAACAATTGGAGGGGGAAGAGCCTAAGAGAGAGGTTTGCTGAGGCGTTCAAATTCGTAGTTTTTGTCTTTATAATAAAATTAGGCATGTAGAGAGATATATTTTAAGTTCTCTTCTAGTTTAATATGCCTTTTAAACTTAAAAATAACATTTGTTCTTGCAGTTGCTTAAGGTTCCAAAGAAAATCCCTGTCCACCTTCTCCTTTAACAGAATGTGTATGTGCTGTTGAAGGACTAAATATTCCTTTCAATAGGTGCTAAAACTTTTTAATACATTGTTAAATTTGTTGTTGACCTTAAAACGCAATCTTTACAAACGGGACAGCATTTAAAATTTGCTTAATCTCGGGATGTCGGCTTCGTGTTGTAGGTAATTGTCTGCGCCCCTACCATCAGAGATGAAGAACGTGTACACAAATGTTGCATGAAGTATATATTATATTATTTACTCAAATCTGGCGTTCTCTTCAGCAATTATAATATCAATCATTCTATTATTCATTTGACTGGTGTGAATGTCATTAAAATATGTTATTCAAAACATTCCCTGCCTCCTAAACACACAGAAAACAAGATCATTAAATTGTGCTACTTAAGTCTAATGAAATGTGTTAGATTAATTTTATAAACACGGATCATATAAGCCCTTGGCATAACAGTATGCAGATAACCAGATACTACCCCTCAAAAAGCAAATAAAGTCCAGTTTGATTTATCAGAAGGTGCATTTGGGATCCCCGGTCCAAGGAATTTAAAGAAAGGACACGGCAACATTTAGGGGAAAGAAACTAGGCCAATAGGTGCTAGGACGATCATGGCTGTAGTTCAGTTTGCAAAATACAACAAGCTTCACGGAGCTCAGCCCATCGAACCGGTGTCAGGTAGTGTCAATCTAGTACACTGGTACTGAGCTCATTGGGATGCACTGATGTCAGACTACATTAACATCTTCAATCCTCCCAAGCCACTGCGCCTTGATCACTGAGCCATGGGTCTCGTGGAAAAGCCTTAGATGGCTGAGAAGCACACAGAAGGAAATAGGAAATGGAAATAACATAAGGCTGGAGAAGGGAAATGGAAATTGAACAGAGAAGGGATGAAAAACGGAAATGGGAACAGTTGAAAACATTAAATGTGAACGGAGTCATTTAGTTTTAGTACCTTTGCCTAATTAGCAAATACGACCGTATTTGTACTAGCCTCTCAAGCAAGTCCTCACATAGCTTCTGTTAGTTAATTAAAATTACTTTAATAAACGAATATAAGGATCTCTCCTGCACATATTCCCTGCAATTACTGAAACATGACATTTGCGTGTGCAGTGATATCATTAACCACTGCACTAGCCGATTTGTTTGTATGTTACCAGGCCTATTAATTTATTTAGTGCAATCTGCTATGCTTTTCATGAAGAGTTGTGTAGAACTGTATCATAGCAAGTATCTATCGCAAATTAAATATCTACCTATTCTGGTGCACAATGAGTGTAAGGGTGATTAGGTGTTCCCATGCTAACTTAATGGCAACATATGACTCCTAAGGGTAATTGGACAGCATGAATGGCTAATGAAAATAAGATTTTATTTAACAAGCATATCAATTAATACAATAAGCCAGTGATAATCTAATAATAAAAAAAATCTGCAGCGTTGGCAAGCACTGAAAATTCATGAGAGTACCAAGGCAGAATCAGTTGCTTTGCAGAAACTGATAACATTTTTCATTTTAACTTGGTAGGCTAAAGTTTCCTTATGAAAAAAATAATACCCTTAAAATGTTCATTTGTTAATCAAACAGATTGGACTAGTGGGTATTACAGATATGTACCAGGTCTGATCTGGTGGATACGACTATATAGGGTGTAAAATTGTCTAAATGGCTTCTACACACTCTTCTACATTGTATCAGCCACAAAAAATTGGGCTTCTGGTAAATGGGAGGGTCCTGTGCATTTGGCTGAATGTGCTGTATTCTGCAAAAACTGAGGTGCTAAGTACGCCCCCTCAGATCACTCGTAACCAAAAATGTCAGCGGTATTCTAAGTATATAAAAAATGTTTCAAATTACAGTATTAACTACAAAGAAATTCTCCCAGGAATCATTCAGAATCACATCCTGTTATTAGTGGGAAAAAGACAAAAACATGTTAGCTCCTCTTCCGTTCCCAGAAAAGCAGTGTGACCCTGAGACAGTTCTTTTTTTGTTTCCGACGTTATTTTGTTTCCATTTTTAGAAACCCTTTGAAATCTAGCGTTTGGTGCCCCATGTAACATACTCACTGTAAGGCAATTTATTCTTAACAGTACTTGGTAAGAGCCTCTCTGAGGGGAGATGCCTCTCCTTACTTACCTCTCTGACTGAAGTCTCCAGGAGGGCCAGATGTTCTTGGAAGAGTGCTATGAGGGGATCACTAAAGACCTCAACGAAAGATGAGCACCATAAGGTACCTCTCCCACCACTGACCAAATATCAAAATCTTGATATTGTTTTCCTGACATCAAAATAAAAAGAACCAAACACAAAATATCAACCTAGTGCTGGAGTGTGACCCACACCCAGTACGAACTGTGGCGCGGACCCAGGCTGGACATCCCTGAGGACTCGAGAACCATCTCTGGCTTCCCACTAACTCAGCCTCAAGGCCAGAGAACCAGGCTTCCATCTCTCATAGGTACTCAAAATTTTGGTGAACATGTAGATTTAAGACAGTTTCTGAAAGAACTGCTCAGCCTAATTCTTGTTTATTGTCGGTGAACTGGAGCAATGGCGCTTCAAGAAAAAGCATATAATCGTTAACCTTTTATTGTTGCAGTAGCGCTGTTATTGAAGACTCGGATCTGTTTGGGAATCAGTGCAACAATGTGCAGGAGAAGTTAAAAGCAGTTAATCCATAGCTGATATTGATGGTGTCAGGAACATCTGGATTCTAAAACCAGCAGCTAAGTCATGTGGCAGAGGTTAGAAGGTTCAGATATCACTACTACAGAGAAATAGTTTCAGCTATTGCTGAATTATATACAACTGTAAAAAGGGAAAAGAGTGGACACATTTTATACCCCTCTAGACTTGCAGATAAAAAATGGAAAAGTGAGCAATTAAACAAACAAGGTCCAAACGACAGTACGTATGAATTCTGTGCTTACGTCCCCATTGACGAGTACTACTGGTATACAGGCTGCTTCCTCGGAATGAGGAAAATTGGAGTCGGGACTCGAACAGCCTGTATACCTGTAGTAGCGGTATCTGAGCCCTTCTCCGTAGTTATAACCACTGAGATGGACTCAGATAATGTTTAACCCCATATAGCCGCCCACCTAAAATAAGCGCCCATGGGCGGTTTATTGGGTGGGAGGCTTTATGGAAAACCTCAGTATATAATGTCCCACAGGTGAATGAACAGAATGTAGGGCATCTGCATTGCATTCTAAACACATTACCTATTTGTACCAATTTTGGATAAGGAGGACGGCCAACGAAAACCAATGGCAAAACATATGAAATTTTGTTAAGTTTCGTTCATTCGTTTGCCTGTTGTAGATGAGCTATCTTTTACTCTGAAACATTTTCTGGGACTGTAGCCAGTAATTACAAGTTGTTACATTTCCTGTGGGTCAAAGAGGCTTAAACAAGCTATGGTTAGCATCTTTGGCAACATTCCCACAAAATGTGGTCAAGATACAAAGTGGGTAGGATAGGTGCTTGTTATTAAGTTTTAGCAAATGCAAACACCCCAGGAAACAATCAAGGGCAGGGTGCTTGAGGCTACATACATAGAGCACAATAAAAAAAGCACTCTCCCCTGCCTTGTATCTGCCCCCCACCTGCCCACTTATCACCCCCATTCATTTTCCGGTCTCCTCTGATCTCTCTGCAGTTGTGACAATAAAGTTAATAGAGATGATACTGACAGTAGAGGTGGGAGGGAGGAGCAAGAGAGGGGGGTCAGTATGTGGGAGAGTGTAGAGCTGTGAAGGAAAGAAACTACAGGAGAAAGGAGAGGGCATGTAGTACAGTACCTGCAATACAAGCTATCCTAAATTATAATATAATCCTAGCCTGTCTGTAGAGATAAATCAGCCGTGTATCAATTTTTATTTAATACATTTTATACTTTTCTTTGTCTATGTACATAACCGGAGATCAGTGAGATGAAGCTGTCAGTGAACGTAAGGGCTTGTAGGTGAGGAATTCCTTAAGAACGTAAGATTGTATTTTCTTGGCTCTGTGATCCTTCCTGTTGGTTTTGGAAAGAATAAACCCATTGTTACACAGGTAGCCTGTAATAATTCTGTCTCTGTGAATTGCTTTTTTCTTGTTCTCTTTTTTTGCAGTTTTAAAGGCTGTAGAGCAGACTGCAGGATGGGACTTCCTCATTTCCTCCCTGGATCTCCCAAAAGGGGAGCCCGGCAGGGTGATAATAGGATCAAGAAAAAGGGCCTTGAGTTTCAGAGCAGAATAGAGAGGCAGTGAATGTTTGTAAAGGGATACTGTTGTGGGAAAATGTTTAATGACATTAATCTCCATTCCACATTCACCCACAGGATAGGACAGATTGTTGCTGTTATCAAGGGCATACCTGTAGTATTTAGCACCCAAGTCGGATCCTATATTTGGCATATCCCCTTCTGGCACTCCTGCCACACTCCATCTCCCATACTTCTCAGCCAGCCCCTTAGCTGAAAGAGCATTATGGGAGATGTAGTCCTGCAGTAGCTGGAGGGCCACAGGTTGGACCACCTGATCCATGTTCACACACAAACATTTACACATACACATCCATTTTCCCACACACACACCCACATATACACTTATGTGCTCTTACTACTCCCTCCCTTACCCGCTCCCTCCTTCCCTCATTCATTCATTCCCTTACCTCACAGATTCTAGCGTAGATGTGTTTTATTTAAACGTTTTCTTGAAATACACCCCCTTGCCATTGCTCCCACTTTTAGACAATCCTGACTTCCCACCGGGTCAAACCCATGGCTTCCATGGCTTCCATAGCATTCCTTGGGGAATTCCTATACATATCCACAAAATTATACACAATGACAAGGTAAAAACTGGAAACATTTGCTTCCCTCAGAACACCCACGTTTTTAGAAAGGTTCACTTACCATCACATATCCCACTTCATCTCTTGAACACAATGAAATGAGACTGAACTTATTTGCTCAGGCTCAGGCACTTTAGGGCTTTACAACTTGATATTCTCCAACAAGCCACTGCCTCCCCCCACTTAGTTAGCAAAATTAGAAATAGCTCTAAAAAAGATTTTTATTTTAACACATAAGAGTTCCACTGCTACTAAAACTCACAAATAATAAGTTACTGACATACTGGTACTGAACCCCACAGCTGCTCCAGAGCAGGGGTTGATGTGATGTGCTGAAGATGTCATAGAGCCAAGGGTTCCATTCTTCATATCAGGTGTGACTGCCCACAAACTGGAAAGTTCCAGTCTACTGTGCCTCCTAATTTATGTATAGGCCATCACTTTTAGGCGGTTTATAGGCTTCTTCATCATACTACACAGTAGATTTGTGCACAAGGTCCAATATCGTTTCAGATAATTTTTTCTTTTCCTTTTATTTTTCCTTCAAGCATCAACATTAATTTCCCACCCTTTTGTTTGGATGGAATATGGGGGCTTTTTTTAATTTGGAAATTAGATTTGGGGTCAAACACATGTCTCTCTCTCTTTCCCCCCCGATCATGTCTGTGCCCCTGCACCCTTCCCATGCTTTGTATCTAACCCCCAACTGCTTACTCACCTTCTCCAGCTCTTTTCTTATATCCACTGATTTCTTAGCAGATGCAGAGACCATGGTGACATGGAGCGAGGAGGAGGGGGGAGTCAGTATGTGAGACAATGTACTGCTGCATAGAAAAACCACAGAAGAAGGGGAGGGGCACGTAGTGCACACATGCAGTGCCTGCAATAGAAGCTGCTTTAAATCACAATAGAATCCATGCTTGGCTGTAGAGATAAATGAAAAACAAGACCAAATAAATCCAAATGCACAAGTCTAACACCTTGCAGTAGCTTCTAAGATATTCATGCACAGTCACAGGTACAAATGAGAATTAACAAAATATAATTTAAAATTAAAAAAGAAAAGTGAAATGTGTTATCATGTATTTTCCAATTTATTCGGTTTAACAATTATATAGATTAAAATGTAAAAGTATTAGCTGATTATTTTCAAGTATTCCTTTTAACACAAAAGTTCTAAGATTTTAGCTTCCCGATTGCTATTTTACTTAAAATGTTATGCATTGATGCAAATGTCATTATGGGATTTATGTATAAAGAATACGTTTGGTGCTTAGAGTGCCCCTTTCCTACCACTTATAATGTTTTGCATCAGAAGTTCTTTTTATATCTGACCTCTATATATCATGTTGTGCTTCTGTTTTTTGTAATGCCTCTTATACTGAGGATTTGCTCTGACTGATGAACAGCCCAGGCCTTTACTGAGAATCTGCAGGAGGACCTAGCTAAAGATTTCTGCTCAGGGAAGGTCTCCAGGTGACCATATTGGCCATTTTTTCATAATACTACACAGTACTTTAGCTCATGTTTTAAAAATGCCCCCTTAAAAAAAAGGCATGATTAAATGATTATTATTATTTATATAGTGCTAATAATTTAGCAGCACCTCTTACAGTACATACATTCAAAAGGTATGACAAAACTAGAATTGGACCCACACATACCGACACATTATGTAGAAAGGACCCTGCTCGCAAGCTTACACTCAAGAGGGAATGGTGTGAAGAAAGACATAAGGTATAGAGAGCCATAGATGAATGTGTTACTCACTTTCTAGTAGTTTTAAGTCCATCGAAATGTCAAAATGGCTGATTTGATTGTGGACCTATTCTAACCGCAGCTCTATAAGTCTTGTATCTGTGCGAAAACATGACATACATTAAATGAGCTTTGATCATTGAGCACATCTACATCTACACCAAATGTGTGTTGCTGGGATGCACTGTTACTCTGAAAGGTACATTTTGTCATGGGGTGGCTGGTAGATTTAAAAAAGGCTTAAATGCAACTCATTTATCAGAGACACCTCAAGCTGTACCTCACAAAGAACTTCCCAATTGGTTTCCGCTTGTGGCAGAGTTCAAAATTGTTAAAAGAGTCCATTTTAAAATTACATTATTAATAAGGCCCTGACTGTGCATGTTATGGGTAGTCAGCATCTGATCCGCTAAATCCTATTTTTTATTTCTTGAAGGAGTTAAAACACTGTCAATGCCTGCTTGCTTAGGAGGTGATGTTTTGCCATTAAAAGGCTATATTCACTTTTATTATTATTATTGATTGTTCAAGTATCCAAAGCACTGGCATGTGGGTCATTATAATGATTTCAGAACAGGCATCAGAAATTCCCAAAATAAATTATTGCAGGTTTGTGCTACACAGGCAAATAGGGTCTCTGATGTCATACTGGCCTTTTGAACACAGGTTTCTTCCCTGTAGCCATGCTTTACCCTGGAAAAAGGAAACACTTTGTCATTGAAAGTGTTAGGCAAGAATTAGAATGTGTGCGAAATTCAGTAATTAATTCAGTAGCTAGGAGGTGTGACATCAATTTTACAACAGAGAAATGATACCAATGAATAAAAAAAATGCTGTTACCTTCAAACGTGAATCATGTATGATGGTAACACAGCTTTCAGAGCCAGCCCCAATATTACAAATAAAATCGATGGTGTGGGTTAAAGTGAAGATGGGGCGGGGGGGGGCAGTGAGAAGGGGCAGAGGTGGGAAAGGCAGTGAGAAGGGGCAAAGGTGGTAGATAGTGAGAAGGGGCGGGGGGCAGTGAGAAGTATTTATTGTCCATTCTCCTGTAGAATATTTTTGTTGTTTCTTATTTTTTTGAGCAATTCTTGCTTATTGTGCTGAGGGCAAGTAGGGCTTTCAAGGCATTTATTATCTTGGAATCCTACCCTCCATATTATAAGAGAAGCCGTCTCTCATTTCTGTACTACCAAGGAATGGACAAGGAGAAATAAATGCTCAGCTAACAATACTCAGATTTTAAAACAGAAGACAAATTACATTATTATACATTTCAAGCAAATTGCTCCCTCTGACAATAAAAAAATGTAACACAGAAAACGAATTTAGCATTAGTGTTAATTGTTCTGTATACAGTGTGAAAAGGATATATAAGAGCTGTGAGAAAATGTGTACCTGCTGTTCTATTGTATTAATTAGATTCTAAACACTTAAATATCGCTCCTTTTTGGAATAGAAGCTTTCAAACGTATGCTTTGGCGCAGAGTACAATCTTATGGTTGAAACCAACACAACGTTCGCTGAGCCGGTGCTAAAGCTGACTGGTAGTACGTATGTCATATGGCAGCTGAACTCATCCCCTGCATGGAAAATAGCTGGGAGGTGGGGGAAGTGGCAAATGTAGAATACTCTACACTCACTGTCCAATTTATTAGGTACACCTGTTCAATTGCTTAACACAAATAGCTAATCAGCCAATCACATTGCAGCAACTCAATGCATTAAGGCATGTAGATGTAGTCAACATCAGAATGGGGAAGAAAAGGGATTTAAGTGACTTTGAATGTGGCATGGTTGTTTGTGCCTGACGGGCTGGTCTGAGTATTTCAGAAACTGTCGATCTACTGGAATTCTCACGCACAACCACATCTAGGGTCCGAAAAAGAGAAAATATCCAGTGAGCGGCAGTTGTGTGGATGAAAATGCCTTGTTGATGTCAGAGCTCAGAAGAGAATGGGCAGACCGGTTCGAGATGACAGAAAGGCAACAGTAACTCAAATAACCACTTGTTACAACCAAGGTATGCAGAATACCATGCCTTGAACATGACAATGAGTTCACTTTACTCCAATGGCCTCCACGGCCACCAGATCTCAATCCAATAGAGCACCTTTGGGATGTGGTGGAATGGGAGATTGGCATCATGGATGTGCAGCCAACAAATCTGCAGCAACAGCGCGATGCCATCGAGTCCATATGGACCAAAATCTCTGAGGAATGTTTCCAGCACATTGTTGAAAGTATGCCACAAAGGATGAAGGCATTTCTGAAAGCAAAAGGGGGTCCAACCTGGTACTAGCAAGGTGTACCTAATAAAGTGGCCAATGAGTGTATATCTTGTGTGCTTTCTCAAAGGCAAGGAAATGTTGATAAAATTAAACAACCATAGTCTGTATCTGGCATATTGTTTAGACTGACCAACTCATTAGAATAGACAAACAAAACAATGTAAAAGGAACATGTATTTAGTGTACTTTAATTTCATAACAGATTATACACAATGCCCCATATCTGATACAATTTGTGGATGAAAAAAAAGACAGCATTTTAACTAAACGCTATGCCAAGTTGTTTATTGTAAAACAATATTTTTTTTAACAAACACCATTCCCAAATGACACCTAAAATAGAGTTAGAAATATGTTACAACTGACAAGACAAAAAGATGTGCCATATACATTTTGGAACTAAACAATCACTCCAGATGTACACATATAAAATCAGGTGATTTTTGTTTCTTTCCAATATTTCGTTCTGTGTATTAGGTTTATGCCCTTCAAAATATGACTTAACATTTCATAATGAATCATTACAAAAAATGACCATGTTAATCTCACCATAACCCACTTATCTTGAAGGCGGATATATTTTATAGAAAATACCTTGGTTTGCATATGGATGTGGTAATTCTCCGCCTGGAGAAGTTTGTGACATAAACCTCTAGAGTTTGGGCTAATGTGATTTGGAATAGCACTTGATGGATTTGCTAATTGAGAGAACAATGTTCACATAGATCAATTATTAGCGGTTTATTTTGATGTCACATTAATCAAGTGCCAAACTACCTTTCCTGCTGTCTTCGGTGCCTCCACTCTAATAGTAGCAGTGCTGAAATGTTTTACCTTGGGGCCCAAGGTAATCCTCCAAGATACAGGATCACAGGATTCGTGATGGGGTTTATACAGTTATTACACGGGGTGGTTCCTTGTTGACCCAGTGTTTTGGTTTGATCATGGTGTTCATGAAAGTTTTGCTTTCACTCTCAAAATTGTTATGTGCCATTGTTTTTTTCATTAATTTTCAGTAGTGCAAGTAGGGACATCCTGAAAAGGTTGAATTTAGCAAGTTTATATGAAAGTGCTACAAAGGGCATTTGTTTTTAATCCTAGAGCCACATGGCTGTTTTGCATGTTTTACCATAATCCAGAGACCCAGAAGATGACATATCTGTGGACCTTTAGCACGTGGACCCTGCTGGCTATCCATTGCTGGATATTTCAGTGGTAATTGTCAGATGTTGTGTTAATTGTGTTTTCATGATGCAGCCACTGTTGATTGAGGATACAAATCAATAAAAACGTTTTAACAGTAATCCTAAATGCAATAACCAGGAGAAAGGGTGAGCATGGGGAATAGTTTCAGTGAATGACTCTACGGTACACTATTCCTTTAAAGCGATTGTCTTACGATAATGCGCTTATGAGCAAAGTTCTCCTTTGTTAAGTTTACTTATTTGGGGAAAAATTGTATTTAATCCATTAAAAAATAAAATATTTAAATCCTATATGACACAGTGATATTAAGAAAAAACACCATAAGAAGCTTGTTTCACTGACCCCTATTTCTGCTATAAGCACTGTGCTTAGTTTTGGGAAGGGGGCCATGGGCATAGGAACCCCTAAAAATCTGGGGGGGACAGCATTTTCCCCCATCAGATCCCCACTTTCTCCCCATCTCTCACACTATCTACCCCCTCTCACACTTTCTTACTATCTACCCTCTCCCTACCCTCCCTTCTCACACTATCTACCCTGTCCCTACCCCCCTTCTCACTAGCTACCCTCTCCCTATCGTCCCCTCCTCACTAGCTACCCTCTCCCTATCGCCCCCTTCACACTAGCTACACTCTCCCTACCCCCCTTCTCACCAGCTACCGTCTCCCTACACCCCCTTCTCACGGTCTACCCCAGGGGTGTCCAAGTTTTTTCTGCAGTGGGCCACTTAATCAGAATTGTATACGTGCGCGGGCCGCACTTATTTTTCACTTGGGAGAAAATATGGCCTTTAATAAAATATGCAGATTAAAATAAAGTAAATGACACAAAACCTTTACTTTTCCTCTCACTGATTCCTGGGCCTAGAAAGTTGTGTGACTACAAATTCAGGACAATTAAAAATGAAATAGTTCTATTTATTCTAGGGATGCACCAAAATGAAAATTCTGGACCAACACATTCACGGTTCACTTAGCCAAAACCGAAAATAACCCCCCACCTTTTGAAAATAATAATAAAAACTCACATTTTTAATAAAAGCAACACACCACAATTGGACCAAAAAAATAGCAATATGACTTGGCATGATAGGAGTGTGATTGCTAACAGTCCCATCATGCCTAGGTTCCAGCACTTACACATTCATGCTATCACACACACACACTCATTCATTTACTCATTCATTCACAGATTAATTCCCTCAATCACGCATACTGATTCAAACACCCTCCCCACCCCCTTACCTGCACTGCAGCTCCTCGATGCCGCTCACAGACTTCAGCAGGGGGCGCGGCCTCCCTCTGCGTTCTCTGGTACTGCACAGAGGAAGCAGGATGTGATGTCACGTGAACTCTGCTGGGTTCCGCTTCCTCTGTGCAGTACAGAAGACCCTCCCACAGGTCTCGAGGTGCGGACTGCGTAAGATCGGATGCCCTGGCTGCCGATCTTAAGCGGGCCGCAGCTCGAGGTCTCGCGGGCCGCTTTTGCGGCGTTTCTATTGGGGGGTTCCTACGGCCCTGGGAGGGGATTTCTTCATTATCGCCCCCCCCCCGCATGAGTTACTGGGGGGGATCTGTCCCCCCTTGTGCCTACGCCCATGAAGGGGGCCTCAATATTAAAATAAATGCAAGTAAATTAAACATTTTACACGTTACTGATCCTTTGATCACAGCCACCCCTTATAGGAGATGTTATGTGATTCACACAATTACAACACTGGGTGGCTCCTTGTTGACCCAGCTACATCAAAAGAAAGAGTGTGTGTGTGTTTAAAAGCATGCTTAACCAGACCATACCATTAAATACCATTGAAAAGGAACAGTCACTTTTTTGGCATCAAAAATATATTAAATGCATATTGGAGTCCTATAGATTTTACTGAATGCATTCTTTAGTTATAGTAGTTTGAGAATTAGACTCTTGACTCACTTAACTCCTCTTCCAGCTGCCTCGTATGAAAGCACATACTTAGCACGGTGAGCATCAGGAGCGAATGTATGTATATCTTAACACTGTTTTGCTGATCTGATCTTTCATTGAGGTCAGTGGGAGTGCTACTGAGCATGTGTGGAAAGTACGCTTTCTGCCAAGACTGGACAGGCTGTCCCATCTAGCACAGATCTGTTCACTAAAGCCCACCAAATTAGTTACCAGCTTTAATCAACATGATTTAATTGAATCTACTCCAGAGTCTCCTTGTTGGCTGGCTAATATCAACAAACTCTAAACGCAGAGATACGTATGTATCTCTAATGTAATGTACAGCATAACAGCAACCGTGCAAGCCTTTACTATGAAAATGTAAACTGAATGTGATGTCACTGAACAATAGGCTTATACAGTAACAATGTGGCACCAATTAGCACATCTCATTGTATGTGACAGAATCACAATGGATCCTCAGACAAATGTGGAACAGAAAAGCCATTGTTCTTTTTAAAGCTTCAGCACTTCCCAGTTTAGAAGCAGAACCCTAAAGGCCACTGCAGACGAGAAACATGTTCGTTTACACATTTATTGGTGAAAAGGTTCAAATGAAATTATGAGCATTAAAGCATTTTTTTTTAATTTGAACAAGTACATATACCAATAATACAAACAGAGAAGTGGTATCCATTTCTGGAATTTCTGGATATTCTTAGTGTCACTTGTCCATAAGCAGAGCCATTTAGAAGTTCTGTCCTGCTGGTGGACCTGTAGGTCTCTCACCCTTGCGTGAAATGTTGTGCAGGTATTCTCCAAACTGTGTAATTTTTTGGACTAAAAAGTTTAAAACTAGGTAAAGTAGTCAAAAGAAGCTGCACAAGAGACTCCAGGAGCCAGGACAGTTGCTTAATCTTTGTGTACTACACGTGACAGAGAAAATAAGGTAATAGTCATCTGTAGTGTCCAAAAAAACATTCCGTTACAAAAAAAAAAAAAAAAAAAAAGATAACACTCTAAAGCAAGGCACTTGGAGGCAGCAAATGAAAACAATGCATTTTGTGGTATTGTGACTGGGCCAATATGGCAGTTTTATACTAGTGTTTTGGTTAACCAGCCCTTATAGATTTTTTTTTACGAATAATATATGCAATTAAGAAAAAAGGAACTGCAAAAAAATATTCATAAGAGGAAAAAAAGCTCTGTTGGTCAGTGTTATCCAAGAAGACGTTCACACAGTTCTATTCTAAAAAGAAGTCATTTGTCAGTATATTGCATATATATATATATTAGACTCTTGAATGTTTGGCACCCCTCAGGGTTAAGAAGGATATAAATGGTTAAGGTCCACGCTAACTATAACGAAACAAACATTACAGCCTAAACAAAAATCGAAGTACTTAACCCTTTGAATTTCAGCAATATTTAGCCCACTGGCAACCGACAGGTTAAATTAAGACTGTGCACAGTGGGAGTTTGAAGTGGAATCCATTGTGTTATGTGCATGGCAGGTTAACATATACAGTAGATTTGCATATAGAATGAAGTTTTGAGTGAAAGATGAAATAGATAAATAGTTGCAAAAATGTGTTTTTCTTCTCTTTATATAAGAAACGTTAGTTAAGGTGCCCTGCGTAACGACAGGATCTATTGCACATTATACTTTCTTAAAGTTGCAATATATGATCGACCTTGCAAGAAATATGTCAAATTTTCTACTGGAACTTACTGGTTTTTGTATTAACACGGTCACACACTTATTAAACGTATGGCTTACATTCGTCTTGTTTTACAAAAAATAACGACGTTTTAAGGCTTTTTTTGTCCTTCATTTTAAAGACAAATTGTATACAATATTTTTAGTGGAATAAAAGACTATAAAATCTGCCTAACTACTCCTCAAAAACGTAACTATATTGCAGTAATAAGATTGCATAAATACATATTTGAATTAGTGCAGACCAATAATTTGCTCTTTCTAAAGCGGTTTACAATAACATTTGTTTATCCAAGAACCTTAACCCATTGCTTTCTAGGGTGGTGATCAATACACAAGGTTAACACACCGCACTATAAGGCAATGAGCTGCAGGCATCTGGTAGTCAAAGGTGGCCGGTGGATATAATCCTGCTTAAATGCTTACACGCTTCTATATATGTATAAGCGATCATATTCCCTCTTTGAAAGGGTATCCCCCTTACACCTTGTGCAAGAGCACATGAAATACACAAAAACACACTAGTGAGGCAGCCTTAGCAAAAGCAAGTTATGGTTAAAAATCTAAAACAAAATCTGAAATAACAAATATATAAAATGATTTGTTTTCATGTAATCGTTTAAGCAGCACAGGTCTTTGGTAACTATAAAATATAAAAGCAGAGTCAGGTCCTATTGCGAGAAAAGATGTATTGTCCAGCCAGTGGTAAAAAGGGACGCATTTGAAGCCATCTGATTTATCAAGAACCAGATTCCTATTGAGGAGTCAGGTTTCATCATCGAGAATTCAACCGTGGAGCAACCTGATAAATAAAAACAGAAAGTAAAGCGATTATTGGTTTATCACATACACTTAATTATGTACCATAACGTTTAGGCCATAAGACAGTTGCAAAAAAAAAAATGATATGTAGTCTAGTATGTTTTTCCTGGTTTTAAGCGCTAAATTAAAAGTTTTTAGCTATTGGTTTTAATTCCACCTCCACAGATTTTGCGTAGCGTGGTAATTTTTCTCTTCCTTGTTCATCTTTTGTTTAGAAAACCAGTAACGATAATCTTACTTATTTTGTCACCGAGTTCTCCCCTAAAGCTTGTGCTGTTCACATATGCAGGATCGTCTGTTATCACAGGTTTTAAAAATAAACACAAAAAACGAATGTTTCCCTGAACTGATTGAATAATGTGGAGCTTTGCTTGTTAACACAAGGTGGCAGCGTTTTCACACATTTCTAGAAAACCCCTAATCTTTCCATTATTGCAGCAGGCCCACAGTCACTGGGCGAATTTGAGTTTATTTCACAGACAGCAAGACAAAAATTCACTTAAAGCTATTTCATTAATTTGAATTCCATTCAAATTAGTACATCATTTTTACTGGTGAAAAATACAGAAGTGGACAAAAATACAGAAAAGCGGATAACACATTGATTTGCCCTGTTTGCTAAAATGTGACAACTTTAGACCATAACAAGTATAGTGGAATTAAAACTAAACATATAAAAACATGTTATGTTTATACAGACTGCTGTTAGGTCAGGAAGGGAAAAGAAAGGGAGCTTTCAGACGGCTGGGACATCTAGATTCACTTACCACAGATAGGTGTCCGTTCTTTGCTTTGGCTATAAGCAACTCTGAGCCTGGTGTGAAGTCGATAATTCCTTCTTTACCCTGCCCGACTGTAAACTTGATGCTGAATGGAAACAATAAATATACATACTTGTTTATATGTGAAAATTAAACCCAAATTATGTACTTCAGACACTTCAGTTTACTAAATATTTTAACTGTCAAATGTTGCAACTGTTATCAACAGGCTGAAATGGATCTCTAATACAAAAGCCTAAAACAGACTTAAGAAATCCTTGATACCCCTGACTATAGAGAAATTAGGGTAAAATGCACCATGCACTGTCGTGAACTAGGATCGGCCATACCGACAACACTGCAGCAGTGAGCAGGGGCGTGCGGATCTGGTTTGGTTCCAGATGTCCTCACTAAAGTCCATGTAGAAGTTATGTACCAAGACTTAAAAACATTTAAGAGCTGCGCAGCAAGCACCTTCTTAAGTATTACAGAAGTTTTATGTATGTGATGAGTACAGACCTGCCCTGATTAATGTTGACATTGTGGATTTTCTCAGCAGTTATGGCAATTTTAGTCAATGTTTCAATCATGTGATCACTCTGCAGCACCACGTCACCCTGAAAAGAGAAAACGGCTCAAACGAAAATCCACAGAGGAACAGCTTATTCATATAGTAATCGCTTATCAAGATAACTGCCCTGTATTTACAGTATATATTTTGACGCACACAACGGTGAAACAAATGTCATCTTTATGTGCTTTAGCTCTGATATTATAACCCAATCAATTGATAAACACCCTTTTGGTAAACAGAATGCGTTCTAACCACACAGACACGCTTACTCATAAAAGTCAATTTCATGAGACAAGCATTGCCATAAAGAATCAGCTCAGTGATGTGTTTAAGCCGACAGTTACCCAAAACGCCTACAATGGCAGACTCTAAGACTGCAGATAAAGAACACCAAAACTAGAACTTCAACACTAAATCAAACTGCAGGATACAGCATTGTATTTAGAGTTAGAAAATGTTTTTCCATGACTGTTATTTAAAGAGGGACCAGACAGGTTTACCTTTTGTTTGTTATCTTCACATTTCACATGAAGAACAAATAGGTTGTCACTCAGGCTGCTGACAGAGATTCCTGCAGAACAAAGATAGCGAAATATATCATCATATACCTACAAACCACACAACGTCTACCCCAAGATCACCATCACCCAACTCCACGCTTCTCCCAGTACCGAATAACCACTTGGTCCAGTGCTGGAAAGGGATCTTACCAGTTGCTACTTTGGCCAGACATATAAAAAAACAAAAACAAGCTAGTTCTAGAAATTGCTCCCTTATATAAGTCTTTCATGAATTCCTTCTATGACAGGCAATGAAGAATGTGGCCAACTGATGCCTTGTTTCTGCAGGACAGCAAAGGGCTAGAATCAACAACGCCACTTCCACAGGGGATAGCATCAAAAGCCTTCATTTCTACTCAAATGGTAAGATGTAAAACTAAACAGATCAAATAAGTATGAAAGGCTTCTAAAGTACATAACTGGGATCAAAGTAAATGTAACACACCTGGCCCTAGTTGAATATCAACTGAATGAATATGACTTTCTACTCTATTCCTTGTCAACATAGATAATGCCACTGTTTTAGCGCACAAACCTACTCTTCTGTTTATTCTATCATTTATATTTCTGACGTTTACATGGCAGAGGCTGAAAACATTCTAAATGAGCTCCAAATATTAAAGTTTAATAGCCCCAGTATTCATTTATGTAGAGCCATCATATTCGACAGTGCTGTAAAACGTATGGAAACCGTTACTTGTCAGGAATCTGCTTTACACAGTACGAAAATCACAGACATTCAGTCAAGGACTTCAACTGATACAGCGCAGAGAAAAGAACCAGTATGTTGGGATATAATTAGATCTGAAAAAAGAATATGGAGTCGGCTCCAGTTTGTAGGGTCCTGGGAATTTACCCACTTACAGTGAACTTGCCATAAAAAACCTGATATCCAGGGTCAAATCTAGAGGGTTTGCAGATATGATTTTGGGGTGCCATTATAGACTTTGGGTAATGGGAGAATAAAGTTTGTGGATGGCACAGTGCTAGCGGTGGGATTTTTGGTATGTCTGGAGATACGTTGTGTCCAATAGCTGTTGTATAAGAAACATAGCCAAGAGGATCCCAACAAGGGGGAACTAAACGGAAGTGACAGGAAAGGTGATAGTACTTTCACAATTACATAACCCACATCGCATTTCAACAGAACAGCTGTGTCATACAGTCCAAGAATCTTCATTACAGCCATAATGAAAGAATGTTTTCATGCCTGGGCACAACGACAAAACGATTCACGACAAGACTGAAAAACCAGGGAATGAAGGCTACATTGTCTCTGTTCTGAGGAGAATCGACGTGTTTGTTAGTCAGGAGCTGGCATCCAGTGACAGTGCTGAAGCCCGATATATGATAATCAGTGAACCGCCACTTGTCCAGCCCAATTACAGTTTTGTGAAGGAGAGGAGACGTGGTGATCACGGTCACAGAAAGGTTATGTTGGCATAAGTCAGCAAAAACCAGCAGATGAACGAAGGAAAATCATGTCTCAGAGCCTTCTCTACGTACATATACATAATACATTAAGGCAGATGCAGAGACAAGCGGTATCTAGGGGGCTGTAATGGGAACATTTAAATTCCTTTGAAATAACTATCTACATATCTTCCTGATCTCAACCTACCAACCCATCTGTCTAGCAGATACACTTACTAACGAGTTGTGGCATTAACACTCTATAAAGTGCTAGTTAAAAGCACCAAGTTATCCGTTCGTACCTGTCAGATTGGCATAGTCAATTCTCTGTTTTAGTTTGGCTTCTTCCACGATGTAGACAGCATTCTGAGTTAGCAACAGCTGTCTCTTTCGGGGTTTGTAGCCCTTCCGATCGTACTTCACAACAGGAACAGCATACTAAAAGTGTAAACGGTCAGGTCAGTAGATGATCCAAAAACAAGGTTCCCCAAACCACTCCTTTTTTCATTGAAAGCTAAAGTACCAGCTCTATAGCAAAAGCGTCCAACCTTTCATTAATGAGTAATAAATATGGAAAACAAAAATCCAAGTTATGGATAGGGGATATATTTTAGGTCATATAGCATATTACTTTATGTTTTTATGTTTGGCTTTAAGTATACTACATTCTCGACATTAGTTTTATTACAGTTGGTAACCTATATACACTAAACAAGGAGTTTAAAAATTTTAAGTAGAAGCTAGCCATTTGCTGAAGACCCCGGCCGTAAAGTGAACGCTGCTAACCCTCTATGTCGAGAGAACCTAAAGCTAGGCCTTTCGGTAAACCTTAAAATAATTTAATGAAACTGAGCTGCATTGACAGACTAGCAATAAACTCAAGGCTCCTAACTGTTATTGTAAATTACAAACTTAGTAATATTAATTAACGTAAAACAATGGTAGAGGGAATTAAAGTTACCATGAGTGCCTGGTTTTCCAAATTTTGATGAATTTTTGTGTTGATCTCTTCATTGGCTAAACAGTAAAAAAAAAAAAAAAAAAAACACATTAAAACTGGGTGTAAAGCCCAAACTAAGAGGCATATTCCTGAAATAGTAGAACATGTTTACTTGGTGTCTTTATGATGTTAGAATTCTTTAATTACATAAAATTTGCCTCTTTGATAATTTGTGTATGGGAACACTTAATTGTTATACCACACAAAAGCAAGCATCAATATATACTGTATCCATAGAAACTGAAAAAAGTATTTTTTTCAGACGAGTAAACCTTTAATGCCAACTTTGTATTTAGTGACAGATGCTTTAATATGGTTAAATTTCACTGTAAGCAGCCCAAAAAATGAATAGAACATGCCGGCAGCTTAAGCAAATAACGTTCAGTGAACCCGGCAATTTCACTGACCGACAAATCATAGGAGAGTCACGGCTCCTGCCACTGCTTTTTCCCTGCTGAGATATTTATAACATACCACAAAATACTACACTACGGAGGTAAAATGAGACTTACTTAATATAGGACTGTCGGCATGTACAAATTAGTTATTTTCTGATACACAACTGCTATCGTTTTGCAAGCCGCACATATTATTCCAGGTTTCACTAATAACTTGCCAAATCATTTTACCCAGGAGCAATAAGAAAAAGAGCGATGTAAGCAATTTAATGAATAAAACAGGCTTTCAACTGAATATACCTTCTGCACAAGGACTGTCTGTCCGTTTCTGTCATAGAGCAACCTTGTTTAATTAACAGACACCTGCAAGCTTGTATTAAACAATTTATATTCCATTATACAGTAAATTACTCACCAAGTCTTGTGTTTATGAAGAGTCTTGGAACACTTTGTGGGTAATTGTCTTTTTTATCCTTGAAGATCTCGCTGGCAACTGCTTTTTGCTCCAGCTGTAGACAGAATATATGGAAACTGATGGATTTGCAAATCAATTATCCCAAAATCATCTCTTGCATTACTCAGCCCCAAAATGGAACAATGGATCAAATTCTTATGAGCTGCATAGGTTTGGCTGTACAGCATTTTATTATCTGAAGCTATAAATGGCTCCGTCCCAACTCATGAGAACCCCCAGCTCATCAAGAACGGATGACTGGGAGCGGTACTAAAAGTGTGAGCGTGTCAAACAACGATTTATTTAAGGACACCAAAGTTCAATTCTTAGGGACGTTTTCAAAGTTTTTAATGTTTTGATGCAGTCTAAGCTTTAATTCATTAATTAAAACTAGCAATAAGCTTGGGCTTTATGTCAGTGTAATATTTTTGGGGACATTTAGTTAAGAAGTTCAGAACTGTGGCTCAGCCCGACAGGCTCAACATCATCTAACCATTTTCTAAACCTTCCCAATCAACAATCAGCAACCTAGTAGGTGAGGGCTAACATGAGGAGGAATAATCAAGTATATCTTCAGGTTAAGATATCTTTGCTCGGTGTAAGTGGTTTTTTTATTACATATATGCTGCTTACTTTAGTCTGTAAACACAGCCACATCGGTTTAATAAGTGTATGGAACTATAAGATACTGGTTTGAGTTAAGCGATAGACCCACCGTAAAACCTCCATGTCTGGAAGGAAAAAAGCCATTGCCGGCCCTTTAAATGTATTTCTCCTTGTGGGTATTACTAACAAAATAAATGTGATTCATAATAGATCTGATTATTTACAGTACCTGCTGTTTCCATTCAGGGCTGATTCCCCGGCAGTATTTCCACACCATGTTCTTCATGCACATCTCTCTCAGCAGTTCTGATGACTACAGGGAACAGATATATTGTCAGAGACCGACAGCCACAAGTCTATTGTGAAGCCACATTCATTCACGTTCATTCAGAAATTTGGACCTACACATGACACTTTCAAGTGAGCAGAAAGTTTTTAAGTGATTACAACCAAAGTCTAGAGTTATATTTATGCAGACAGTTCAGTGTCATCTTCTCACCTCTTTCAGTGATGGAGGAGGTGTTGGCCAAGACTTGTCCAACACATTCTTTGGCAAATTACGAAATAGATTCATCAGGAAAGAGAAGCGGATATAATCCAGGTAGTACTCGTTCTCTGGGCAGCGGGGATAATTCCGATAAATAAAGCCTTTAATGAATCTGAAAAAAACAAAACACAGAGGAATTATCAAGGGAAAATATTGGGTCTTTACTTGTTATAAAAAGGAACGCATGATTGACAACCAACTGTATGCCAAATTGTATATAAATATATTTATACAGTAAATGTTATTCAATAATTACAGTAAGATTCATAAAATACAGACACGTTTTTTGTTTATAACACTTGTACAGATATGAAAAGAGGAAACCAGCAGTGAAGCTACAGATTATAGGATAGTAAGTTGAATTCAAATTTCCTGCAAACCCCCCCCAGGAAAAACCCAGGACACATCATAGACTAACGTGCACATAAAATTCATTTCTATACACATACACACACAAACAGAGAACTTGTACTTAACGGAAATGTTTTGCATATTATTTTAACAGTATTACACTAACCTCCTAATTACTTCTACAGCCCATTTCCTTTTGGCTGCTTTTCGGCGCCCAACTGTTCCACGCCACCAAGACTGGATAGTTACAGCTGAAGATAAAAGACTGTATTTAGAATAGATGAATGCCAAGGTCCGTTCCAGAGACCTTAGGTATTCGAAATTTAGATCCATGAAACTTTACAGGTTGTAAACATAACATACTAAGAAAAACTAACTGCAAAGTGTTGCTGTGTATGAATGATAAAATACCAAGAAAACACTAAATAGTATGTCATCAGGCATGTGCATTAACACTCGCCTTCTCAAAATGAACAGCACATTCATGGGTGTGTATGCTTCCCTTTCCTCATTTAATGAACACTACATGTGATGCCCCACTCAATTATCCTTACTTTGGTGGGGCAATCTAACTATGACACATAAATCCCCTTACATTAAAAGTTGGGTGTATGAATGTATCACAGTACTCCAGCCATTTAAAATGATGTAGCAGTAATAACCAGAACAGAATAAACTGTGGATTTACCGGAATGTTTTAAGTGTAGGAATTTTTGGCGCTGGTGGTAGCCTCTCCATCTAGACTGGAGAAAAGTTGCTGAAATAAAAGTAAACAGAAGTAAGCTGTTGATAGAAGAATGAATGAGAACAATTAGGAACAGTAGCTTTCAGGAGTCCAACAGTAGGCTGGGTTACATAACAGACATCCATAGCAATAGTGTACCAAGATGGGGTATCAATTAACAGCAATTCAAATAAAAGACAGAAATTCTATGGAAAAGTGTACTTTTTAATAAGAGATTACAAGTGTCACAGGACAAACTGTATTAACACACCTATACTTTGCTTCCTTTCTTCCAAGGCATCCTCAGTTGCAAAGAGTGTTTTTGGAAAACGAATGAAGAGTTTTGTCCTATATTAACATACAAGTAGAAACAAAGATGGAGATTTTAGTTTTTTGATTGAGTCTTGTATTTGTCTACTGTCTCAATGAGTTGACATTTCCAAAAAGCTAACAAAGCCTTTATTCACCTGCCCATTTTAAATTCTTCTGGCTTATAACCCAGGCTCTTCACTAGAACCAAGACGCCATCGTGTGCTCTTCCATTCCAGTTTGGCCATGTTTCAGAACAAAGGGGTTTGTACCTGCGGATTACAATTACAGCCATGGTATTACAACTCTCATGAGAATGTGCTGACACAAAGTGATATACAGCAGACAATTGATCCCAACTCTTACCTCTGCAGAAAAACTTCATATTTGCGCCTATATGCAAATCCAGCACGGCGAACACGTACATTTTCAATGAGACCCAAGTACTTCACCTGGTGTCTGATAAGAACCTCATCAAATCGAGCTTGAAAGACAGGAGTGAATAAAGATTATACTAAATCAGACAGTGCGTGAGGACATCATTTTACTATTCGTTGTACAGAATATTTAACCTTTTACCATCAATCTCATCTAGAATGCTATGATATAATTAGTATGTTTGCATCTAAAATGCAAACAGCTCATTTTAGCATTTAGTGACATATTTCCCACTTAGTAGGGGTAGCTGCTGTTTTTTTGGTGTACTAAAAATGTAATAAAACATATTTAAATCCAAACTATCGTCAAGTACATATACACAACATTTCAAGCATTTCAAGACAAATGCTTCCTAAGACCACCTTCTCTGCAAGTAGGGTGACATTGGGGCTATTTTTTTTGCCATGGGAGACTATCAACACTATGGAGGAATTATTATTAATATTAGTTCCACTATATCCATAATGGCATATTTTTAATTAATTTTTTAATCTTTTTGCTACCCTAAAAAGCTACTTGGACATTCAACCTATTAGCCTCCACTTTCACTAAACGGTGTAGTAACATACTCTAGGTATCACTGGAACTTCAAGTGGTCTAAACAGCGTTGAATACTATTAAGTGTCCACTCAGGCTACTCTGAAGCAGACAGTTGTGTCTATGCTGAACGCAGAATATAGCACTAATAACAGTGGCAGGCCTGAGGATTACCTGGTTGCTTGGCATCATTTGGTTTAATGCATCGCACGTAAGAGGGCTCCTTGGACATGAGGATTTCCATCAGCTTAGATAAACTATTCTTAAACTGAGTTGCTGCCTAAAGTAGAAATAACATATAAATGTGATAAATGTGCTTCTTCGTACACCATCTATATGAGAGAGATATGGTGTGGTATTTGATGTTATATTTCTAATACTAAACAGGAGCCATTTCCAACGTGACTTTAAATACAGAAAAATAACAGTAGAACAGAACTTTAGCTCTACTAAATCACTCAAACAATAGAAATATAGTTTTTATTTCATTTATCTTTGAGACCAATACCCTTTTAGAAGTAATTGTCTTCAGGTCAAATGTGGTTCATGGGGCAAGCAACGGCCTAACATGACTGCTTGCTTCAATGGTAACGTTATATATATATATATATATATATATATATATATATAACACACAGTATTTACTTGATTATAAGAGGACCCAACAAAATTTGAATATCAAGAATATTAATGAGCTCCGTCACAGACGGCCCTGCGGAAGTGGCGGGCGGCAGCGGAGGTTTTCTGCCAGAGAGGAGGATCCAGGTCCCTACAGCGCTGCGGGGGATCTGGATCTTAGTCTCATAGTCAGAGTATTTGAGGTCGGATTATAAGATGACCTCGAATATAAAACAAGGGGTATTTTCCAGAGGAAAAAAACTTGTGTTGTCTATTGCGAGATCAGCTTCCCAGCATGCAGAGGAACAAAATTGATCCCAGCTTGTACTTTTCCCACTATGTCATGTGATAAGTTTCACTTAAATTGTTTACAAGGTTGATGTCTATACCTAAATATAGCAAAACTACAGTAAATTGCAGTGGCCTCTGAGGAGAAAGAAAATGCGCCCCAACCCCCAGTACTCGATGGGTTAAGGAAGTATTTGCTATTAATCTGATAACCCCTTTATTACAATTTTTATTCCTACCGTCTCAGGCCTTTTTTTGTCCGTTAGTTCAGATCTGTCAAAGCATTGATGCACGATTGGGTTTCCTGAGTCACACATGACCTGCAAATTTAAAAGAAATAAAAAAACATGTAAGAAACACCGCATGGCCATAAATATACAGGAAATTTCAATAGCACTTGCACAGGACGAGCAATGGCACTTACCTCTTTCAAATTACGGAACAGTAGATCATTGTTTTTATCCAAAAATCCTACAGAAGAATAGGTATTTAAGTAAAACACAGAAATCAATATAGTCGAGTACATTATAAACTGAATTCAAAATTCCCAAAAAAAAGACTATTAGATTTGTTAAAGATATTTTTTTTTGTATGTTACTGTACTGATTCTCCCTATTGACAGTGGTCCCTCGCCTTCACCGTAATCAGGTCTTTCCCCTACAAACACATTTTTCCCCCCACTCTTGCTCCAGAAATACTAAAATGCCCATAAATTTGTCCATACATGAAGAAGGCAAAAACCTGTGGGCTTTGTATGATACAAACTGAACAGCATCTGCTGTATGAGTCCACACGCATCATTCTACATACAGTTATAGAGAGCTTTTCATTTTAGGAGTAAATGAATATCTGTTAAAGTATCGGTATCGTCTTTTTTTGTTTTTTTTAACTGGTTCCCCTCGTTGATGCTTGGAAATAATGTCATGTTGCTGTGGGTATGCAAAACAGATGTGTGGTATTTTTCGCTGAAATCCTCACTCTGAAATTAACAGAAACCCTTTCATAAAGAAATTAAGATTTGATAGAAATTCTTACACAGAAACAGCATGAATACAAAATGTAAAAGTAATCAAGAAAAAAAAAAATATATATATATTTTTATCTGCCATCAAATTCTACGTTTTTAATAGAATTCTTAGATATAACCAAAGTGTTTATTCGCTGAAAACTTGGTGGGTATGAGCAAAAATCATCCTATAGAACAGGATAATAAAGTGGTGGGGTTTAAAATCCATGAGATAACCATAAGCATATAACCATAATAGGCATAAGTCTATTATGAAAAGGTGGGTGTATTTCAGCAAATATATGACCACTCAGCACCCCAAGAAACGTAATAAATAAAAAATGGAATCAACGTGCCAGAGACATCAGTCCTACCCCAGGCTATGGACCATATGTAGCACGGGACCTTGTCACAATGTTATTCCTGCTGTCTATTGGGATTGCAGACACATTTATTGTATTTAGAAAAAAAAATGGGAACAGTCGGTGGGTCAAACGGCGCTTATCTGCACCATAGGATATGTTTCTGTGAGCCAGGAGTAGGCTGTACCGTTACACTAGGAGAGGTCTCGCAACCCACTTACCTACTACACTGTAGTTTACTTCACCAGCATAGTGCAGCAGCCGAAACTCATCTCTCCCAAGAGATTTTCGGGTTTTCTGGTCACCCAATTTGTGCCTAGAAAATAATAAAAAGACAAAAAAAATAACTGCCATTTCATGAGACTTTTAATAAAGTTGTAATGTACCAGACTTCATACATGCTTACTGGATTGTAAAGAGTTTTAAAAAAAGTGTTTAAGCCCTTGCAGAGCATAATAGAGAGTGCTGCGCACAGCAGCTAGAGATCTAACAGTATGTACTGTGTACATAGAGAGTTTATGCCTAAATAGTACACAGTTTTTTTAAATTCACATTTTATATAATTTAGGTGTTAGTTCCATATCTTATAAACCTCAATAGTCAAAACCACCAAATGACACTTTGTGAACTGTCATTTTTTTTTTTAAATACTCACGTCACAAAGTGTGGGTGATTTTTCACAGTGTCCTCTAGCTTTTCTAGGAATGTCATATCTGTTGCATCTCCGGGACGCAAACATTCTTCATCCTACACAGACAAAACATATACCAGCTTTATTAATATATTTTCACGGATGGAGGCAAAAACACAGGCAGAATAGGAACACAACACTGAAACTAAACAACCACAAACTTACCAAAATCGAAATAATGCCTTTGAACTTTTCTTCAACCAGGTCACAGATGATTTTGTTATTAAAATACTGGACAGGTTCCCACTGTAAAAAATAAAAAGCACACAACAACCATGGTTTGGTTTTATTCATATTGTGACAATTACAACCCCCCCACCAAAAGGAAGAACATTCGCATATATTGGTTTCTTAATAATAACAATCTAAATCAACACTACCCATAATGATAAATTTCCCATTTTGGCCTCATTATAATCTGTCCGGGCCGGATGATCTGGGTCAAGGTAAGCGCTGGTCTCCAACCCATAGCAGGTCTTAGCTCTACTGCATTGGGACAGACAAGAGAAGAAGAATGTTGACTTACCGCAATTCCTTCAGATTCATACTCCTCCTGCTCAGATTTTAGGGTCAGTTCTATGAAGAGCTGCTGTAGTTTCTCATTGCAGTAATTAATGCAAAATTGTTCAAAGCTGCAAGCAAGTGTGGAAAAGGGCATTAAATAGCTTTCAGAATTTGCTGGCATTGGGTGCATCTCCACCAACCAATGATACCAGCATTATAATGTTATAATTTGCCCAAATTAAATGCACAGCTCTAAAACATTTTTAATTGAGTTTTCATTTTGTTTCTAATGATTTCTGAACATTTTATTTACACAGTGCGTTCCAAGTGTTTATATTTTTAGCTTTAGTGTTTGTAACTTCCATATGTTTTTAAAGAACGGATTTTAATGTTTCATATGCAGTTCAAGAGGAAAGGTAGTGCGATAAAAACTACTAGACAATTTTTAGAATGGATATGTAGAGATGAAATGAAAAACATGGAGCTAGAAAACTTGAAGCAAAGGTATAGACTGAGTTTTTTTCTCTTACTATAAATTCTTAAATTTGTCTGATAGGAAATAAAAATATGTACCTGTTATGTTGAAAAACTTCAAACCCGTAAATGTCCAGGAGTCCTATGACTGAAGCATTAAGGCTCAGGACATCTCCACCCTGAAGAAGGAAAAGAAATCATTGAGCTTATGGTTTGCAACAAAACAATTATATATGTTTCCAGCAAAATAAAGACTGACCCAACACGATACAGTGTTATCTGTATAACTTTCAATAGTAGTAGGAATAATGCGATTCACTGCTGAATTTATTTTAAAAAGTGTTAAATTCAAGAAGGACTTTGTGATTAACCACTTAATGCCAGAAAGGTGCACGTGTAAGGAATATACCTTGTAAGCAAGAGACTTGTTAATCTTGCTGACAAGCCAGGAAAATGTGCGTCCGTATATAGCTTTAGCCAGAGCATCTCGCGCATACGCCGCTTGTTCCAGGTTCAGAGGGCTGTTTAGCTACAAAGAAAAGGGAAATTAAGCTTAAGAAGTTCTTACCACCTACTGTCGTCTCTCATTTTTACAATGTTCCATCATTTGCATTATTTATTGATTTATATATCATCATATTCCATAGTGCTGAACAATGCGAGCAGATTCTGTAGTGCTATTACAATATAGACAGTGAAAATTAACAGTAACATTAAAATGGACATGTATGCAATTTGATAATAAGATTACCACTTTAGATTTTTTAGTATAGATGTATAAAAAAACAGCTAGATGAGCCACTCTTATTTCACAGGCCCTGTTTAACCCCCTACTGCCACATTTCCTAGGATTCTGGAGGTCACACTGTCAGCACAAAGAACACCTTCATGTTTTGATTCTACTATGGAAACTTAACCATATTTCTCAAATTATAACTCTGAAGATGGTAGGTGCTGCACCCCCTGCATGACCCCAGTAAGATTTGATGGCACCCAGGACAGGACATCTGGAAACCTTTGAAGACACCATGCTTGGGTGGTCTTCATGTTTCATTGATGTAATAATGGGGTCTGGCCAGGACACCAGATAACATTTATGGTAGAATGCTGCCTAAGGAAAAGTTACCTTCTTTCTCATATGGATGCAAGATGCCTTGTTAACCCTTTAAACCCTTGGATAACAACCTTTTTTATAACGGCATCCTTCATATCAATTTTTTCATCTCTACTAAACAGATGTAGTAATTTTTATATCATTACCATAACAAACATCACGTTTTAATAGGCTCACCAATAGAATGAATACAGATGATGGTAGCCCCAGTGAGGACTGGAGTGGCAGAGCTGTAGAGGAGATTTCTCTGAAAAGCTTGCCCAAATGCATTAAAGTGGTGGGAAAGGAGGGTTCTAGTGTCAAGGCCAATTGGCTTTTAACAGGAGAAACCTGTATTTAGGAATTCCATTTCCATTACACATTGATACACTAACACTGACCCTTATTACTTCCCTGGCCTACAATATATGATATGGAAAAAAACACTGCATAATATAAGGTGCAGATAATCTATATTTTAAAATAATTTTCTTTTTGATGCCAGAATTGTTACTTTATTCTTCATATGCTAAAAAACACAGATGGCTTTGGCTCACTGATGCGCATGAAGAAAAACGGTGTTTGGGAACACTTACTTCCTCCCCTTTAGCAATAATCTTCTTGTGTATGAGAGATTCACGCAACACAGCACTGTCAACAGACAAAAGCTGGAATAGAGAACGACAGAGGTCAAAAACATACTTTAACAAAGCAAAAAAGAAATAGCCAAGGAAGAAATAATGTTCTGAATTTACTCACAGCACCATACACAAGATATAAATACAGTATCTATTGATATTTAAGGTTCTCATGTATTTAAGGGTTCATCCTAAAAATTATTTTATATTACAAAAATAATTGGAGTCTCTACGGTATTCCTGTGTCTTGCACAGCATTAATAAGCAATTAACAAGGATGCCACACACGTCAATCAAAACATATTGCCAAACCATGTATACAATCATCTATGTATCTCGCCAAGGAGCACAGCGTTTCTATGGAAGTTATTCCTCTTTTCTGACTTTGGCACCCTGAGAATGCATACACACTCCCAGTGCCTGGACAGACACCAGTGGACCATTCACCAAGTACATTCTATCCTAAATTTCACTTATACGGGAAAGTGAAGAAACCTTAAATTGCTTTACTGGGAAAAGATGGTCGTGACTGCCCCTTTAAAATGTCTTTTGGTCCACAGGCCGAATGGAAGACCAAGCCGGTTGCTGAACAGAAGACCCCATTCCAGATGTTACATTTAAGCATTACTTACCCTAGCAAGGTATTTAATCTGATTTTCGGTTGTGACCAGTGCATGGCCCTGCTCGTCGGCGCCAAATTGAACATTTCCTAAATGTAAGACGCTGGCCACAACACTCAGCAATTCCTATAATATATAAAATAATGAACTTATGAAGTAAAGAAGTCAGACCAGACTGAAAATTATGTATAATTAAGAAAGATAAAATGTGCACACATTATATATGGTCACTTTAAATTCAGGTCAAACTCTAGTATAACTCTGGTAATTTTCTTAGACATTGCCATTACAAAAACTATGGCCAACAAGACAAAAACTCACCTCCACATCATCCTCATTAAAGTTGATGACCGACAAAGCCTTTCGAACCACCCTCCAGTCACTCTTATCATTGATGGAGCTGACCCTGGCACATTGACCCTAGTGACACACAAAACAATATTGACGTTGAAGGCTATTTGACATGAAAATATTTGTGTGCTTACAATTTGCATTTATGAATTCCCAACACAGACTAAACACGCACAAACACATTGACAAGATGCATGACCAGACATTCCCTTTTGAACAAGGTCTCCCAAAACCAGGCTGGCAAACAATATGCACAATATTATCAAAAACAGCTAGTCTAACATCCATAGAACCCAGAATAATTCTCTGATGATTATGTTGAAAATACAACAGTTTTCACATACTTCAGGAAAGTCCAGTGAATGTGCCCCTAAGGACTTATTTGTGTTGGAAACTCCGGCTTATAGATGTGATGCTTTATTGTAGATGTGACCATATGTGTAAATAACAGTAAATATAAAAAATTGTCAACTTTATAAAACAGTCACCCTTGCAAGCAATTTAAAGGTTTGAATCCATGTTGCACTGCACACAATGCTTTAGCATATTTTAACTTCTGTTACTTGTTAAGTCGTATGGCCTAAATCTTAGACCAGCCAAAACCCACCTTCACCAGATACTGGTAGTTCTGGGCATTTTTGTCCAAGCCCATTCGGCGCAACAGATCTTCCTCCCCTCCCTCAAGTAGCTGGTAGAAGATGTGGAAGTTCCTCTCTCCATGGTTTTGATGCACCACACGCGACTTCTCCAGGAGATAATTCAGGATGTGTCCTCCCACCGGGGCTCCCTGAAAATATAACAGCCTTAGTACCGGCCTAAAAGCCATTTATATACATTGGAGAAGAGCCAGAAATGCTAACGTCTTAATATATTTAGAAAACCACTGTAAAGATTTATGAGATAACCATTACGTCAAAGTAAGACACTCTTCAGAGATACTTTTTTTCACCTTAACATATAGTAGGTATCTATTTATGTCATGTTTTGCACAGTTATGCAAAAGGCAACTAAAAATCTACATAAAATAGACTAAGAAATCCCTCTGTGTATTTGCATGAGGGAAAAATGTAAATTTAAAGGTGACACTGAGCTGTCATACGCATTAAAGTATATATGATGGCTGTACAAATCACAGCTGAGCTACCTACAAAAACTTGACACTAATCCAAACAACCATTGCTATTCCTTTAAAAACAAAAATGTAAAACACTATTACAGGCCCTAATAAAATACTGAGACTCCTAGAGTGATAAGGAATCCACAATCAAGTAAACCTATTCTAAAAATAATCTCATTAAAACCAAGTGTTTATACTAGCGTACTCACTTTATAGTCAAACTGCACATCCATATATTTCCCAAAGCGGCTTGAGTTGTCATTCCTTAAGGTTTTTGCATTGCCGAATGCCTAAAAAAAAAGTTACAAATCATGCAAAAAGAAACTGTTAGTGATTTGTTTTACAAGAAAATAATGAATTGTTAATCAAATATTACTCTAAAACTGTTTTTTCCCTCCAAGTTACTTTTTTTTTTTTGTTTGTTTTTTTTTCCCAAAGTGTTAACATAGCAGTCCGAGCCTACTTGCCCTCTCCATTGATCACTTACTTCTAAAACGGGGTTGGACTGCAGGAGTCTGTCTTTCACAGTTTCCACTTGGTCGCTGGCCGGACACGTCACAGCATAGTACTGGAGGATTTTTTTGCTGGCCTCTGTCTTCCCCGCTCCACTCTCTCCAGATATAAGGATGCACTGATCTTTCCTCTCAGTGCGTAGAGATCGGTAAGAGTTGTCTGCGATGGCATAGCTGCAAAACAGCATTGTGTAGTGTTAGACATTATTAGAAAATGCTCATGGAATAGATGCAGGGATTTTTGGAAGTGCTTTAAAGGGATGTAATCACAAAAAAACTATACCTGCTTAATGAATATGCAAGTATCTGGCTCAATCACACCAGAACATCGGAGGTAAATGTTGTTGCTTAAAGGAACACCACTTGCAAACTAAGTGCTAAGTGACACCATGATGCGGTAAGACACAACCACCAACACACACCCACACACACACACCCACACACACACACACTTTTCTCCAGCTTTTCTCTATGGAGCGAAAGGTTGCTGGTTCTTTAGCACTTTCTTTTGGTATCTAAAACCTCTAGCGATGCCTGATGTTACTGATTCCCCAAATCTCAAAGGGAGCTCAACTTCCCTGAATTTAGATATCTACTGGACCAAACTGAAGTTGAAATGATGAGCTGTCATGTTGCCCCTAAATATTGAAAAATGGTAGCACATGGGCATGTGCATAAATATAACATTACGTTAATTAAATTCAATACAATGACAATAAGTTACTTTTCCTTTTAAAACGTCATGCACCCAAGATAAATGCCTTTTTTTTTTCTAGAAGCATTAAATATTAAGTGAAACACTGCTTTTGGATAACGCTGATGCAATGCAACAAGCACACATGGCAGGCGGCACAGTTGTAACATGTTTTTTCCCACCAATACAGCATCATAATGCTTCATTATTCAGCTGCCAGCTCACCTTCCATAAACACTACCTGAAGCTTTCCAACAAGTGCAGGATATATACTTACAATACCTTTTTTTTGTAGGAGAGCTATTACCAAAATCCATTAAAATCTTTCACAATATTGTATTTAAAGACCAGTGCTGTAAGCAAGTGAAAGGCAACTGCTTAAGACAATTCCCAGGTCTCTACATCACACAACACATTTAGCCAGTTCCTCTTGTGTAAATCAAACATGACTTAAATGGGTTGTAGAAAAAAATAATCTAGACTGTGCTAGTGTTTCGATCTTCAAGAGCTCAAATGGAATGTGTTAATACAAGAATGATTTTGTTTTTTCAAAATATTTTAAAACCTTTTATTAGGTTATTGGTTTGTTTTTAAATGATATTTTGGGGTGGTTTTTTGGTGCCAGAATAGATACATACATGCAGGTGAGATAGCTCAGTTGGTAACATCAGGGTTACGTAGCGGCTATTCAGCTGCCGATTCGGTTCATTCCGAGAGCGTGCACTAAAAGCACTTTGAGTCCTGGGCACTATATAAATTCTAGTTATTATTATAGTTATTATACATCATCTCACTCCCCCAGATAAGAGTCCAGCAGCGATTCAAAAGTTGTTCTCCAGTAGCCACAGGATTACCAGTAGTTCACAAACCACACATTGGAAACCCCTGTTCTAGCGGAAGTGCAATTAGTTGTGTAGCTTGAGATGAGGTTTCTTGCTGAGTCCTTAATTTATGGGATAACTGGAAACCTCATATGCCAAAGAATTGTTGAATGGTGTAGTAAGGTTCCCTGTGGTGCTACAAAGTGATCTCTTAAAAGGATGGCCCAGCCTAATATTGTTACAGAGTGGAAAGGAATTATATCACATCCTTTTCTGGCTGATGTATGAACCACAAAGAAAAAAAAAATGCTATTATTCCTTTTGTCCTGGTCTATTGGAAAAACATAACGCACTAGTGGCAGTTTATTCAAATCATAGTTTTGTGAGGTCACACTAACGTTACTATGCGACAGTCCATCTCCAGTCCCACATATTTTCATGCCGTAAAACCTTTCTACAGTGATGCCCCTCTCCAAGGAATAAGAAGGGACCAGAGATTGGTCACAGGAATCAAGGCTAGCTTCTCAACGGGGAATTGCTACCAGAAGTGGCCTTGAATTGGTTAAGCCACACCCCCCCCCCCGGGAGAAAGGCTATGCTATCTTATATTAAAGCTACCTGTAGGTACGCTCAGATGAAAGTATACCGATCTATATACATAGAACACCTATTATCACACTGTTGCTACTTACATAGTTAAGGCATATTAAACTAAAGTGGGACTTTGAAGGAGATTTGTACCTAAAATCAGTAAGGATTACTAAGGGCCAGTCAAAGTTAATTCTGGCAAGGACTGAGCCTCACGCATAAGGCATAGGAAATATAGTGACAATTCAACTATGCATTATACAGGGCTAGCCAAGTCCTTTTTTCAAAAGAAGCTTGTTAGAAATGGCCTTCAAAATGTAATGTTTTATCAGGGAGGAGAAATAGCCTTAGAAAATAAATCTAGTTATTAACATTAACGCAGGAGGCACAAAAGTATTTCAGGACTAGGCATAAAAATTTAAGGGGTAATGTAATTTGTAGGACAAGAGGTATATCCACAAGTACTATGTGAATTTTGGGCCCCAAGAGTATTATTTTTAGGAGATATACCTCCATCATTCCTTGGATTTATGTTTAAATGTGCTGTGTGCGCCCAAACAAGGTTTAAGATTTTAGTTTTTTTATTCAATTTTGATTTCCATATACGTTTTATCTGTATTAGCACTTGCTAGCGATATCTTATTTTGCATCCACATATTGAATTTTATCATGAGGCAATAAAAATTCTTACAATCTTTTTATAATTCCAGTTTGAGTCTACATATCGTGTTCAGTAACCAATGAAATGCCGATCACTACTTTGGAATCTTAAAAATGCTTATGGGCGATGACTCATTAAGTCAAGCAAAAAATGGGAAAAAAGTAGAATAAACTGCAAACACAGAAGAGAATACATTATTTAAAAAAAAAAAAAAAAAAAAAAAAAAACATTTCCCAGGGAATGGTGGGAGCACATTCCATGTTGTGTATAAATACACACATTCTTTGGTGCTTTAGGTTCACTGTAACTTAGCAACAAGTGAAATAGTAAAAAAAAAACACAGGTCAAAAATAACTTATGAAAACCTTGTGGTATGAAGCAAATAGGCCAAGTCCAACAGAAAGTTTCCAGATTTAAGGGAAGAGAAAGAACTGTACCCAAGGAAAATTCCAACAGTATTACTCTCCTCCTGGCACCAGTAATTTGTCTGAGAAGAACGGTTAGAAATTGCAATTTGTCATCTCGCTGAGGCTCTGAGCTTTCACAGTACACGAAAGGGCTACCCCAGCTCATAATCCATATAAGACTCGTTAAGGGTTTGGGGTTTTTTTCTCCCATCATCTTAAATAAAATGTTATTTTATGGAGACTTGAAGTTTAGACCTAAGGTTCTGGAGCTTGTTATGTTGGGAAGAGCAAGAGATGATACACAGTCATAGCACATAAACCCACAACATTTTTCTAGTCATGGACACAGAAGTCTGTCTACTGAAAAGTGGACAACCCACACACCATCTCCATGAGATTCTTCTGTAGCTTATTTCATTTCCGATAAGGCATTATGTAATGCTATGATACCTCTGCACAATCTTTAGCCAGACAGAACAACAATCAGCTCTCCACCATTGATGAAGAAACCGTATAAAAGAATGCTGTTCTGTTACAACCGCACCATCAAGCAATGGCAACTGCATCACAAAATAACATGATCATATATTTGGGAGGGTGATTTCTCACCAAGTTTTAACAAAGCTACTAATAACTCCATGATAACTTCACAGATCATTACAAGTATTGCTCAGTCCCTTAAATAGCACTTGTTGGCAATTAATGAGAGAAATGGATTTTGTCATATTAGCCAAAGACAAAAAGAAGTCTTGAGCCAAATCTGATGTTGCATTAGAGGTATTAGAATTTACAGAATTTTAGGGTCAGTCATTCAGAGATTTGTTTCCATTTCTGCAGGCAAATTGTATCAACTGGGTTATTACACACCACACCCTATCTCACTAAAGTACGTCACAAAATGATAACATGCATACGGAAGTCACCAAAATTAAAGGATAATGCCAGCATGAATTACCAGACCATAATGTTATACAAATGATCTCTACTGAGCATCTTTTATTATCACACAACTAGAGGAACAGTAACCTAGTAGAGGCTCAAAACCCTGAGTGCTGAGCATCAGAAAAAAAATAAACACTCCATTTAGAATCAACTGAGGAGCCAGGATAAAATATGATACAGATGTAGCTATTGGTTTGCTGCAACAATATATCAGCAAAGAAATCACAATACAACTAACCAGTTGTGAAAATAGACGAAAACACCTGCTGGAACTTGCACAGATAAGACCTTTATTTATTCAAAACATCAACAGGTTTTGGCAAAAGAGCCATTATCAAGGCTCACAAGACAAAAGACAATGTGAATTAACACAAAATGCAGCTTTCAAATGATCAAATTTTATTAAAGGTAAAGAGTTAACCAAAACCTATATCACCCATGAGAAAAAGTAATTGCCCCCCTAAACCTTATAACTGGTTGATCCTCCCTTGCTGCCAAAAACTGCAATCAGACGCTTGCAATAAGGTCATATCACAGCATCTCAAAGACTTTGATTATCAAAACATTCATTTTGTTTCTTTTAAGCCATTCAGAGGTGGACTTGCTTGTGTGCTTTGGATCACTGTCATGCTGAATAACACAACTGTACTTGATGTTTAGGTCACAAACTGATGGGCAGACATTCTCCTTCAGGATTTTCTTGTAGAGAGCAGAATTCGCTGTTACATCGATTAAGGAAAGCCGCCCAGATATTGAAGCAGCACAGCAGCCCTAGACCATCACGCAACCACCACGGTGTTTGACTGCTGCTACGATGTACTTATTGTGGAATGCTAAGCTTTACACCAGATGTAATGTGACCCATGTCTCCAAACAAGTTCCACTTTTGGAAGTCTCAGATTATTATCCCACGTCTCCCATGGATGCCATTTTTGCAGAATTGTTTCTTATTGTGGAATCCTGAACACCGACCTTGACTAAGGCAAGTGAGGCCTGCAGTCCAAACCTACCCGGCCCTATGTTAAAAAATAAATAAATAAATAAAAGGAATCCCCCCCCCCCCTTAGTAACTAAATCAAGCAATGAATAGAGTTGAAATTTCACTAGACACACCCCGGCATGATTACATCCAGCCCTGTTAAATATAAACATCAATTAAATAGAACCTGACTTCCAAAGTGAAGTCGACTTCAAAAAGCAGCACATGATGCTACCATCTTAATAAATTCAAGAACTAATACATAATACAAAGCCAGCAGAAGCTCACTGGTGTTCAGACTTCATAATTTATAGTAAAGTTAAGGAGTTAAAACCACAACTCTCCCTTTAGCGAATAAACCCCAAAGTCATCCATATTAATTCAAGGTGACCTTAAAGATTGGATGGGTTGGGGCATTTGTAATTAAAATATAAAATAATCTCTTATATGGTTGAATACAGCACAAGCACCATACTTACTGGCTATCTGGGACAATTAAATACCACAACAGAAACAAACGTAAGGATCACAAATACAGTGTGTGTCTATATGAAAATGCAAGCTTAAAACCAGTTTCCACCACTTGCCAAAGCTCTGTGGTATATTGAACTTGACAAATAACATGACTAATTGTTTACTTGCCCTAAGACTTCATAAACTTACTTGCTATCTGGATGCCTCTTGGTTTAACACAAACAACAACAAATCAACACTGAAAGTAGCACAGATAATTTCTAATTTACTTACATGTGTGGAGACACTTCATAGAAGCTGACTCCCCTATATCTCTCCATGTGTTGTTTGCTGTAGATCTCCAACTCTTTGTATGGGTTGACAGACACCAAAACTGATCCAATATATGTCTGAAAAATGGAACAGGAGGAACATGGTTAGTGAAAAACATCAGGGTAACAAACTTAATCTGAGTGTAATAAAATTATACACATACAAATATTGGACATAGTACTATGCAAAATGTTTTAGGAAGGTGTGAAAAAAATGCTGTAAAATAAGAATGCTTTCAAAAAGACATGTAAATAGTTTATTTTTACCATTTAACAAAACACAAAGTGAATGAACAGAAGAAAAATCAAGTCAATATTTGCTGTGCCCTTTCAGAACAGTATCAAGGTACACATGCGCACAGTATTTTAAGGAAATCGGCAGGTAAGTTCCAAAAGTCTTGGTGAAATAATCACAGTTCTGTGGCTTTAGGCAGCCTCGGTTGCTTCTCTCTCTACATGTAATCCCAGACAGACTACATGATGTTGAGATCAGGTTTCTGTGGGGGCCAAACCATCACTTCCAAGACTCCTTGTTCTTCTCTACTCTGAAGGTAGTTCTTAATGACTTTGGCTGTATGTTTGGGGTCATTGTCATGCTGCAGGATAAATTTGGGGCCAATCATATGCCTTTTCATATCGGAGGACTACTTCTGACCAGACTTCTCAGGACAGTAGATGGTGTACCAGAGTCCCACTGTTTTCTGAATGCTGAGCTGATGGCACTGCTGGACATCTTCTGACTGCAAGGGGGTATAAGCATGCACTAAGTTTCCTTGGCCAACCACTGCATCGGCTGTCCTCAACACTGCCTGTTTGTACGTCTTCTAAAGAGCTTGGACAGACCACCAGTAACCCCTTTCTGCCTTGAAACTTATCCCTGGATATATCTTGCTGATGAAGTATAAACTACCTTATGTCTTGTTGCTGTTCTCAGTCTTGCCATGGTGTATGCCTTTTGATATTAATCTGTCTACAGCAACCTCACCTTGTTAGCGAGTTTGGCTGCTCCTCACCTAGTTTTATTTCTTCTACACAGCTATTTCTGTTAATGATTACGTTTCAACCAATATATTAAATATGATAAATAGCACCTGTTTGGTATAATAGTTTAATCATACAACTAACTACATGTATACAAACTCCCTGACATTGTGTAAGCGTACCTAAAAGAATTGATGCAATTTTGAAAGCAAAGCGTGGTCATACCAAATATTGATTTGATTTAAATTTTAATTCTGTTTACATGCTTTGCAGTTTGCTAAACAATTTCTGAAAGCATTCTTACTTTACATCATTTTCTTCACATTTTATTGCAAATAATTTATACATATTATATGTCAGAAATTAGAGAAAGAAAATCCGAAACCAGCAAAAATGAAAAGAACTGGTAAAAGTAAGTTCTCGTCATAATATTTTAAAGGTGCATGTAGAGTATGCCCAACTAATCGACTAAATCGATCATGAAAACAGTTGTGAACTATTATTATCATTTAGTTGGTCTGGGTTCAGCACTATTGTTAGTTACCCCAAACAGATGATGCTTCAGAGCTGAGTGGAGAAGACACGTCAGGCTGCTGTAAGGTTTGTATTAACTCTCTCCCACTCTTCGGTCTGATTCGGTCCCCCAGTCTCTCTGTTATCCCATCATTAATGCCCTTGGTCCCCTCATTAACCCTCTCCCACTTTCTGATCTGCAAATAAACTTTTTTGTCATCTCTAAATGGGCTTGACAAATTTGTTGTGAATCTAGGCGCCAGGTAAAAAAGTTAGGAGCCAGGATTTTTTAAACTAACAGTTGGTCAGGAGTGATCTGATCATCATCAGCCCACTTACTAAACTCACAGCATTTGACCTGGAAGCACCCTGGACTTTCAGGTCAGTGCTGTTTTTTGGTTTTTTTTTTAATTTTTTTTTAACCCTTTCAATGCTGATGTTCCTCCATTGGAGCACAGCATTGACTGATATTTAGTCCCCACAAGCTTGTGGGGACAAATGTTAACCCCTGCAACGCCACGAATGTGTCATACACAATTGTGGCATTGAAGGGGTTAAACGCTGCACTGACGCTCTCAGGGAGCGATCAGGCAGCAGGGGGGTGTTGGGGCTGGTCTCCACACTCACGGGGAGACCAAAGAACCCTCTCCCCTGTCCCTGAAGCTGCCTCTGGTAGCTGGGACTCAAATTGCTGGTCTAAAGACCAGCCATTGCAGGGGGGGGGGTCTCTGATGACTGCTGTAGGCTTCCATGCCTACAGGAGTCATCACAGGGCTTGTGGGGGCTCGTTTTTGCTGTTGCTGGTCTGCCTGGAACCAGGCAGATCACCAGCAGCAGAGCCCCGTACAAAACGGGAATTAACCCCTAAATGCCGCGATCGCGGCATTGAAGGGGTAAACGCTGCACTGTCGCTCTCATGGAGCGATCAGGCAGCTGGGGGGTGTTGTGTCAGGTCCCCACACTTGTGTGGGGACCCAATCAACACTCAACCCCCTTCCCTGAAGCTGCCTGTGGCGGCTGAAAACGCGATTGCTGGTTTTGCAGCAACCTCGTTTTCAGCCTACATGCTCACTCCGTGGGAGTGATCTCAGACTCGGGCTCTGAGTGGCTGTACTGTCTGCCCAGACTCCTGGGCAGACAGCAGTAGCAGCGCCCCCGTGTGGTGACAGCCTCTTACATCCACAATTTTTTCTGGATGTAAGAGGCTGACAAAACCTAGGCGCCAGGACAAAATTCTCTGTCGCCATGGCGACCTGGCGCCTGGGATTTGTCGAGCCCTGCATTAGGCACATTGCTGCCAATCAGGCTAGCATAACCCCCCAACATTTCAGTTGTCCAAAGAGGGACATCTTTCTGTAAGCGTAGTTACAGACAGAGACGGAGGAAGGACCATCGCCTACTTAACAACCTTGTGATATATTGAAGCAGAAAGTCGGGATATGACTTAAAATTGAGGCGTTCTGCTTCAAAGAGTTGGAACCACATGGGAGCTGTGATTGAACGATTTGGATTTATATACACAAAAGGTGAGGAACGCACTACTGAGACAAGCTCACAGCTTAGAAGGAGGTGGAAGTATATTACATAATCACAACATAACTTACATAATTAAATTACCATTACTTAAGGTGTAACAGCCCCATGACTCCAAGAATAAGCATGTTCTAAATAGATGATATCCCTAGACAGCCAGTAAGACTATGTATTCCATTGTAAATGGTACTTGAATAATGTAAAAAACAATGTTCATAATACCCACCTTCTCGGTAAGTGTCCTAATAAAACTGAACAAAGTGAACATGCATTAGATTTTAAACTAGTTTAATTTAAAAACTTGTCAAGCTTATGACAAATGCTTTTATACACTGTATGTTTAAATGAAAATCTTACAAAAACTGGAAAGTTTATATTAATACACAGAAACCCACCAAAATCTTGTGGAAAGCATTTCCGGACGGGTAGAAGCTGTTACAGCTGCAAGGGGGGAGGGAGTAACTACATACTAATGTTTATGTATTTAGAATGGGATGTCATCCCCGTTGGTGTAATGGTCAGGTGTCCCAATAATTTTGTCCACATCTGTAAACACAACTACATAGGTTTGATGACGTCATGTCAAATTAAAAAGTCTCCCCCACTGACTATAGTTAAAAATGCAACACACAGAAAGAAATTATATTTATAGATATTTCCTTGTTGACGTCACCAGATAACAAAGACTGTATATTATCTGGTAAAGCATCCTTGCGCTTTCCCTTTTGCAGGGTAAAGGTGGGGCGGCACATATGCAAGGTACATAAGGTGTATGCCCAAGCTGTGTCTTGTGTTCTATAACCTGATTAAGTCAATTAGACAACCAATCCAGCAGCAAAATAAAAAAATGACAAAGCCAATGTAAACACCACTTTCCCTCGCTGGTAAATTAGAAGTTGCTTGTGAGAAAACCAAATTTTTCCCAGCCTTACTAACTGTAAGAAGATCTGTACTCCTAGCACACCAGCGAACCCTGTAATGCGGGATGTAAATCAGACACTCCCTTCATTAAAATACATAGTTACAGTAACTGCAGCACACAGAGTTAGGTCTGCAATACATCACAGCTAGGAGAAAAAGCACGGAATCACAGAGCCAGAAATAGAAGCAGTGGGAGCTTTGAGAGTTTGCAGTATGACACTGTACATATGGAAGAACATCTGGACGATCTCTTTGCAGTAAAGAGATGGTGTGTGAGCAGTAACATGAATAAATCATGGACTGCCATCAGTGGGGTACAAGCAGTACACGTATATGGGGCCCATCCAACTTGATCTGTCACAGGACTCCTCATGGGCCCTTGTGGGCTTTGGGGTCCAGAACACCTCTTTCTGGGATTGGACCTGGTAGCCCCTTTCCTTCGGGGCCCCACTGGCCCAATTTCAAGATTTAAGGCCTGTTGGCCCCATTGTGATCATGGGACAGGTCTAGTCCTGCCTTTGGGTTTATACCGAGAGGTTTCTGATGGCAGCCATGCATAGATGCCATATGTCACACATGGAAATCTTGTGTTAATGGAAGAATATAAGGTCACTTATGTACAAGCTATCTTTTTGCATATGGCCATACCCTAGAATGATGGAAATGCACGTTGTTAACATTAACCAACTTCAAAATAATATTTCCAATACTTTCCTCTCCCACACCACTATAGGTTTTTACCCAGTGGCATCTTGCCTTTCCACTGCTACTCACGTTAGCTCTTACTTTAACATATCAAACCCTGTGCCTTAAGTTACATTACCCAGTTAACATGGTTACAGTGGATGCAAAACACCACTTTCAATATATTATCTAATTGTTTTCAGTGAGAAATATTTTTTTTTAAAGCGAGTGAGAAGAGTTCTGTTTTTAATCATATGCCTTGTTTGAAAAGATCTCTGTGTAGCTTGCAATAAATTTCAAAATTATGTAAGAATTACGGTATATGGTTTAACTCTGGCGAGCGTCATACGGCTCACACTCATATGTAAGATTTACAAAGATATAACGTAGTTGTGTATTCTCAAGCTGTAAAATTTTAGCTTTAGGAGGAACATCACTTGACAATTATTGGCCACGAAATTCTAAGAGAAAGACATACTCATACTGTTCCTAAGATGGGTGTTTACTAAACTTTAATAGTGCGCAGTCATATATACACAATACATGTTGTTCTGCACCTCTTTGGCACGTAAATGAAAAATGGTCAGGCCAGATCTTAAATTAGGCTTTAACTGGGAATCACCAGTAATCGGAACGTTAATATACGTTTCTATATACACTTCCACAGTTCTCTTAACTAAATGAAGCATTAGGAACCTCGGGAACAAATTTGAAGCCCTTTCAAGCATAAAAAAATCATTTTACACGTGATTGTGTGTTAAATGAAGGTTTTGTCTGCGCAGAACAAAGTTTAAGGATCCTCCCTTTTAGAAATTGTGTGCAAAATTCCCCATGTTTTTTCTATTTGTGGCAGAGATGTGTTTTTGCTGTGTGTCCTTTGGCTGCTGAAAAATTTAATTAAGAAGCTATTGCAACTGTCTGCAAACTCAGCAGATGACGGAACATTCTTCTAAACCCTGCTCCTCCCAAGTGAGTCGCTGGCAGAAAATGCACCCTCCTAGCTGTGACACAAAACATGAAACGGATGGATGTCCTCGGAGCAGACGGCTTCTAAACCCCACCTAAGGGCAGACGGGTTTTTGGCAAATGGTTGGGAAAGCAAATAAAAATAGGGAAGGACTCAGGGAGAGTCACAAGAAAGAATCTCTAAATCATCAAATCAATTGCATCGGTGAGTAATCATAAAAACAAGTAGAAGTAATATTTTCTGTATTACACAAAAAATAAATCAAACTTCACGAATTCAATGCAAGTCCGGCATTTGAACAATATATACTGATTAAAGACGGACTATAAATCCCATGCAAGCTAAAAGTTACACACATCACTGCAAAAAACAACATTCTTTACAGAAGCATTATACTAGGCGGTGGGTAAAAGTCAGATCTTCCTAATAAAAATATATCTCTACAGATACAGTGTTAACTATGTATCTATTTTTTACCATAACATAGATGAATAGAGAAGTTTAAATACTTTTTCTGACTTGGAGGGGGAAAAAAAGTTTATGATTGTTAATAGAAATATGTTTTGTTAAAATTATATTTTCTTTTTTTTTCTTTTCTGCATTATATATATATATATATATATATATATATATATATATATATATATATATATATCAATATATCTATATATATATATATATATATATATATACACATACATACATATATACACACACACACTAACCCTAACACCAACGTATTTGCCCAGGGCTTCTATGATGGATCGCCTTCCAGTGCTCCATCATAGAAGCTCAGGCGGAAGTGCCAGCAGCAGTAAAGGTTGTATATGAACATTGAGTATACGTTCACCAGCTGCCAAAGAGGAGGGTCCTCCGCAGCGCTGCAGGAGATTTGTATTCTCCTCTCTGGCAGCCGGTGAACATCTGTGCGATGTGCGCAGACAACCTCTGCTGCTGCCGGAACGTCCGCTAGGGCTTCATGACGGAGCACTGGCATGACGTGACCTTTTGGACATTCACTGGCTGTCCCCACTTGACACCAGGGAGTCTGGAGCACGGGGGGACAAGTCGGTAAGCCGGGGGGGGGGCATATAGGGGAGTATAAGGCATATCTGGGGCAGAGTCGCAAAAAGGGGGCTATAAAGCATAACTGGGACGCAGAATGGCATATAATGGGGTATAGGCATATCTGGGGGGGGGCAGGTTGGCAAATAAAAGGATATAAAAGCAAAAAAAGCATTTTCTCAGTAAGTTTTTATTAAATATTAAAAAATTGTTTACATGTCAATATCTACTAATAAAACTTTTTTTCTTATAGGGTAGTCTTATATTCAGACTCTTTTTTTCTAAATTAATATTCAAATTTTGAGGAGTCGTTTTATAATCAAGGTCGTCTTATAATTGAGCAAATATGGTATGTCCCTACGAGCTTTCTTGCACCAAGGCCATTTGCTCACTACATCCACCACTGCCATGAATAAAAAGAAGCAGAGCAATTTGACATATTAAGGCTCATTTGTTAATTGCTTATTAAAGTTACAGGAATATCCACCCTTTAAAACATGAATCTGTTAAAGGCAGGATGGAAAGTTACACCCTTTTCTAAACAGGGTTTAAATAAATTTGACACAACATATCTGGTGTCTTCTTTCTAATTACTAGTCAGTGTATTTGCCTTTTTATTGGTTAGAAAATATGTGCTATTTTAGAAAGGGTACAATTTTGTGTACTTATGTTCCCCTTTGGGACACTGCTGATCCAACCCACAAGCAAAAAGCAGCACGAGCCACAAAAAAACGAAATAGGAAAAATTGAAATATGGGTAATTTAATAAGATGTAACTCACATAAATAAGATTCTCTTTAAATCGTTTCCTTAGGTTTTCAATGAATGCTGCTTCACTGGTGTAATTCTCCAGCAGGACAAAGTCCTGGACCCCCACCCGGTCCCGAGCCGTTAAGGCACTCTCCATGGTTACCCGGATCCCGTCGATTGCCGGAGCCTGAAAGAAAGGACAGGATAATTACAAATAAAATCTGGATGGACATGGTAGCAGAACATATACCATACATAATAGATTGTACACACACACACACACACACACACACACACTTCCTAACCTTTAGTGTACCTAATGGAAAACCCAACAAACTTGAGATAAAAAGTACTAGAAATCCACAAATAAGCCAAAGTATGGTTTATGAATATCTCCCTCACGTGATCAACAATTTTACTTCTCAGACAATTCTAAGCCTTTATAAAGTAGATTTAATTTATATTTTTATTTTAGTACCAATTAATATTTCTATAAAAATGAGCGTGGGTGAGTTCTGTTTTCCAGTGCTATATGCACGAGCTGCCAATCCGTAATATATACCTTTCCCTTAGATATTCATGATCTCTCTAGTGGTAACGGCACATACGCAGGCCCCTAAAACAACACTTGGCTGAGTTTATTTAAGGACGGAATATACGAATCACATGGCCGACTGCAACACAGAGCAGAATACATACAATCTACATATAGTCTCCTAAAACACAGTGGTGATAGCCCAATATGGTGTATGAAGACCTTCCTACAACAGCTTGTCACTTTAGAGTGGGCTTCCAGATCATTTAAGGTTTTGTTTTTTTTTTTTTGAGTAGCACTACAATATAACTATGTAGTCTAATCTACCAACAGTTACAAGCAATTATACTAAGCAAAAATGAAATCTTATAATTTGTGCACCCAGAGTATTCTTCCACTTGCCACCCGCCAGCTCCAAAGTATCTTTATTCCTGCTACAAGTTTTTTTTTTATTTCCTTTACATGTTAAAGAAATTAAAGTACCTACAACTTACTTCAATATGCTTTTTTTTCTTCCCAATTGGGGGTCTGTATGGGACACTAAACTATTTGCCCATATGATTGACCCCGATTGGATTTTACCCCTCAAATAACATTTTTATTCTGGCATTGATCATTAGGTGTTAAACACACATTTCTATACCCCAGTTTTAATTTTTATTTAGAAAGGATTTTGCATTAGGCGGTCACAACAGAAAAAAAATGGACATAATTATTTAACCATGTATCTCAAAACATTACTGATTTTAGCTGAAAATGCATTCTCTTCTTAAAACGAAGATTAAAGAGATAGACTACAAAAAAATGATTGGCTTCTTTTAATACAAACATGGGCAAGCTATTCCATCATTTTTCAGGCTTCTCTTTCTAATGGAAGCAAATAAGGAGAGAAGAATTCTTCAGACACTGAACAGATGAGATACAAGCGTACTTAGTAAAGAAATGAGTAGGAAGGGATATTGGGATCTGGTTCAAGATAGACAGGCCCAGGTAGGTCTTTTAAATAAAATAAATCCTGCTGGGAGATACGCACCATGATTTTTTAAACAGTTCTAATTATATTAGGTATTTTTTTTATTAAAAAACTATACAGCATTAGAGAAATGTTAATGTACTATAAAATTATGAAATGGACCAGCTAAAATAATAAATATATTTCTTTTTCATTGTGACATATGGCTACCTTGGGCTACCTTATATACCCTTACATTGAGCAACTCAAGAAGGATTGAGGAAAAGGGTCAAACTTTATTTTTAGAGGGTTTTTCTCCCCCCTTTCTGCATTTGCCACAGAAATTAAAAGAATTCTAGACACTGGCAGGACCAACGAGTCTGTCTGCTTCAACATCCAATATTTCAAAATAATTTCATAAGAACTGGCTTAGACATAAGAGAATTGGGGAAAATGCCTAACTGAAGTGCAATGTATCTCGATAAACTTGCCATTGCGACAATGTAATAATTACAACACGTTTCTAAATAGGAATCTATTATGTGACATAGGTTTTTGTATGCATTTGAATGCATGCGTTTCCAAGATATGTGAGCCTCCAGATTAAAGAAGTAAGATAACGATGACAACAGCACAGGAGCTAACACAAGAAACTCAATTTCATTTGCTAAATGTAGAGGGACAAAATTAGAGAGGACAAACGCTGTGGTTAGAGGGTACATTAGGGTGTTTATAATCTATCTAGAAAGTTGCAGCAATTCCCTGTCTGCTTCACCTTCATTGTGAAGCCACAGCTTTTTCATAAGTACGGGAAGTTAAAAGAATAAAGGTTACATTAACATCACCTATGGTTACAGAGACAGTAGTGCACCATGTGTATCTGGTCTTCCCCAGTAGATATATTTGTTTTTGTTGAGAAAACACTATGAGGAGGTCGTATACTTTCTTGGTCTGGAATTCAGGGTGTAGTCAGAACATTATATTAAAAATCTAATTCACAAATCCATATAACTAATGTGGATCTCACTTGACATACAAGTTCTCCCAAAGTCCAGCAAACCGAACTATCACTTTTTGTTGCTGAGACATGTAAGCTATGTTAACGCAATGTAATAGACATTCTGTATTTGGCACATAAGTGCGTTACAAACATTTTCTGTTCTTGTCCTTAATAAAACAGTATTATAAGATCTGCTGCAGACTGTTCCAACTTCCCATAACATCATCATCATCACCGAGGGGTGGTTTTTGAGTGGTTGTTGATCCACAACATGAGTCTTAGCTCGTGTTTATCGGTTCAGTGTCCGAGAATAAGAGTTTGAATATCTACAAAAGTTAACTGCTGGTTACCTCTTTCTAAAACTCCTTATATATTACTCCACAGTGGCTGTCCATTTTTAAGACAGTTTGACAGTTTGTGTAATTGTCCTATTTTTTTTTTTTTTTTTTTTTGAACCAACACTTCTTCCTTGGCTGCTAAATCTACAAAGACTAGTCAACCACTAAGTTTGCAATAGCAAAATGGTTCATTGATAAACACTAATCATTGTTCCAATGGACAATGGTTAATGTTCTTAAATCTAGAAGCTGACAGTTACCTCTGGTTCCACAGTGACAGTTACTTCAATCTTTGTTAAACATGGACAGCCCTCCATTTCCTCCTTCTCCTCCTCTTCCTCCTCCTCAGAGACAGGTGAAGACGACATGTCTTCATGCTGAGACAAATGGTAACCTTTTGGAATCAGAGATGTCTTCTTTTCCTGCACCAATGCCCAAAATCCTTTGGCATCCATGCCTTAGAAAAAACAACCTTTCTTTTGATGTCCTACCTAAGTTATATCATTGTAAGAAGATGCAACACTCCATATGGTAGATAAATAGCCCCAAGAGAGTCTACAATCCAAACATGTCATGCCCCCAAGGGAAGTATCGCTCTTTCATCAGAAACAAGAACTAGCATACCAGGTCACCTAACAATGTTTGCATTTCATTAATAATAAGAATAGAATAACTCAGGTCAGCGACAAACATATTAGTTTAGGTAAATGAACCTTGGTCGGAAAAATCATAGGTTTGCCAACCCAGTCCTTAAGTCATGCCAATGATGCAGATGTTATAAATTCCACACCAGATAAAATTGTGGTAACTACTAAACCCTTCCTGTTAGTATGCCTTAAGCACAGGACTGAGAACCGTCGTGTCATGGACACAACTGGCACCTGTCGACTAGGTTAACAAACTTTGAGCTCCTGGATTGGGCTCCTCCTTCCACAATCTGCAACCATGCTGACACGTTCCTCATAAAATGCTATTACTGTCATATAAACACTGGAGAGACAAAAACCAACATGGGGGGGCTCAGAATAGGTATGTGACAGACAGCCTATAAATGTATGGAACACCAGCAGATCCCGTAGCACTATTACAATAAGGAAATGGAGAAAACGTACTGAGACGTACTGGTACAGGAGAAGGGGGCTCTGCTCTTGGCAGCTTGCCAGTGCGGGCCCATTCAGAATGCAAAACAGACTTTACTGTAGGGTAGTAAACTTTCTGAATTGAGGAATAAGTTGCTGTGGGCTCCGTAGGACTGTCACTTTTATAACGCATCATAACTAGCTCAACGTATGTTGGTGAACACATCCAAACACCAGGTCACAGAGGTGAAGTCGAACCTAACCCCCCTACGTGCAGTTTAAATAATAACCTTTATTATAAAGCTATACAGTCCTCGCAAATAAAACCTTCCAGGAAAGTGTTTTTTTTTTTTCATTTTTAAACACAAAAAGTTCAATACTGCCAGTAATATTATTAGAAAGTAGTTATTTGTACTTGACATTTGCTATTGTCTCAAGTGAGCACAAGCTGTCAGTCACAATGCAGGAAGAAAGATCCTCATTGGGGAAGAAGGGGAAGTGAACATCTCCATTGATCTATGCATTTTCTATCCAATTGCCTAGAATATATTACAGATCGTTTGAATTCTCTAATCAAGAAAGACCATTTTATCCATTTATTTCTAGCTGGCAAATGTACATTAAAATGACACGCAGCGTTTGCATCATGTCGGGAGCAACCTCACTTAACACGCCCTTGTAGGAGGATAAGGTGCACTATTGAAAATAGAATATAATGTTATCTAGATTGAATAGCATAGACCTGACGATCCTCCGATTACTTTAAAATCTATGTAAAATGCCACGATGCAATGATGACTCAGAGCATTAAAACATGCTTTTTTACCTCCTTATCACCAACACCCCCATTTCAAACAGGGCACAAAAAGTATAAATAGTGAGCTAGAGATACACTTGTGTTTAGTGTACTTCAGTAGGGCATTGCAGTATATGGTGACACTTTTGAGTAAAAGTAACACTGTTCAGTATCGGCACATCATCAGACCAGTGAAGGCTGGGGTTAAATCATCTAATTAAGCTCACCGCTGCTCTGTATTTCATCGTCGTTAACCAATCAAGCCGGACTTCAGTGAGAAATGTGTCAACCAAGGCAGTCACTGCTTGCACAGTCCCAGGTAAGTATCCCCAGCGTCAAGATGATAGCCAGCATCAGAGGAATAGAGAAAGCAGATTTAAAGGCCTGGACAAAAAGTCATCATGTAATGATCCAGCTTCAGAAAACCAAAACCAAAAAAGATAAAACAAAAAAAACAAAAAAAAAAAACAGCGTCCAGTTCTGGCCTTTAATGCATTTCCATTTCACAGCAAGATCTGGTTGCAGTGATTATGTGGATTCGAGGCAAAATGTACATCGCAGAACATGACACAAAAGTTCTCCTTATTCCAAAGTAAAAGGTAAGACCTGTTTTCTGCGTGTTGTGAGTCCAGGCGTCACTAGCAAGGAAAGACAGGAATGAAAAGAAGGAATATAAAAAAAAAAAGGGGGCTGGGAATTTTGGGCTGTGGCCCAAACCTAATAAACACGACACACAACACAGGATAGCCGAGGCTTGCGATTGGAGGGCCCGTCACTCCTCCGGTTTCTGCATGCCACGGCAGATTTTTTTCCGTGAGTAGATGGTCGTAGCTAAGTTTGCTTTTTTCCCTTGTTCCATAGCATTTTTACAGGAGAAAAGGTGATACAGAGGGAAAATTGTATTCTACATAACACAATATTTTAACTAACTGAAACAGTGCCTTTAAACCTATCCAGATGTGAAGGAACTGTACATGCGTATCCATGGCAGCAAAACCCTTTTCACTGAGCGTATAGACTCCGCAATGTTTGAAATGCAATTAAGGGATTTCACAAGAGAGTGGAAGAAACAGGTCTTCTTTAATCACCATAATCATCATTTGAACCATAGGGTTCAGGGGAATATTCACAAAGATGCATCTATACATTTGACAGTCTAGTCCCCATAACTGTGTTAGATGTATGTTTTATTAAGACACTTTTCTGTAGTATTCTTTAGGGATAAATTGAAACGTCCGTCTAATTTGGCAGCCTCCACTGAAGCCAGGGAGTGTGAGCAGGGGGCATACTAAAGTATGCTTCCTGCACAAGCTTTGTGGTATTGGCAGGTAATTGCATATATACTCATTAACCATGGCTCAGCTAGGACATATGCAATTTAAAAATCCCCTTTAAGTTTGGAGAATAGCTTCCATAATAGGGACACATATGAAATGTATTTTTAGTATGAGAGATAATATACATTTATCACGTTTTCTTCCCATTCCGCAAGAGACCAAGGCATCGCAGGAGTCACAATCCTACAAGGCCATAGGCCGAAAACCTCTCCCTGCACAACTGCCCAAGAGAAATATAAATTTCACATACGATACTGAAATTTGGGAAAATTCCATAATACCCCTTTGAAACTTGTTGTGAGAAGATAGAATTAAAGGGACAGTCTAGTGTCTCACACAGCCCCACTCAACTTTAGGAGAAGTTGCAGCTCCAGAGCTGCAGCACACCACACCCATTTCATGGTTCCATTTTTGCTTTACTTTTGGAGTGCTTTCTGTGAATCTGGTTAAGGAAGGCTCAGTAGACCCACTAATCCACTTGCGTGAGTCAGAGCTGGCTAGCTGTAGGTATAGGCTGGAAATAGAGCCAAGAACTGCCATTTTGATCAATGTGCCACTCCCTTCACGTTGCTTTGAAATAGGTTTACTACCCTCTTATTCTCAGTCATGGTACCAAGGCCTTCTATTCACATGCCATAACTCTCACATCATCATAACAAAACTTTTGTTAACCCCCATCACACTTCTGACAGCTCATCTTGCTATGCTTTTTTGCTCAGAAATCTGAAAATGAGAAAAGGCATATTTGTTCCAAGTTGCACGTTTACTACTACACATAAACATGGTGTCCATGATCCAAAAGTTTGTAACACTTTATATATTCTAATACATTCTAATATTTTGTTTTATGCGCAAAGAGTTAATCCTTCCATGGGTAAAGCTTCCAGCAACCGAATCACAAGACCATGCACGGATGTCTTACAGGAAACAGAATAAGTTGGACTGAAAGGGTGTGCCAGTCATGAGTGATCAACTTTTAAAGCGCCCATTAATGTACTTTTATTACGAACACCAACCCCAAAGGTCTGCTGTAACTCTTACAAATCCAAACACAACTTTTTTCTTAATACATTCTCATCACTGGTTAGAAATGCAGGAAACCCAGGCAGATTATGAAGCCATAAACTCAGAATACATCATCGTAAAACACGCACTGGGGTCATTATGCAGCAGAACCGGAGTAATGATTTAAGTACTCCGGGGCAAATAACTCAATAGTGTTTTCCCATACACGTCTGCTTTGTTCTGGAGAAACCTTAAGGCCCAATTGAAACCTTGATCAAATGTCTTCTTTAACTGCAGACACTAGAAGCAAATGTAGGGGAAACCTCACATGAACTTAAAAGAATGCCCCCGATTAATCTCTGGTTTGGTATCAATTTAAAAACAGTTTCTAATTCTGAGCCATTCTGAATGCAAATCGCCATTAAGCATCTGCGTCACTGCAATGACCGGGAGATAACTTGTTGAAGAGGGGGGGTAGATTCTCAAGAATAGTAAAAGATAAAGAGACGGTATGTGCAATTTAACCCATTCTTAAAAATGCTCTCCTTAAGGGTTTTAACAAAAGCAGGCCAGCAAATCCTGTTACTGTAAATGTAGGCATCCTACAGTTCTCTCCTGAATAGTAACACAAGCCCAACAGAATGAGCTCTGCTGCCGTACATGTCTTTCAGCGGAGTCTGGAGGCAGCACGGCTTTCCCAGTCTGTGCCTGCCCTGCGAGGCACCGCCGCTTCCTTTTAAGGGGAAAATATGTTTCCACTGGAAAATGTGAGCGTTAACGGCTCTCTGGCTACAGCGAAAAGAAAGAAGTGGAAAGACTGCCTTCCAATAGGAGATGGTCGTCTTAAACACCCCGAATGGATGTCGAGCTGCGCTATGAAAGTCACTCTGCTTGCGTTAAGGCGTGCAGAAGAAAATAAATATGCTTAAAAAGTTGGAAGATCTAAACATGTTATTTGAGAAAATGTTTTTATTACTGGTCATTTCTGGTTAACTTTCCTCTAATGTGTGCAGGTTTCCCTAAAATCGGTCCATAGATATGATTAAAACGCAACCCCAATCTTGCCTGCCTATGCAATAGGTATTTTGCCAAGACTGAAGTTAGCTTACGATGCCTACCAATATACTGAGCCGAGACAGGCAGCTTGCTGGGCTTTGAAGGGAGACAATTCCTAAGCCTTTAATCCTTATAAGTGGGAGTTCTGGAGAAACTTCTAGGCTTTAATTAGTCAAAAGTTTTCATAAAGAATAAGCTCAGAGTGCCAACTAGGTAGGTAGCGACAACTATCTTATAACGCCTCACAACGGCGACCTCCATATCTGCAGATAAAGAAGGTGTACTGAAACGATGTATATACCCCTATATTACTTCCCCCATTTGACTTCTCTTAACTACATAACTTAATACATATGGAAGAAAGGAAGGATGCATACTCACTCCTATTATAATTAGGCGTGTGGTGGTTTATTTTAAACATAACAGTGTTTCACTGGTTAATAAAAGACACTGGCCTAGCAGGAACAACTAGACAACAGGTTCGGGTCCTTAAAGCCATGGAAACATTTTCCACGTTTTTCATGTTCAAAATAAAAGTCATTGTCCAAAAGGTCCTTGTATGTGTCATCCCCAAAAAGGAAATTCCATTCCTACTAAATTATTCCCTCATTAAAAATGACTCTGCTTGTGTTATTTATAAATGTTCTTGCAAATTTTGTTAGTCAAACATGAAAATGGAATAGATTTACAAAGTGAAAAGTTCGACATAGTAAATGTTCCTGGGCTCGTCCACGAAGCTCATTAGAGGCATTGCCAGGTTTAAAAATGGCCTTAGCAATACTGATCAGTATACATGGACTTTGCGTTAAGTATACATTTACAGCGTTTTAGAGTAAATCCTTTCATCTCTAGTTTCTCAAAGGGATAACCAGAGCAGGACGGTAAAGGAAATTGTTGGCCACTACCAAAAGCGGCTATATTTCTGTCCGTGCAAACGTCTCCTCACTTGCAGTGGACATTTGTTTTCCGAATGTAATCACAAAGATATTTTATTACACTGGAAAAGGATATAACCCGAGTGTTTATTTTAATGTTGGCTGAAATATTTGACTACATTTTTTTTTTTTTAATAAAAGGTTTATGTTTATTTTATTATGCAAAATAGCCGTAGAGGCGACTCTACGAAAGAGATCATCAGGTGCGATCTTTGCCAAGTAAAAGAGCCACTGGACACCTCTCACCGTCACTCCTACCTGTAACAAATTACTTTACATAACTGTTCGGCAGGTATGTTTTACTGCTGATACAATGTAATACTATATTTTGTTAATTGGCTCCGCCGTATAGCCAATTGAAAAGTGTTACATCTGACTCCGAGTCATTTTGTCATAATGTCAAATAAATACAGTAGAAGCATAAGAATTTGTATCAATAAAACTTTTAATTGCAAATGTATCACTCAATCATATCCATATTACTAGACTTTAAGAAACAGTGGTGTCACTTTTTTTGATGGGACAGAGATATTAAAAGGGCACCCTGTCCCTAACTTTAGGGAGTCCATTTTGCCTGGACTTTTGCACACTATACTGCATGCAAATCATTTAACTCCTCCCCCCGCTGCCTCTGCTAAAAGCAGGGAGCATACCGCAGTACACTTCCTGTATATGCTCAGCAGAACTCGAGTCAAAGGGATCTGAGCTGAAACTGAAATCAATTGGATTAGCAACGGCCAATCACATGCTTGCTACCTCAACACTGAAGTTTTGCAGGAATACATGTTATTGGCTGCTGCTTCTGTGACTTCGACAGGAGTGTTACTGAGCATGTGCAAGAGGTTTATATGCTAATGCCAGAGGAAGCGTAAAATGAGACAAGACTTATTTTCCAACTCCAATAACTAAAGAATACATGCTCTAGTTTGGCATGGTATAAGCCTTGTACCCACATTTTAATTATGAGCAACTAGATATATAATATATAACCCCAAAACATAATTATGCAGACTTAGATATGTTAAAAATATCTGTTTTATGACCCAATTTGCTGTGATTTACACTAGTTGTACTGGGTAGAACTGAATGGACAACAGGCATTTGCACTTTCACTGCCATGTATACTTACATGTAATTTTAGCATCAGAAGGGTTACAGCTGAGCTGCCCATTTGGTGAATGCTGCTTAGTTCCTGCTCCCGAGCTAAAGGAAACAGGATTTCCTCCCTCTTCAGTGAACACAATTGCTGGGGATGGTATCTAATCTTGGGAAATTACTATATAAGGCCAAGTCAGACATAAGTGGTTTGCAATCTGGTACCGAAGGAATATCTAAGTGAAGAAAGTCTACTTAAGAGATCCTTATAATGCCCAAAGAAACAGAGACAAAAAGCCCAAGGATACCAGTTCCAACACACAACGCAATCCTTGCATTTAACTAATCATCACTTCCTGGAGCTCCTTGTCTCTTTCACGCTTGTTAATGGTTATTTATAGCCAATGTTGGGTTTTGTATCACCACACAGATTCCTTTTCAAAAGCACTGTCAATGCATCCTTATAAAAGGCCACTTAAAAGTGCAAACATCTGAAGGACCATACAACGGTTAAGCGGTGTCAAGGCTGCATGCTGGATATATCCAGCAGATATTTGGTCAGAGTGCAGCTAAAATAATTATTTATAAAAGCACCTAAGACTGTTATAGCCACACTTAAAAGAGAGAGGTTATTGTTCCTGACATCCCAACTAAAGAAGAATTCATATAAAAGTATGAGCATCATAACATGCATTCTTGCGAAATAGAAAAAAAGAGCAGTTACCTCACGTAGCTCCTCCTACTCCATGGTCAGACAATTCTTGATTGGCTGAACAGGCTCCTGCCAGCAGCTTCTGCTCAGCCAGCAAAAAGCATCTCCTGCATAGCAACTAGCTGAGGTGGGGAAATGGGCTCGGGGTAAAACACTAAATTTTGCCTTTTTTCTTTTCCTAAAACTAAATATATGACCGTGTATTTAAAAAGACATGGTTGCAATTGACCAAGCTAAATGTTTGTCCCATACACAATAAAACTAAACTGACATCGCTGGGGAAAAACTAAAAGATACTGAAAGATGTGTAGAAAGGATTAGCAGGTCAACTGTGGCAGAAATAGAAGCAGATATGTATAAAACAGCGCATCTACAAAACATTAAATCCATCTAGTTTGAAGTACCGAGCACCTAGAAGGATTGAGGTGAAGAAATCTTGTTGATTTAAGTATGCTTTATATGGGGCCAGCCAAGCTCTTCTAGTAGCAGAAGCTTTCTAGGGTTGGCCCTTCATTACTTAAAGCGAAGTCAAGGAGTTAAACCACAGATCTCCTGTCAAATCGCCCTTTAGTGAACAGACCCAAAAGCGTTCCCAGAAAGCACCGCGTACTTCCCGATTACTGGTACAATCTAACTTTACATATTCAAGGACACGACAGAGCAAGAACACTGGATAAAAAAAGAAATTCAAATGTATAAAATACTCAAAATGTTTCCGGAATTGGCTCCTGTAAACATACGTTACTAGTTCCCGCGCATTGGAGGAAAGAATGTTTCTGAGAAAACACTTCTAGGCTTTACAATGGAACTGCTGACTGATTATACCTCGTGAAAAATACATAATTTCATAGTTATGTGCTTTTCTCTTCTGCATCTAACAAATGCCTATAGCAAGGGATCCAAGAGGAAACTTAGGGTGCACTTCCGTTGAGAGCTATCAGCGCAGCTCCAAATGTTTGGCATGTGCTGGTGGCTTTCCTGGCTCGTTGGGACAAATGGAATTTCTAGGGCTCTCAGCTGCAACAACAACAAAGCACGGCTCTGGAAGAATGAGCGCTACCTCTAGATATGGAAGGAGCTCTGGAATTTTCCTATACTCTTCTCGCACAATACGGAAAATCAATGTAGTTCCAGAAAAAAAAAAAATTAAATAGGAAAAGTTAGACATATCATGTTTAACCATTAAAAAAATAAATAGAAAAAATTGCGTAACCTGAGAATATAATAATATGTTCCAGGCAAATTAAAAAGGGACTAGTTATTAGATGGAAATTTGCCATTTGCTTCAGGCTTGATTTTTATTTTTGTTAAATTGTAAAACAATATTGCCCAGTTTTTAATCTGTTTAATAATAAAGTTGAATGACCGGCATGATATTGAATGACCAAAAAAATGTCTCCACATTTATCAGAGGTCATTGTGGGTTCCAGATAACTCCACTATTAAATGTAAAGGACCTTTTTTAATTGGAATTTAAGTATTAGAAGAGGTTGACTAGACAGATATTAAAACTGTCAAAAGGTTAACCATCTGGAGAAGACACAATCTTCAGAGCTAGTAATCCCAAATCACTATTCCATTTCACTTCCCTCCAGGTTTGTGTTCCTGAACTGACCATTTTTTCTACTGCGACTTAAGGGTTCCACACTGCACAGATTTTGAAACTCATATAGTAAAGTTTATAATGTGTACCAAAGGTCTTCAGGGCCAGCGACGATTGTGTGAAATTAAGATAAAGTCAAAGAAAACAAAGACTGTTCTATCTTATGAGACCCAGAGATGGGGAGCACGGGAAGTAGCACGCACTATAAACGTGATGCTACTCTGGAAGCCCCTCTGGTCAGAAGCGACGGCTGACATCAACCATCTTGCATTGCAATGAATTCTCGATATACGTCTACACACATGTGTGAGAGTTGCCTGCAATGGCAACGTGGGCAGCTGAGGCTCTGAGCACCTGTGTTTTTCTTCACGGTTGCATCTGATTAAGCATTCATAATCTTCAAGTGATGTTAAAAATATGCTCAGCCTAATTCCACAAGGCCAACCTTTTATGTTATTGTCTAGCAAGACCGACAACATGACATCTCACCTCGTCTTTACTGTTGATCTCAACTGTAAGCTTTTTTGCATATAAAAATTGGTTTATTTCAGCGATGCAAAAGAGAAAAGCTATTAAATGAAGATTCGTGAATTTGCAAAGGTTATATATGGGGTTTATTCACTTAAGTGGGGATTTGGCAGGAATGTCTGTGGTTTGAATTCATTAGGCATTTTGAAGCTCCATCCCTTGCATATTTCTCCTGCACAATGAATAGTTCAATCAATCAGGTGACTCATGAAGTCTCGCCAATTGTATTATGCAAACTATATATATATATATATAATTAGGGTCCATGTGGCCCTTCTTGCATGAGAAGCTTACTAAGGTCAGCAGATAAGTTGAAACTGTAGCAGTTCTATGAACGGTCCTACAAATAATGCTCCTGGTGAATTCACAAAATTTTACAGGAGAGTTCTGGCTTGAAATCCTTCACTTAGGAAGGGCCAACGCTGACAAGTTTCCTGCAGGTACGGCTGAGCTGGCCCTGCATAATGCATAGTTCAATGGGTGAGGAGATGTTTGAAGAACTCACTGACATAACTGCACATTATAGACAGTTTGCCAAGTTCTTTGTGCAGCTGAATCTTACTGGCATTGTACCTTCATGACGTTTAGTGAACTTGAGGTGCCGAGACAACTCCCATGCAAACTCTCCTCTCTCCCTTTAGTGATAAGATCTCCTAGTTTTGTTGGGTTTTTTTGTGTTTTTTTTTTTAGCGTTTTAAGCATTGCTAAAGCTTTTTCAATCGTCTCAGCTAGAATCAATGTAATGATGTAGGATGATTCCAACCTGTACAAATTCAAATGAATATATATATTTATTTATTTATTAGGATGGTACCGTGTCGTCATATATAGCAGCTAATTAAATTGAGAAAAACAACCCTCTCCAGGCTGCCAACAATGAACAGAGAGGAGACAGATAAGAGGACCCTTGTGTATTGAAAAGGCAAGTTGGTACAAACTTGCAATACGGAGCACCAGTAAGCAGAACTGTTGTTACGAGGAAGGCCCAGGGAGACTCTTAATAGGTTGTTTTGTTCAAGAGACACGTTGCATTTAATTCCTGGAAAGAACAATGGAAAAGTACTAAAAGACTAAAAATGTACATTTCAGGGGAGTTTTCAAAGTGCTTCATAATAAATAGTGTGTGGCATAAAGGGGTTTGGAAAAAAGAGTCACCATTCCTCTGAAGAGAAACCAAAATGTTTTCCAACAAATCGGTTTCTTCAACACGTGAAGCCGTGTCAAGGAACAAGCAGCTCCACAGTGATTGTGATGAACTACAAATCTCATGACCATCCACCAGCAGTTGGAGAGGCGCACTGATACAGTAAATTAACATGCGTGTCTAGGACGTTCCCAGGGGTGGCCCCTGACACTTACCTGCCCCTGATCTTTTGAACCTGGAGAGATGCCTATCCCTGCATAATTTCCCTGTAAGAGTAACGGAGTTGCCCCTTTGTAATGCATAGTTTAAACCAGTGTGACCAAGGATCTTAAATCATTGTTTGGAAGACCATTTCACCAAGATAATGTGGAGAAAGTTGATAGACAAACTTGACAAGAAATTACTTTTATATCTCTGACCATCACAGGACCAAACTAATCCTTTATATTCAAAGCCAATAATTCCAAAACATTCAAACGGGGGGGGGTTAAAAAAAAAAAAAGTGATAGTTACAACTAGGACAACCAGTCATAACATCTACAAAATCTCACACCTATCAAAAGGGGTGGTCGTAACTTTTTTTTAATCCAAGAATAAGTAAATAATACTAAATTTGTGCCCCTGATACCCGTTTCAGTAAACTCTAAGCAGTGTTTCAGTGAATACACTAGATTGTTAACCATCTGGTGGCTGACATATCTGTGTGCGCGCTGCATTGCATGCATTACATGAAGTCCCAACGCATTCCCCCTTGTGGCCGAGTTTAGTGATGAACTCAGTATGGTCCCAAATTTCCCAGGGATGCCAAGCCACAAAATGGGCAGGCCATAGCAGTCCTTCGGGACTCAGAGGCTACTTTAGTGTAGGAAAGCTGTTTTTCATCTCTTTTACGTCACTATGCATCATGAGGGTACATCCCCAGTGAGCTTATTTCATAGAAAGAGTTTGGCAGCCCTGTTTAACACAAGACTAATTTAAAGACTAAGATTTCCTCAACATCTCAACTGAATTATGCTTGACAGAGTGCCAGCTTAGTCCTTCACGCTGGTGAAAAATGCCAGTCAAAGCCAAAAGCCTCCTGTTATTCTTCCACTTTGGCAAAAACCCACTGGTGCAAACAGCCTTAAAAAAAGGCAAGGAGAAGAGGGCTAGTTTAGGACTTGAGCGTTTTTGGTTATGCTGGATTTGCTCCACATATCACAGAATGTAAAGTAATATAACCCCTGCCTTGGCCAATGTTCTTTAATTGATTTCTAGTGAAGTAAAAGTCATTCCTCTTCTATTATAAGACTCCCTCCTATGGGCATTTATAATGTAAAGTCTATATTTTGGCCTGCTGTCCTTTCATTATCTTCCTGCACTCTAACCATTCAAACCACATGACACCGACTGCATGTTCCAGGCCAGCTAACACAGATTATTGTACTATATATAGTTTAAAATGTAACTTTTTATTCAAATGTTGCCTCTACAGACGTAACCAGTAAGGTATCGGAATAGCCATTGCAGGATATGCAAACAAAAGCAACTTTCATGAATTATTCACAGGCCTTTTCTCCTATACAAAGCGACTTGTAGTTAAAGCAAATACTGACGGGAGAGTGAAATTAATTATTAATTGTTACGCTTACAGTCGGGGATTTCATGCGGCCGCTTCAGCGATAAGTTCTGCTCGTTCATTATGCAGCCAACCATGTTCTGACCTACCTATGCCTTCAGCGCCAAAATTAAAAGCACAATCCCGATGAAATGTAACATTTCTAAAAAACATACATTATATATAGCGCACAAACAGTCCATCAGTATGGGGAACAGTAATTACTGCATTGTAGGAGTGATCTGTATGGACCCAAAACCCGCTGCTCAAAAATCAGTACAAGGACCAGAGCTTTATGAGTACAGACCCCTCATCATAGGGGAAAAAAGGTATTTATTCCTGTAAATTCTATAAGTTTCTGGGAATTTACTAGTGATGTGCTTGCAACAATATATACATGAAATTGTGTCACACACCTGAAGTAAAGGCATTTGAGGACAGGGACACGGTGTTACAAATGAGCATAACAAGAAGCATAACTCCCTTCCACTCCAAGACTTGACAGTAATATCACACTGTATTACAGTATATTCAGAAATATCGGAAGCACAAACTCCCATTGAGATTATAACTGATGATGTAAGAATTGTTAGTTAATTTCTTCTTTTTTTATTTGCATATATACAATGCATGGTATTCTTAACTATCCCACATTAAATTTATTTCATTTTTTTTTCAAGTGCCAGCATGGAGTTCTTTCCCATGTTTGCCATACATAAGGTATTAACGCACTAGGGAGTAATAGTGCGTTAACGCATTAGAATGAATTAACACGCATACAGTTGGATTGAAAATGAAAAACAAAAAAGTGGGACTAAACTCCCCCGGACACGTCGTGCCTGATGAGGAACCACAAAGGAAGATGTTGTTTTACTTCTCATAACAATGAAAGTGTTAGTTTGCGTTATTTTGTAGATCTGCCAAAATTCTTCATTCGGCCTCTTACACCAACACATTTCACTCTTCCCCACAGTCCAAATTATTCTCATCTTCCAATGACTGACCTCTGTGAACACTACCGCCACACTACCAACGCAGGTACAACTACACAATAAATGCTTACACGGAACGGATCGTCCATAAACATTAACACTAAAAATGTACAGCCTCAAGGGAATGAGACTATAACCAGCTATTAGCTACAATATCTAATAGTGTTATTTTGTTTCAGTCATTCTATGTGTATTTGCAATGTCTGATCCCATACCCTTTCATAATATCGGGTTCATTATTGCTCGTATTAGTGTGGTGGTAGCAAGTCGGTGCTAGTCTTCACGTTGTGCAGGAATGAAGGCAGTGTGCCAGACTTTTGCAATTTCTTAAATCATAAATTCCACATTCCACCCTGATGGGGAAGGGTAGCGATGAGGGAAAGTTGCCCAATAACCTTTGTTATCTCTTCAGCATTTGGAAACTTCCACTCCCTTAACATTTCTTCATGAACATTTTTTTTTTTTCTTTTGGAGCAATCCATCTGTTCGTGGAGAAGCCTCCTCTGAAATACCACCAAAGTGCTAATCGCAGGCACGCCACAGAACAGGCCCTTGGCATAGCAAGCATTCCTGATGTACTGTTAGGCTGCAGCCTTCAGAAAGAGCCTGGGTGTGAGATGACATCATGCAGATTCCAGCGTAAGTACTGCCAACGGGTCAAAAGAGAAGTGCCGACACCACTTCATACCGTGAACAAGACCGCATGTATACACACACCTCAGCCACACTGCCTGCAGAATATACCGCGGTATATTAACAGAGGGACTCTGCCACATATGTATGTTTAATTACATTGTACATGCGCAGATTAGTATCTTCCAGGATATTTATTCTAGCAGATTTTGCACAGCTTAATACACAGGTCAGTGTCAAATACTATACTGTATATATATATATATATTATTTCTCTTCTATTAACTCCTTGCCAGACAGACTGCAGAATAGAAGTATTGGGCCACCTTATAATAAGAAATCCATCTTCCTCGCACAGATATTAGTCCTGATCATGGTAGGCTATTAGTGTTGAGCTCTGTTTTCTAGCCAAAGTTAATCAGAAGTTCCCTCTCTGGAGAATGCGTAGGGCTGCGTACACCGAATTTCCCTTGCTGGACAATGCATCAGCATACACACCGTGTGAAGCCCTTCCAAGTCTCCTATCTACACTAACATCTTGTCCAACTCGGAACCAGCTTGGGGGCTTTTTGTTTTACAAGGATATTTCACAAACAAATACCTAATTATTCCCAAAATTCCATTTGACTACTTTAGCCCCGGTTAGATTCATAAACCAGATGACCCTATTAACTGTGGAAGCTTATAGTAACATACAGTTGCAGGGCAGTATTACACTATTTCCCAGCATGTGGCAGCAGGATGTATAGTTAAGCGGGTAATGATTATGTTACCCTATACAAACCTACGAGCCATTATCCAAACTACGTTATGTCCTATAAAACACGTTTTGATTCAGTTTTCCATCTAATGTGAAGCGACGTCTGGATACAAGGCCTACATCGGACCATTCAATTCAAGCAGTTTGTAATGTAAAGTGTCAAACGATAGAAGTGAGACTGATTACTTTTTTGGAGGGTTATTCTCAGGTTAAATGTAAGCAAAAATTTTTTTTAAAAAAAAATCTACAAAGACAAAATAATGAGAAGGGCCATATGTTTTATTCTATAAATTATATATATATATATATATATACACAGACAATCATGAAAAAAAATTATATCAATCTACTGAATCATAATTATTTTACGATCTATCTCGTCAGCTGCTAGATATACCCAGATTTTCTGCTCGAGTGATAACAGGTTGGGTTGTGTAAAAAGGTTCCACCTTAATCAAACACTTCAAATGAATTCCCTTTCAACAAAGTAATTTACTGCTACCAAGGAACTATGAATGAATCAAATTTGGGGGATTTCTGTGCGATGATGCATATGTACAATAACAGGATAGATAGATCGATAGATAAAGAGGGAAATAATGGTATATTTCATAAATACAACAGGTTAACTCCCTCTACTGGAAAGGACCAATATCATAATACTACACTACAGGTTGCAGCAGACAAGGCTAACATTTATAAAAATCGAAGCTAAATAATATTAATAAAAAAAAAAAATAAATAAACACTCATCTTTTATTCTTCACAAATTCTCCAGTGCTTTACACGTCCGAAACACCATAAGGGCAAAATAGGAAAAAGGGGTAAAAAGGAAGAAATAAGAAGCAACGTTCTATTTGGTTGTCTGGGGCCTATGTATTCAGGTCAGACACCATATTAAAACGTGGGACACATAAAAAAATTTACGGGTGGTTTTTCGGGTGCTGGAGACAGGACAATGTACCTGCGGGTCCCAGTAATCCTGCGCACTCCCGCAAGGCTGCCTTTGCGTTCCTCGCACACAGCGTCTCTTCTCTTGTTCCGCCCAGGAACCCAGCAGAGTCAAGTGAAAATGACTCTGTTCCTGCTTCCCCTGGGCGGGACAAGAGAAGAGGCACTGTGTGCGAGCAACGCAAAGGCAGCCTTGCGGGAATGCGCAGGAAATCTGCAGTTCAGCTAAGGGGGTGGGGAAGTTTGTATGAACACGTATGCGTGATTAAGGGAATGAATGAGTATCTGTGAATGAGGGAATTAAGTTCTTCACTATCACTAAAAGCTGTGACAGAATGTTTGAAAGAGCGGAGCACGATTGGTCAGAAATTCAGCACAGGGCTCTATACCACATCACCAATCAGCACAGTTATAAGACAATTTAGGTTCAGTTTTATTGAAAGACAATTAACGAGCATCGCAATTTAATTATGGATTTGTCGCTTCTATGCCAATCATGCACATATTTAGAATCTTTACCAATTAACAACCAAGTCTTCCTTTTCTTCCCCCTATTCCTTCCACCCACCAGCACTATGCATGTCAACCACGATTTACGAGTTCTAAAGATTTTTGTGGACAGAAAAACACGCCATTTCGCAAATAATGGATAACATTAACTAAAATTTTATATTCTTCTCTCACAAAAGGACTACAGACTATGCAGAAGCACACTTATGTTTCAACTAGTGACCTTATCAAGAAAAATTTGTTCAATGCAAAATGAATTAGCTTCAAAGCACGATATTAAAATGAAATAAAGGAAATATAATAGAAAATACCATTATACATCAACTTTGGATTTAGAATGATCAAAGTGCATCAAGCAATCTCCTACTGTTAAGAAACCGAGTTAAGTGAAGCAGTAATAGAGAAACACACAGAATGCACCTGTTGGGTTAGGCTATGCGTTATTCCTAATGGGTAGCCAATATAAACAATACAATGACAGCTGTTTAGCAAAAGGCCACTGATCTCTGGGCTACAGAATTCCATTAACTCTTCACTTTTTCCTGCATGTGTCAGTATGTCATACGGTCTCATACACGTTACTGTGAAAATAAATCTTGGGACAGGAATACGTCATGGGTCACTCCGACTGCTATCTGGACTGGCTACAGGGCAAACGGGGCTCTTTGGTGTGCATCTGCACACATCACTTATTGGCCACAGGCCTTAAAGCGCCAGGACCGATTTTTATCCCATCCATGGCTATATCTCTGTGCAAATATTACACTTATTTCCATGATGCCTGCTTTCCTGGAGCTAAACGGAGCAGACCCAAAATACAAAGCCATGGAAAATGTCAATGCATTCAATACGCAGCATACACCAGAATGGTTCAAACAACAGGGATTTGAACCCATTTATACTGCTCCCTCATTTAATTTTAAATCCATCCGCTTCATCTTCATCCCACACCTACAGTCCTGGGGTATTTACATAAGTTTATAAGTGGAAACACTATACAGTTTCCGCAGAGTTGTGTGCCATGATCACTTAGAATTTTATTGAAAGAAGCACGACTTTAAAGCAAACAGATGTCTAGTGTGACTGTTATTGGTTTAGCACAGCTACGTGACTTCATAAACCAATATTCTCACGCAGGACCAAAGACTAGTTAAACAGAAATCTTATTCATAAACGACTCTCCCACTTCAAAAAGGGAAAAGCACCAGTTTTATTTTTTTATCAGCGGAACAAACAGCATTGATCAGTGACAAATGCAATGTTTCACATACATACATACTCAGTTTATCTCTTCTATCAGCGGCTTCAGCCCAATACCTGCTGGCTGCGCACGCATAGGCATTGGGGACATGTATACAAGCTCTCCCCTAGAAACAAGGTCACGATTTACAGATTAACAGTGAATTTACAGACCAAAGACTTTTTTAAAGTGACAGTATCACATTATATTCCAAGGACCCTATCTCTGTGTAGACAGAGCCTGTGTGTCAGGAGATCAGGTCTCTGTATATAAATTAACGCACCCAGTGCTTTTTGCCATTACAGCTTAAAAAAAACCTAGTAAATCTTACAAATGATTAAAGTAACTTTTGCTTAATCGCTGCCTTGGGACTCTTAAGAGCAAGAAGCCCCTTACCTGCCGATTGCCCCTTCTGCCTTCACACCTTTGCCTTTAAGCGTTTCTTTTTTTTTTGGGGGGGGGGGGATTTGTTAAAGCACCTTTTCATACCTGCCTCCTTTTGCCAACTAAACATGTTGCTTATGAATACTGCCATGGACAGAAACCAGGAATTTGGGAGTGATTGAGGGAAAAGTAATCAACCCAAAAATCTAAGATTAACAAAGTATGAAGCAAAGTTCACTGGATCTGTACATAAAATCTCTATAGAAAGGTTTTCCGTTCCCTGGTTTGCCCAGGCAGCACGGTTTGGCTTGAAAGACCAGCCAGTGGCTTACTGACACACGGAGTAAGAGTCATTTGTGAGTTATTCGCTCACGAAACCAAAAAGGAACCACTGAATCTACTTGTAATCCTTGGGTAGATCAAACTGTCCAATACACATGATTGGAGCTTTAGCTGAACTCACTAATCAGCCCGTTGTGTTTGAAAAAAGCCACATTCTTTTCTGATGTGTCAGCCATCCAAACTAAATGGTTTACATACCTTCCCTGCCAATCCAAAGCTTACCCGCCCGATTTTAATATTAGAACAAGAGAAGAAGAAAAACCCTTTCCAAAGCATTGAACGATACTAAACCCTTCATTTCTCCAGGCCACGATATAGATTTATACGGTGCCAGAAGTACTGATCTATATAGGAACTTCATATAAAATTGTATCTTTTCTTAATTATTCTTTTTAGAAATTGGGGGAACTGGCTCTTTTCCGCCATTCTGTTAATGAAGTAACACAGCACATCATTTTTAAATCCCTTTAATTTCTGCCCTGCTATGGCAACTTTTACGCATACACAACTAAGTCTCAGTCACTTGGTTTGTTTACCCTGCATGAAACGAGATGGCATGTTATTGGAGCCGATGCCAAGCATTCCAGCTAATGACCTCATGTGCCCACGTTAAATGCCCTTTAACCTGCTATTAAATGCCAGAGAAACATACACTACTCAAAGCTCGCGAGCCGGGCCCTCATCACACAATGTATCGGTTTGTCTTCATCTGCCAATTCTAGTTGTCATTCCTCTTGAAAATATTGTATATTCTGTAAGAAGCACTGCATAAATAATGATACCCCAATGAATCACCAAGCTCCCTATTATATTCTAGTGGCCAAAAACAAGCAGCTCTGTATTGGAGGTCCAGAGCCTGTTTGGGATTTTTAGGAAGGCTGGGATTGGGCGGGGGGGGTCTGGGGGTAACATTCAGTACTTGCCTATACGGGGGGGGGGGATCACAGCTACGTTGAATTACAGTGAAATACTAACTTGGCAGACCATAAAACGTCACTAACTGTTCATCCAGGATATTCTATGCAGCTACACTGTACTCCACCATGGAAGCAGGTGAAATAAGCAAATTATTAATGTTATGAGGGCCAATAACCCACTTTATAAGTGTTAGCCAGAGAACACTCTTGTGATATTGCATGAAGCATGCAATATAAGAACACGTCTTAAGACTCATTTTGCACATCCACGTACAAGTGACTCAAACACAATAGGAAACGTTTCATAAATAGGGAAAAGACAGGACAACATGTTATAAACTTATACTCGATGGTAAAAGGCTTCTGATGTCCCTGATAGCCCCTCAAAAGAATGCATAACAACGCTATTACCCGACACAGAAGCCGCTGCCCTTCTTTTCAATGATCTGACTGTTCTTGCCACTGATTGGCTCTTTGAAGCAATCAGTGGTAGGAAAATGCTCCCATTTAAATCAATAGCAGCACTTTCCAGCCACACATGCAGCGTTTACCCCAGCCAGAGCTATAGCTGTATTTTATGGTGTTGCTTCGGACACATTTTGCACAGATGGCAAGGAGTATGAAGAGAAACCGGGCATACTCTAAAGAGATGAGGCCACTTCGACCCAGGTCTTTAACTTTTTACAGCCATGCAACTGGATTAAAACTACTTCATCAAGATTTAAGGCCCAACAAAATCCATATACTGTTTGCGACTATCAATTAAATAATGTAAAATACCGGCTAAGATTACTGAAAAGCCTTTTGGTGAGCAACATTGGGCCCACAACCTCTTCTGATCATCAACTAGTTTACAAAGCAATCTAAGTTCACAATATAGTCCTCTTTTACACAGGTCTATCATATGTGTAATCCCACAAATTTAAAGAATGGCAACCCAGTGCTATCTTACTATAAGACTCAATTTCAGAATCACTCACTTGCAAGAAGAATAATAAAGAAACATAACTGTAAACCCTTGCAGTATATCGCTTATCTGTACAATAATTACTCATACAGCCGTCTCCAGGTAGGAAGGATCTGGGTGGTGTTGTCAAATTTCCCAGAAAGAAAACAAAACATGATTGATAGGAAGGAGAGTAAAAGTTTGAGAGCACTTGCTATATAAAATAACACACAGCAGACACACCTAGGCACCACGACATTGTTTAGCTGGGCAGATCAGGGGCTGAAATAAGGAGGTTAATTCACCTTCCGCAACACAAACAATAGATCTTTCCAGGAAGCCTCATCAATGAAATTCTTTACGAAGCTCATCGTAACAGAACAAAGCAACCTTTAAACCCCAACCAGGTTTGTTAATCCTGGGGGAGACAGTGCCCTCCAACAGATAGCAGCTCTGAGCAGCTCTCAAGCTCCTGGATGATGATGGTGGTGGTAGTGGCTTAGATATTTGTTCTAGCATAACTATGCCACAGAAAGAAAGATATAGATGCGTCATCTAATATCCCACGCACACAGCCAACAAGCCGTGGGAGTCACTAAGATGCCCCATGTGCTTTTGGGGAAACCCCAATGCAAATTCAGGCTCCTCTGCCAGCTCACCACTTATTAAAAATCAAGCACGGTAATATTTTGAACACACAACACAGATAAAATTGAAAAATACTAATTTGCATTAAAAAAAATGGGTCCAACTTCTTTACACCCTGAGGCTCCACAAGTAGCACTGAGTTCCGTGGCAAACTAATACAGTAACAAAATAAAAATTAAACCTTGGTATTTGCGTTAAACCTGGCATAGCAATAAGAACGCTAACCAATGATCACATCCCTCACCGGGATACAAAATAGAACAAAACCATTAAAACACTCATTACAACCCAGACTGGTATTCAATTTCACTTGATACATCGAGCAAATTAGTCTTCCAAGTCTATGTCAACATGGATCAAAAGCCAACAAATACCAGCTAATAAGGAATTAATTGGTTGTTAGAAATGATTCTATTGCATGACAAACAGGAAACAGATACTCACAATTTACTCTATAATAAAGACAGGCAGCAACGCATTAAACATAAAAAAGCCAGATGCATATTATAGAAAAAAAGAACATATTTTAATAATTACAGTCTAAAAATGGCATTTCGTATTTTTTTTTCTTCTATACATGAAGATCATGCATTCACAGCCTCCAGCATGATTACTTGCTGAACACAAAGTATGTATATATATATATATATATATATATATATATACACACACATATATATATATATACACACACACATATATGAGATTTTTCACCAAGGAATTCCATTTGGGAAGGGACAACACGTGTGTGACCGACCATCCAAAGCCACTATACTTCCATTCCCTCTTCACGAAACAGAGCAGCCGGGGACAGGCACAGCTGCAGGACTATTTCTGGAAAGGAAAATAAGATTGTGCGGGCCCGAGTCTAACTGCATCTTCCCCTAAGACAAGTGGATGCGAAGTCAAGCCAGGCAATTTCTCTCTAATCCCACGCTAAAGGAAAACAGAGACCTCTGCACTTCATCTGAATTACCACATTGTAGATTAAAAGATTATTTTCACGTTAAGGCCAGATAACATTTCCATTCAACAGTCTATAGAAACCTAGAAAATAAAAATAGTTTGACAAATATATATTACACACACATACTATCATTCAAAAGTTTGGGGTCACTCAAGAATGCCCTTGCTTTTGAAAGAAAAGCAAATTTTGTCCATTAAAACATGAACCGGACCAGAAATAGAGTGTAGACGTTGTTAATTTTGTAAATGACTATTGTAGCTGGAAACGGGTTTTTAATGGTGTGTAGAGGCTCTTTATCACTCCCATCACTCCTGTGTTCCAATGACACATTGTGTTTGCTTATCCAAGTTTAAGTTCAAAAAGTATAATTGAAGATTAGAAACCCCTTTTGCAATTATGTTACAGCCAGATACTTCCTTGTTTTCCGTGAAAACTGCTAACAAGGTGGAATAATTTGCTGGTCCAACAAAAATGCAACTTTTCCTATTCATCAACTGACCCCCATCAGCGATACACACCCTACTTTCCTCCGAACGAGGACGTATTATCCCTGTACCATGGTGCCCATGGATGTGGCGCAATCCATCCAACCCAAGACTGTGTATAATGAAAGCATGACGCAAGGTAACACCAGTATACGTTTTTCATCAGGGCCCCTTTACCTTATGTAAAGATGTGTCCAGTAGGTTGAGTTTTCCATATGCCAAACTATGTAAAGCACCATGTATACTGCACAAGCTAGATCACTACATGATAATTCTTTGTCCTTGAGGCTGCCTCCGATCTGCTCTTTTTACACGCTACCCAGTGGGGTTTATTCACTAAAGTAAGAGTTGGGATGAGTTGTAGTTTCAGCTTCTTCATCAAATTATACTACACTATGTGAAAAGCCAACCCCAGCTTTTCTTCTGCTGGCCCTGTATAATGTATAGTTCAATCATAGAGATTTCTTCAAAGTCTCCTGACACAATGAATGATACATTACACAGGGAAACCTGCTAACGTGGACCCTTAATAATGAATAGAGACGCGTGAGCGTTAATCTACCTTTTAGTGAATAAACCCCCTGGGGTATCAGTTTATCAGACAGTGGCGGGATGTATTAATCGAATGTGATATTGTCCCCTGAATCATTTTTGCCAGGTTGCACCATAGCTATTTAATCTGTAAATAGATCATTTTAAGAGAAAATAACTTCCATTGAGAAGGGAAAGTCAATTCCTGATTGTGATGAGAGGCTGAGAGCAGCAAATGCTTCATTCCCCTCAGTCTGAAGGTGCCTGGCTGGGCATGATGGGAATTGTCGTCCAACTCCAACTGGCGTGCAAGGGTTGCCCGCTTTCTAACTAACCCAGTTAGTCCCCAGCACTCTCTTTCTCTCCCTCCATCACTCCCTCTCTACCTTGGAGACGTCTCTTCTTTTAGTGCTGTCTCTACTTGCCCGCTGCAGTTTTACTGCTGATACCCACCTCTCTCTACATGCCTAATATTCCCTGTGGCTTCATGTGCGGTCTCCCTCCCTCATACCGGCCGTCTCACTCACGCTCCCATTCACTTTGACCCTCTCTCATTTCTAGTGTTTAGCTCTCTCCCGCAGGGTTTCTGTGACTCGCCAATGCTCCTTTCCCACAAGTCTGAGGCGCCCCACGAGCTTGATAATAAGCCTCCGCGCCGCAGAAAACAACTCACCTGAGTGCAGGTCTGTTTGTGGCTCTACCGGTTGTCCTTAACTCTCTCTCCGGGACAGTCCAGACTCCACTAACTGCGCATGCGCGCCTGGGGACGAGTTCGAGGCGTGGCTGCGACTAGCCCCGCCTCCTGTGACCCTGATGTCAAACACTGACAGTACAGCTAGGGAGAGGCGAGGGCGGGGCTTGTATACATAGGACACAGTGCTGAGTACATCGCACTCGCATAGCGCTGGGCTGGGTACTGTATGTAAGGGCGTTTCAGTGTTTGGACACAAGGCATCCCAGAATTGTACCTTTTAAACTTTATTTAACCAAACCTGCCAGCTGTCCTAGACCTTCAAGGATAATCATAAAAGTTACTTCCTGTCCTATGTACAGTGCTATGGGTCATCACAGCTAGGTTGAACTAATTGATGTTTACATGTGTTTCCACTTTTTCTTTTTTTTTTGTAATATTTATAATTTAATATATACAGCATTTCCTATAGGAAGACTATACAAGTGAGAATGAATTCAATAAAATATACAGTTACATCATTGAAATTGAATTCATAACCTGATATCAATTTACTGTTGTCCTTCTGATTGTTTTTAAACTGTGACCTCATTAATAAGGAATATTCCTAGACCAGAAACTTGCCGTCCTCAGACCTGGGTATGTTTCTTCTCTGAGAAGGGCCGCGCTCGCCTTTTATATAGTTATGTTGCTGCTATTAGCTGATTATTAATTCACACTAGTTCTCGGTATCGCTGAGTTGATAAATGTTCCTCCATTATAGTTCATCTTGAAAATAAACTGCAACCAAATTAATCAGTTGAATGTCATCTGTGTATTAGAATTTAGTAATAGTAAAAGATAAATGTGTGTACTACAGGTTAAGCAACCACAGCAATGACACAATAATCAAAAGTATATATATATATAAACATTTTCAATATTATTACATCTTTAAATTTATCATTTAAGGATGGTAAAAACTTGGAGGTATCCCCCTGGGTGGGTTATAGGCTCGCCATATAAAAGGTTAAAGTGTTCACTGCCTACACTAGGGATGTACTTTATGGACCAAAATGTTCCCCCCGTTAGCGTTCTTACTCGGTTTCGTCTAGTAGGTTTTCAGGGGTTGTTGTGTGACCTCCAAGAATCTTTATTAGGAAGATATCATTGGGCTTACTGAAGATACTGAAAGCTTTGTGATGGGGATTTTAGTAAATACAATATGGTATCAATTACTTCTACAAGCCTTATCATGGACACAGGTCTTCAGGTATGGACATTTTGCCCATCCTTGTAACTAGAGAATCATGGCGTGGAGACCCTGTGTTCCTGCAGTGGAGAACATTAGGTGAAATATCTCAGCAAAAGCCACCACAGAGGACTACAGTCTTTTCTGTCAGGATGGTCCTTCATCCCCTTGTCGCTATGTCTTTGACATGGTTACCAAAACCCAGGTTACCCATACACTGTATAATTATCAGGACATTTTAGTGAACCCCCCCCCTACATTATTTCTATTATCTTTTTCTAAATCTTTTATTTACCAATGACTTATTTAACTACTCATCGGGCAGATTGGTAAAGGAGCATCCACAGATGTGTGCACAAACAATTATCATCACTGCCAAGTCTTGTGATGTAATAATAGTGCTGGCATAGGAGTATACTGCTATGTAACACAAGTGGATATAGAAAGTCAAGTTTGCTTTTAGGTAAACATCTCTCTTTTTTATTAAAAAAATATATAAATAACCAAACAAATAGAGATGGTACGGACAGGGTCACTTTAGTAGGGGCTATTGACCTGATGGAGACCAGGCCTCCTCAGTGAGACACAGTGACAGATCTCAAAAGGCCAGTTGGAGAGATTAGAGCTCTTCCTTGAAAGCAGCCCATTTATGCTACAGTGGTCTGTGTAGACCTCCATATTAGCTTTTCAGAGAGAAGGCATATTGTGTCCTGAACAAAGAAGACATGCCCTGGAGGGGATAAATACTTCTCAACTGTCTGGTTCTGTGAAGGTCAGTCCTGATTGTTGGCCATTATCCTGCCCAGCAGCCCCACTGTCCTGCTATAGTGGGCAGCGGGGATCATGGACTGGTTCGGAAGATCAAACGGATGTAAGAATAGGTTCTACGACACAGAGACAGGAATTGTAAATCTGGAAGTAAACATTGTTGATAAATAGTGATGGTAAATACCTCTTGAACTTTCACCTTGTTTGTTCATCTGTAGACATCGATCTATATATTATGAAACAGGATTTCTCTTTTCATTCTATGCAACGCCCAAGTTATCATCTAGGTTATCAGTGGGTCATATGTAACTTCCAACCTCCAAATTCCATAGGGGTGTGCAGTGCCTAAAGCACTTGGGAAAAAAGTTTGTGACACAGCCGGAAATAGACTTAATTATTCCAGCCGACTTCAATTATAATCCATTTTCTGAAACTGCAATGCAGCCCTGCACGTTGCATGTTTCATTATTTATCTCAGTTATTTACCCCATGCTGTGTCCCTTATGGATGCAATGCTGATTATAATTCCTATTAAAATCAACATCAACCATAACTGAATGGCCATGTTGATGACAAAAGCAACATCTTCTCATTGTGATATCTACCGATTTCTTATTGTGGCTTTGGGTTGGGTATGATTTTGCTACCACCAAAAATACAATTTATAACATTTTTATTCATTAAAATAACTGTAAAAATGTCCTTGCCAACTGCAGCATGTTTGTGGCTGCAGGTCACCCAACGTTACCAGTGGTATCTTAACAAAATCAATCACAATTCAGGACATTATTCTTTACTAAATGTTGTTCAGCAGTGATGTAACATAATGATGTCACTACTCCACACACCTATGACATACATCCACATTCTTTGCTGTGGGGCAGAATATTGGCAGATGTAATTTAACAGCATTTAAGAGTTAATTCTCTCCCATTCCCTGTGTATCATCTTGTCACAAAGGACTACAGAAGATAGATAGATAGATAGATAGATAGATAGATAGATAGATATACATATCGTATATTTGGCCTCAAACACTATGCATAATAATATTTAGACATATTTTTAAAAAACATACAAGTTCATGTAGTAATTTGAAAAAACTACTAATTGGATTTTTTAGGCAAAAAACACCCCTTAATGTTTCCATTTTGTCTCAAAATATTAAACTGATAAACAGAGGCAAAGGAATGAAGAGATTGCAAGTTGTTAGTTTTTATAGCATTATGGGGGAAGTTAACATGACGTTACCTGATTTAGTGTTCTAAATTTTCAGAGGTCACGTTTCCTGAAGAACATGCAAGCATACTTGCCAATATTTTTTGTATCCTGCTGCCTGGATATCAACCCAATGTCACGACCAACATGACATCAAGCTGCGTCTCCACCCTGGGGTGTATCTGGTGCCCCTACAGCTCCCATGCAAGCACAAAACATATGTGGTTCGGCATATCAACAGGAAGGAGAATGTCTCCCTCTTAAAAAATAATGAAATATAATTATTAAAAAAATTATTATATTTTTGATTAAATAAATACCTAAAGGGAACTCCATATGATATCACTATGTCATCATCAGGCCCACTAGCTTTGAGAGTATCAAAAAGTCAAGTAGGAGGAAAAAAAGAAAAGCATAAAAAATCAAACAGTAAAATAAATACTTATAGGGAACGACTGGTGACAGGACCCGTGTAGTCACTAAGAGAGACTATTGGGGTCTAGGGTATAGATTTGCATACGGTGAGCAAAATTGTTTTTTTTTTCCAACATTCTAATAGTTTTGGAGTTTTATGGGTTTTAAAGTAAGATATTGTATCTCAGATGAGCTAGGTAGCAAAAAGTTCCACAATGTATAGCGTAGGCTTGATTGCGTTAGTATACTTGTGGTTTGGGTAGCAGGGGGTTTCTCTGGTCCTTCACATATTATGTTTTTTCCCTGTTCACATATTGTGGACACTGGTGGTCTCAATCCTGCCGATTTTCAGTGTTTGTTTTGCCAGAAAATTGGCATCAAAATGTTTCCAGCAAGAAATTAGGACAGACCTGACGGTGTAAACTCAGGATGAGAGTGTTAAGGTGACCTTATAACAGTGCGGACATACGAGCGCTCAACAGGACAGGTGGCATCTGCCTGTAGCAGTAACTAAAGACATCATGGAGAGCGCTGCTGGAAGCCATATTTCTAAACTGAGATTCAGAACAGGCCCCATGCCGGATTCAGAATCAGGGCCCTTGTCTTCATATTAAATTCAGGTTATACAGGAGGCTGTGTGTAGTATGTGAAGCTTTATAGTTGCCCATGTCCCTTTGCTAGAGGATGTAGACATAAGCAATGTGGTTAATCCCCATGGTGCCATAAACCAGCAGAGGCATCACCAATGATTGGGACAAACAGATGAATAAAAAATCCCTTTGAGGCTATTTGTGGGATTGATATCATTGAATCACATCAATGATAGACATAAAGCTATATATATATATATATATATGCAGCCGATGTCATAAATATTATTTTACTAATCCTTCCTTTGCTGAGGGCAGCAGCAGAGTATATTGCGCATTGTATGCAGTGTAGGACATTATGGGTTTTTGGACAATTTATGGTAAGCACCTAGTGAGGGATTTTCCCGTTTTCTCAAATTAACTGTAAACTCTAGTGAGCAGCAGCAGCAGCCTACATACCATATGTCTTTGTTCAATTAAATGTCATTATTACACAAAACTTCCATTGTAAACCACTGCAGAATCTGCTAGAACAATATAATTAAAATATTATTATTATTATTTCATATAGCATTATCATAATTATGTATACAAAAATACGTGATAATGTGTGACTACATGGAGAGTCATAGGAAATCATAGGAAATCATAGGAAACCTGGAAAGGTAGGGACTATTAGAAAATCTTAGGAATGCTGGTCACCTGAATGAGGAAGATCTTACATGGCAATAAGCCCCAAACCTGTCCATAGGGCAGAGACAGGAGAGGTAAATAATTATGTGGTAGATTTGTGAAACATAGGCTTTACAGCATTTTACTGGGAATTCTGATGTATCAATAAGATGCTATAAGATTTGTTGTCATAAACATATATTTTTAAATGTTAAGACCCAAAAGAGTTACAAAACAGTACACTCCATAGACATATGGAATTCAGCATTTTTTCCTGGCAGCCAAATGGGTTAAAGAAACACCCATTGTTCTTTTGCTTCGGAATCCCAGTTTAACATGTGTTACACCGGTTTACAATTACAGGAGATAGGAAGTTCTGGCTGTACTCTGATTAGGGAAATATGCCAGCACCAAGAGTGAACCACATAATACAACAAACTATGCCACCTTCCCTTTATATTTTCATTCTATAGCAAAATGTCAGGGGGGGGGACATCTGACCTACATGCAGTATAGATTTTTTTAACCCTTTGAGTGTTGCTGGGGCTTGATAGAGTGTTCACCATATTGGCCAATGAGCTCATTGCAGACTTTAATGGTTAAGAATGCTGTACAACGTTGGTGTAGTTATTGGAGACACATCTGCATAGATTTTGCTGTTTGTAAGGATTATATTTTCACTGTTTAAACCCTATAGGAGTATTAAAATACTCATAGTATGAAGCCACACATTATTCTCTATGATACAAAAAAATAACAGCAGTAACATATTAATCAAACACGTGATGCATGAATAAAGCTACTACATCTCTCAAATACAATGTGATGTACAAATGATGTTGCATAATCTACAAACTCTGTAAACTATACACAATAAAATGATTGCTACTGTAACAGCGTATTTTTGTCTGATACCAGATGGATGCTGTGAATAAGAATGCTTTCCTGATTTCAATAACAATATTAAATGATGGCTTGTTCTTGGACTAAAAACTTGATAGCTTTAGTAAGCAGTCCTAGGTGGAGCCGCTATTGAGGATCATCAAGTCCATCAAACATAGCTAGACCAGGGTCTGGTAGCTGAGGCCCTCTGCTGTTGCTGGGTCAAAGTATTAACTAACCTTAAAAAGTCTCTAACAGCCAAAGAACAAGCCCCACTTTATACAAATTCTGTTCATTTTAGGTTGTAAATGCTCAATAACCTCAATAAAAATCTCAGCAAAAACCTCAATAATTAGGAATGCATTCTTGGTAAAATACAGTACATGCTACATCAACATTGATTGGAACAAAATAATAATAACCAAACTAGATGTGCAAGCCACCAGACAACAGAGAAGTTATATGAACACATCCTTACATTTTTGCAGTTCGAGCACACAAATTCCCCATCCTGGTTGACCAAGCGGATAATCTCTCCTGTGGGAACACACTCAATCTTGAGCTCCATCATTTCATGAGAAGCAGAAGCCAGCCTTACAACATCCAGAAAGGGGATTGCTGGGTTGTTTGGGGTACCAGGTTTAGCATATGCTCCTCTCCACTTTACCAACCAACTGTATGGTGTGGACTAGAACTAGATGATTTTAGGGAAGTTAAGGAAGGACTGGAAAGCTCGTTTGTCAGGGAACGCTATTTTAAGTGGATAATCCGGAATTATATGTTTATACAAAGTCAAGGTGAGAATGCTGACAACAATGAAAGTTCAAGAGTATTTTTCCAGGAGGTCAGAGTTGGTTCCTCAAAATGTCAAGGCTCCTAGAAGCTGCTAATTTATGCCCTTGCTTATTATGGTAAACTTAAGAAAACTTCAACAGTCCCTGTTGGGGCACCTTTAGAGGTCAAACTACATTAGATACAATATGAGCGCAGCTGGCATAAGGCCATGGGTATTGAATGTTACACCTAATACGCATACACTCAGGATCCTTACATTTTTAAAGGAAAGGTGAAAAGTTCATTTCTGCACGACACGAATAAAGTACTTTAAAGCTTATATCAACCATCTATATATAGATCTATTTAAAATTGCTGTATATTTGTTGAAAATGTTTTAGAAACATCCAGCATTTTGTTTGCACGAGTATTTCCTTTATACGAGGCTTAGCATCTGCATAAGCACTTCTATAAAAACACTTAATACAAAGTATACATCCTATACTTCCCTGTATCCCCTTAATAAAGGGTTGGTTTTAGCCAACATATTTATTGTCTAATTGAATATTAGATGACGTGTTTTTACACAATGACATATGGAGCAAATGACCAACAAAATATGCCAATATCATTAGAGAGTGTTTAAATTGTTTAATTTGTGAATAGTGTTTTATTTAGAAAAGGTATGCTTTGCTTGTTGTCATAACTATTATTATGGATGATACATTTTGGTATGCAAGCTGCGAAAGCCTGGCAGGTTTTAGTTGAATTCTCTTAAATATCTTGTTTAAACAAAGAATATGTACCCTAGCACTCCAGATTTTTAGGACTCCTGGCTATCGGAAAATATGCCTAAAACGGTAGGGTTAGGGGGGAGCTTTTCAATGGGTAACCAGATAAACCTATACGTTTTTAGCGTATTGCTGTTATTGTGTTATATAACGTTATCTTGTCCAGATCAATTATGTTATGTTATATTAGGTAATGGTAAATCATGTCCCAAAAAGAACAACATATATTTGTTCAATTTTTTGGGCAAGAGGGTCTGACGGTAGAGGGCATTGGCATTCTGAAGCAGTATTTGATATTTCATCACACACATATATATATATACACTTAAATATATGGAAATAACTATATGGAAACTTATCCAATTAATTTGTTACCCAGAAAAATAGTTATATGGAGTTGGATTCCACTTAGCAGTTCCACCTTGCTTATTAACTATTATACGGCTCTGAAAGAAGTCAAGTGAAGTACATGTTTTAATTATGGTAAAACAATGGAACACAGTTGCTAATTAAGATTTTAAGATAATTACCACCTAGCACAAGAACAACCTATGATTAAGAAAAAAGGTTTACTGCTGGCTGATTGTTCATTTGAGAGATACAGCACACTCACAAACATATATCCATGCCATTATTTGCATCTCACTATAGAGAAGTTAGCAATTTAGTTCCACACCAAAGTGGAGATGCTGTCCTGAACACCTAAACCAGGATTACTGATTAATCCCAAAGTATGTTGTCTGCATGTGAATTCTAGTACACACACTGGTGGTATACAATCTGCTGAGCAGATACAACCGTACAATAAACAAATGATTGCTGAAAATTAAGGTGGCAATAACTCGAAAGCCCTCAGTTGTTCACTCTAAAAATAGAGAAAAAAACAAGGAAAATCATATCATAAGTAAAGTTGAGGGACTGTTTCCTGAATCAGCGTATTGGAGGATATGTACACCGTGGGTGTGAGCTTAACCTCTGCACTGTAACATATTTTTGTTTATAGATAAAGCACTGGCGAATTTTGTGCTTTAATTCATTTTTCTTCTATTGCTTTAAGCATTTGGTTTATTGTACCCTTAGACGTGATTTTATGGAGGTGCTGGCCTACGTTTAACCAAAAGCAGCACCCACAAATGCCCCCAGACCTAAATTGTCTTTGTCCCACTGCCTGTTCCCTTCGTGCAGAACAATGGGAAATTACATCACCTGCTGGTGCCCCAGGTCACATGGACGCCAAGCAGTCCATTAAGTTTCTGCCCACCAGGAGGTCACCCAAATGGACAACCTGCTCCTGGTAATGTCAAATGAGTTCAAACGCCCATTGGTCTGCCATAGGTCTCCTTCTTCGCCAGTCTACACTTTGTGGACCTCCTACACCAGGTAGTAAGTATTAATAAAATATAAAAATATTTTCTCTTCCGTTTTGTAAGAGCAACCGAAATTCCCTAATAAGTCTGGCCATACCAATGGTCAAACTTCACCCAGACAGTGTCCTCTGACCTTGACATTTTTGGAATGAAATATAAAGTTTGTGACATTGCGTTAGTGTAGTATTAAATGTTGCTGAAGGGTAATCATTGAATACCTTGGATCATCCTTCAGTAAATGACTCTTGCAATAACAATGCTAAGCTTCTCCTAACAAAATATTGTGCTGGACAAACTCTAAACTTAACTTTAACAGTGTGTCTCTTTGTCTAAAAGCTTTAATGGGTTGCATTGTTGGAAACAAATGTAGAGTAAAAGTTACATATTTTCAACCCTGAGAATTTTATCTAAAACTTTTGTATATCTGCAGTGATTATATCTTTATTAACCAGCCTCATTAGGCTTAAATTAAATTATTTGGATTCCAGCCTTGCAGTGCCATTTGATTATCATTGCTGATTGTCCTGGCTTCCTGTTTTCTGTAAATTTAGACATAACCGAAGCATTGAGAAAATGAGTTAGATATTGCAAACAGTTTAGAATTATTTCAAACAGCCTGGGTCATATATGAAAATCCACCCTCGAAACACTATCAGAATTGTGATCTGAACATACTGATGGGCTGCAATATAACAATGCAAATGTTGGAGCTTGACTCAAACTAATTTGAAGCACACAAGACCTTGAAGTTTCTGCACGGCAAGAGAAGACTATTAAAGAGTTCATCCCATGAGGGTGTGGGAATTCCAAAAATATACCATCACATTTTTCTGTTATTTATTTGATTATTTGGCAGATTAGAAACAAAAATGCAACCAACATTTAATTGCTTCAGAGCTTTCCCAGTGTCCTAGATGAGTAGAACTGCCACCTTAAAAATACACAGCTCAATCACTAATACTAAAAGACATATCTTTCCACTGGACCCCTACCCACCCCAAGAAGATTTAAATGAAATTAAATAAATAAAAATAAAGCCAATTGGTCAGGGCTGGGAGTACAGTATAGATACTCGGGCAGGAATCAGACCAGGGGGTCAGGATGGGCAGCTAAGAATTAAGGTCAAAACATTCAGACATAACATCTTAGCCTTGTTATCATAGAATAAACTGTTAGTAAGGTCAAAGACATATGGCACTCGGGCACCTACATTATCTGGTGGTTGCTGTGGATACACGAAAATATTATAATTTCCTGTTTTCAATTGGAAATATACATAGCAGGTACAAAAGGTGAGCAGGCATCTGGAAATAGGTAAATGTGACAAAGAGGTGCAATGTATTAATTCTAAAGAGGGCCTCGAAGAAGGGACTGTGCCTAAAGAGGGACACATGGTAAATACGTAATAGCCTTGTGCTCTTTTTTGCCCGGGTAGCACTGTCTCGCCATGATAAATATATGATGGTGTATATACATTTTTTCCCTAAATGCTATTTATATTCTTTGTGGGAAATGTAACTCATATTTTGAGCTGTGCCGTCTATGGCCTCAGATTAAAGGTAGATAGTTTCATCCCCATGTCATAATAAGGGCCGAGCAAGGAAGTGATGTGGAAGCAGACAATAGCTCTTATCTGACAGTAGCTTTAAGATTCTAAGCTATTTCCTGTTTATACTCTAAACACAGAAATACTGTTTATCACATAGTAGACAAGATTAGAAACATCCAGTGCTCAAGCTAAATAGGGAAAGTGGAAGCTAATGAAATATTGCATGATAAACTTGCTTCCTTTTCTAATTAAAACGACATGACAGTTCACCACCCTTTCGTACCCTCTGCTGTATAATGAAGCTCCTTTACTCTACTCCAATGAAGACGCACCAGAACAGCTTGCTCTTTCCCTCACACCCTAAATAGTATGTAACCTACTGTTTACACGTATTAACAAAAAGCACTCTAAAGATTTACTGCACTGGAAACTTCCAGTCTTTCTCCCTAGTGGTCCCAGATACCAATTTAAAACCTAAACAAAGTTTTAAGGCAGCTTTCAGTTTTAGAGGAATCACCATGTAGATCATGGGAACAGGAAGTTAAGATGGCTGCTCCCATGGTATATACATAAACAATGGGTTATAATACATATTTATTGCCTATGGTAAGCTATAAACACTGTTACATATGTTTATTTAGTGTACTGAGCTGTAAAATGTAGGATTTGGGGAAACTGAAAAACGTAGTTAAATATTGGATGATGGGCAAATACCTCTAGACCAATGTTCTGGGTTGATCACTTTCTAAGCTAATTTATCCCCCTGACATCCCAGGCACATCAATTAAAACATGGAGTGGAAGGGAGAGGGTCTGATTTGTTCAAAATAAAAGGGAGCTCATAGGAAAGAAAGTGAGAACACATGCATCAATTTGGTAAAATACACTGAAGACATTTTCACATATTGCTGACCAGACCATAAGTCTATACATCCATCATACTGTAAGGCAGTTGGGTTGGTCAACAATATGTAAAAATGAAATGTGTCCTGGAAAACATGGCCTATATGGTCACCCTAAAGTCTAGGCAAAAAGGTCTCCAGCATACATTAAAAATGTTTCTTTAAAAGACCTATAGTAGGCTATTACAGTTACATTGCCAATGAAAATGAATTGTTCAACTTGCTCAGAGTAGAAACTAGTACCCAGAGACAGATACAGGATGATGACAGCGGCTGGCACCAGAGATGGCTGATATGAGGCACAGGAACAAGCCAGGACTGGTAATATGAGCAGAAACATCAGAAACAAGCCAAATTAAAACATGAAATCAGGGTCACAAGAGCAAGCGGGGTCTGGTACAGTTCAGCATGATCGTTAGGAACAATGCCAAATCAGAAGTCGTAAACAAGATCACAGGAACAAGCCGGGTCTGGTAATGAGGAGCATGATTGTCAGGTCGGGAACAAGCCAAATCAGAAGATGGAATCAAAGCCACAAAAGCAAGCCGGGTACATAGTAGGAACAAACTGGATCAGCACGCAAAGATACACCTGCAAAGGTCAAGGAAAAACTAACAGCTCATAGTTTAAATAGAAAAACACACCAGGAAATTAGGTCACCAGGAGGTAAAATGGGTTAAAAGAAAGTGGAAAGTAATGCCATGCGTGCACATGTGACTGAAGTGCATACGCTCTACGCCGAATGGTCACAAAGTTGCGTACAGTGAGAAAGGCCTAGAATCAGAGGAGAGTAGTAGCCAATGGTCTTATGCTCCATGACCACAGAGCTGAGGTCTGACAATATTAATGCACAAATGCAGTGGGGTAACTACAGAGGCCCCTGTGACCACTTGTTCTTGTCTCCTCGTGCCGATTCAAGATTGTTCACAAAGGTCAGTAGGTCTCTTTCTAAACACTTTTAAACTGGCACGGAGAGACAGGAACCCAGCAGCATCACTTTGCATGGATGTCAATACATAAGTGTATCTGAGCATGGATGGTTTTGTGGTGCAATAAGATATTCTAGCCCACATTCTAGACATACTGGTTTTCACATGAGAGTCTAGGTTTTCAGGCACTATCCTAGGTAGCTGCCACACTGGCCCTCAGATCAAACTGGCCCAGAGAAGGGAAAAATCAGCTGAGGGTGATGCTGCAATGCATCTAGCATTTTTTTTACATGTAGACCAGCTATAAAATTTCAAAGGTAAACTCAGATTAAAAAGATATTCAAATTGGATCTACTCTATTGTTCCCCTGAACAGACCTCAACATTCAATAAACTTTGAAATGAGGCCAGATAGCAAAAAATATATACCGGTATTATTATTACAGGCCTCGGATCTTTGACTTATAAGTAAATTGGTGATTTTGAACCTGGAATGACAGTATATCCACTTGTTGAAGTGCAAAGTAGGTCACAAAATACTTAACCAGGCAAATGGTGAGTGAAGAGAATTGTATATTTTCTGGGCTTAAATGCAAAATCAAATAAACCTATGAGAGGCCAAAATGTATGTCTGGGGTTGCTGTGTTCCTCATGCAAGGGAGGCTTGCCATGCATTTTATGACTGGACTGCCGTGATGGATGGGAGCAGTCTGACATGCTGATGGAAGGAGAGGTCTCCTCTGGTGGAAGTGAGCAAAAAACTATGATGCCCCTGTCCAGTAGGCACCTTCTTATAGAGCAGGCTATTTCAGTGCTGTCCGTTCTCAGTCTGAGATGGGGCTCCCATTTTGGTTTTCTAAACTAATAAATGTTTTATTAATACAGAGTAACAATAGATCTTTAATGGTTTAACATGGTTTCCTATCATAAAAAACCCTGCTTTCACAGAGATGCTGTTATGGTAGATGATGTGCTGGCATTTGCTCATACATTAGCATACTTGCTTGATTATAAGATGACCCCCGAAACTTTGGATCTAAATGAAAGAAAAAAGAAAAGGCTTGAGGATAACATGACACGATTTGTTTTGCCACTGACTCATACGCACACTTACACTCTGCCGCTCACTCATACGCACACTTACATTCTGCCACTCACTCAGTAGGGACTGGATTGAGCAGAAGCTTTTGTCAATTGGCTAATACAGGTAGAACATCAAGTGCTCATTGATTCACAGCCTGTTACAGTATACAATTTATAAAGATTTCTTCAGGTAAAATGTTGTAGACTATAGCCGAGCTGGCCCTTACATGGGTCCTGGTAGGTCCATGGCATCCAGGCGGCACTTTAACAAGGTATGTCCTTTCAGGTTGATTTGTGGAAAATGAGAAGCGTTTATGTACCGCTCTCTCTCCGCAAATCTATCTGCATTATTCTGGCCATACCGTGCACTTCCCCAAAAGAGCAGAAGATAATGATAGTATGATCACTTTTGTGAGGTCATAGAATAAATAGAGGACAAAGTAGATCAGAAAATGCAGGGAGAATGGAGAGCTTTCAAAATTATAGATTTGAACCCATATGGGAAAACAATGTTACCATTGCTTTAATGATGGCATAGAACTTTGCTTGCATGTCCTTGTTGTGCACCTATATTTTAGAGGTCTGTTTACAACTTAGACGATCCTTGGAGACCCAATTTTTTCAGTGCCAGAAGTATGTGATCACCATGGTAACCAATCACGGTAATCACTTTGTTCACATGACAAGCTTGATCCTTCAGCATCAGCTTTGTCTGTAAGTCGGATTCTCTCCCTTGATCAACTGCAATTCTCACTTTTTTGTTTGGGGATGGGCTAGTGATTGTTGAGTGGGCAAAATTAGGGCTGGCTTACTGTTTGGTGTGGATAATAAATACATGGTTCACTGTGTGGAATTTAAAGGGCCTAACTTTAAGTGGGTTTTTGTTCAGAAGTTATATACACATATCCTGTACAATGTTGCATGTTGTAAGAGCTGATATTCATCCCCCTCATTTTTTATTGATTTCATTTCATTGTCAGAGACTTAAATCTGTTTGTTTTGTCTTCAGAGAACCACATGATTAACTTTAATTAGTACACATTTCTCCCTTGAGCTTTTATTTGTGGGATGTGTCATTGTTGGAAAAACTAAGGAATTCTAACTGGGTGGGAATCGTGCAAATGGCAAAAATAACAGCGGAAATCAACACCGTACATTACATAATGTAGACATGAGGTCAGTTTATATATTAATGACACATTTCAGAACCCTTGTGATTTGAGACACATGGATCTGGGCTTTTTAACTTAATTATACAGCCAGACAGATTATTAACATTTAAAAAGTAACAGTCTAATATATTAGACGTGTCCAATTCAGACCGTAAAGACTGCAGTCTGCGGTTTTAGGACTGCTTAACATGTAAATAATCATCATTGTATCGCAGTAAGCAATGTTTTGGGCATCTGCGGCAAGTGTCAACTTCAGTTCAAAGGACACTCCAGGGATATTCTGCAGAATGCCTCTATGCATTTGCAAAGGGAGGGGGGGGGGCAAAAATAAATGTAGATTAGTTAGAACATTACTTAAGAGTCTTTGCATTTATTTGCAAAGAAAAAAGGATTTCCTTTTGCTAGAAGTTATCTTTCTGACATACGGTATATACACCAAATGACACCAGATGTATAATTCCATTTACATGTTTTTCTATTGTGTAAATCTGGGATGAAGCGACCAGAAGGCTAAATTATTAATGTGTCTGAGATATTCTGAATTTACAAATATATTCAGGATTAACCATGGGTTTAATGGTGACGTGTGACACACCCAAACCCATTTAGACTATAAACCCATAGCGACCTCTAGTGGCCAGTCCGGTGTATTATCTTTCTCAGCATGTGTGCCAACATTTCAACAATACATATTACAGGGAAACTAAACTTTTTCATCATGTAGTCACATCTCAGGAGTAGTCTATATAGTAAGACAATTCTCTAGTGCATGCACAGTTCTTTGAAATATGAACTCTGTGTGCAAATATCTCTCGGGTTTGGGAGAATAGGACAGATTCTCTCACCAGGGACTTCCACATCAAAGAAAATGACAAATATCCTACACAAACAGACTTATTACTAATAGTTCCTGGAAAACCTTTATAGGCTTTAGCTATTCGCAATTGGGATTTTTTTTTAAAAGTGCTGCTGAATTTAACATATTTGTAATGCGATGCCGTATTAGATTCTGTTGAACTGCCAAATACTTAGAACTTTTTTTTTTTTTTTTAGGATATTAGATTAAATCATGGTTTATGTTTAATATACTACAAAATGTTAAACATTAATGTTTTGTGTAAGTGGAACAGCACCTTTAAAATGTAGTTATTCTAGGTAATTTAACGTAGAGCTCAGAATTGAAATTGACAGAGTAATACGGGTCCCAAGTCAGTCCTCTTCTAAAGGTAAGTATGTTTCTTCTGAGTACTTTAATATACGTTCTTTGTTGGCTGGGTTATATGAGACACTAGACTGCCGCTCTAAGGATTAAAAATAGTTTGTTGCGGTGACCAGAAAATGTGAGTCACAAAAGGGAGCCGGTTCCCAGTGTGTCTGAGATGAGTAAGCAGAGCAGTATGTGCTGCCGATCACATGCATTCCTCTGAAAGAACAAATACGCGGACAGGGCCTTTCATCGTGTGGCTGGAAAACCCTCGACTTCAGCAGCCACAAGTTTAGTTTTTTTTGTTTGTTTGTTTGTTTTTTTTTAGAACACAGCACAGTATTTAGGAAAATCACGCATTATTTTTTTTCCCTTTTACTTAAAGACTAGATATTATAAACCTTTTTAACAATCACAAGAAGAAAATACGCCTGAAAGAACAGGAAAAACTAAATCGGGGCAATGAAGATGACGGGTTATACTATTGGAAGTCATTGGCTCTGTTCAGTAATGGTCACTTTCAGCAGAGACAATGGTTAAAAGGGATTTATTCACTAAAGATATACTATAATGTCTCCTTTCTCACAGCTCATTTTCTTCGCTTGCCTCTTCTTGTTCTTTAGTCTACATCCACTTCCCCTAGAACCAGGCCTCATGGAGCGCTTCCGCAAAAAGGGAGATTGTAGGAACAGGTGAGAGGCTGTCCTGAGGCTCTGCCCTTTTGCCCTCTCGGAGTACTCCCACAAAAGGGTGGAGCCATGGAGACAGCCACTCCCTCCAATTGAGGGAAAGGTTGTGCCCAGAGGCTCCGCCCCTTCACAAAAGTGTTGCGGGAGGATTGCTCATGAAGAAACAGATGAAGAAAGAAGACACGGGGAAAAGTGGATAAAGAAAGAAGGCAAGAAAGAAGAAGGACACAGTAGTGATCAGAGAGAAAGAGGGAGATAGAGTGTAAGTGAAAAAAACAAAGATGCAAATGAAAAGTCAGAGCACACTGGTTTAATCTCCCAGAACCTTGATTTATTTAATTTTCGCTTTTTTTCCCCATCAATATATATCCATATATAGATATATATATATACACATACACATGTTTGCTGTGTTTGGTCTAAAATGTATGACTACGCTTTGAAATTGATATTGTGCTGCTGTGCATGCATTCTCTGCTTATAATATTCTTTAATGGCAGGTGTGCATAGCTACTGATTGTATCATCACTGAGACTTACCTCTATGACAGGAGACATCTCAAACCAAAGTCATGAAAGGCAAACTTTTTCATTTGTTAGAACAACCATTAAGAACTTTGTATCTCTTGTTGTACTGGTTTATTTCCATTGTGGAAGAAAATTCTAGTATATTTCAAAAACTTGTTTTTATACATGTGTATAAATATGCATGTACTCATCTGGTTGCCTAAAATATAAGAAACAGAGTATTCTAGTTTGTATTATTTTAATAGTAACCAAGGTTCAGTTGCCACAGAAGTATATAACATATTTAATCTTTTCATTCGCATATGATCCTTGTGCCCGTTCCTATCTTCAGTCTTGCATGAAGAAATGCTGGTGATCATATGTTAAGACTAACTTACAGATCTGCCAGGTCTACTGCCTTCTCCAATGTAATGCAATGTCTGCAAACATAATCCCAAATAAATACACAATACCAACTTAATAGTACACTACCATTTTATTTATGTGCATCCTACACACGATCATTTCAGTCATTGGAATTTGGTAAAACAGCAGTTACAAAAATTCTAGATGATGAATATATTACTTTACCAATACATACAATGAAAAAAATACATAAAGTTGTGACAATGTGAACCATGATATTTTGCAGTTGAAGACAATGGCGGGGAGCCATGTGACCTGCTGTTCATTGTACCGTAAAAAGAAAGACTTCTGTTCCGAAGTTATAGAGCACGGAGGACCCATCAGTGATCTTACGTTCCCAGTACTTCCCATTCAGACAAGAACAAACCTGTCACTGTCCAGTAATCAGGCTGGCATCTCTCCAGACTGCTTGTAAATCAGCGATAGCTGGCACACAATCTGCCTAACCTAAAACACTTAATAAGAACTCAACACTTAAGAATATCACACAAACTAATAAATAAAAAATTGTCATTCTATTTATTTAAAGCATAAAATGCACAAACACATTAATAAGAACAAACCGACAGTAGATCAAAGACACACAAAGAATATCTCACTTCACAGATGTAATTGGCCAGTTGTGGAACACAGAAATTAACTTGGGGCCACAATTTATTTGCTAAATCTTAACCAAAATAATCTCTGAACTCCGGTTCCACTAAAAATAGTGAATTTGGTGAGTATTCCAGGCATGCGGAATTTACCGTAAGCTTGCTGTGAGTTACCCCATTTTAGCATCCAATTTGCTGAATTCTGTAAAAACAATAATGGGCAATAAAATACAAAGATAATTTTTTAAAAATTTAATTTTTAGAATAGTATTACTATTATAAAGTAATTTTCTTCTGATTCTTTTTTCCTTATATGTAAACTATTTTACACTCAGTATTAACCATGGTTCCATGTTAAAGTAAACAAGTAGTCACCTGTAGGCTCACCGGGTTGAGTTCATTTATAAAAATGTTTCTGTTGCAAAAGATTTACTAGTGTTCTTAATCTTCTCATTGCCCTGCTGTCAGTTGTCACTTGAATTTTAAGACCGCTTTTCAAACTTTGCATTAGAATCGCTTCTAATACAGAACCCACTAAAGATGAGGAAATAAATCGCACGAAGGGCAAATGGAATACTCCAATGAAAACAGTAATTAATTCAGGACCAATTAACATGATTGTTACAACCAAATCATTTCCTACTTCTAGGACAGTAACTCTGGTATCCAAGTGCTCTCTGTGTTAAAAGTGCACAGCACCTTTAAAGTGGTTTATGGAGACCCCCTTGGTACATTTCTCCATAGTGTAAATTTGCTTGTTGAGGATGATATCGGACATCTACCTTCTAACCGCCCCATTAAGCAGCAGCGGACCGCCCAAGAGGGGGCAATTTGCCTCCAGTTTTGAGACAGCAAGGACTTCTGCACCAAGACCTGCAGCTGTAGGCCAGACTATATCACCGGACACTAAGTTTTAGAATATTATTTATATACTTGACACATCAAGGTCCATTCTATATTGTCACATAATATTGTTGCATTGCGTAACCAAGTCAGTAGGTAATTTTATTTGGAAGGGAAAGACTGATTTTGGAAGCAGTGGAAGCATAAAAATATAAAGACACCAGCATCATACAGAACGGTCATATGAATGGTGTCCACACCTAGGATGTAAGGCTTTATACACGAAGCTTATGAGTGGGTAGTAATTATACATAAAGCATCTCAAAGGACTACTTTTGTAGCTGTAAAGCAAATCAATAACTTTTACTTTCATTATTTCCTATCACTGGATGAAATTTTACCCAAATATGTACTGTATGAGAGCCGTGTGCTATTTATACAGGTCCTCTATAACACACATCGATGTGTGACGTCTACATACTTCACGTGATGTCTGCGGATCATGTACAATTCTGTGACACGCGCAATACCGTGCAACAAACATAACTGCAATCGAAAGCTTCATTTGTGTGTGTTGACAACGCTTTAAAAAGTCCAGAATGTCATAAATGCCCATGCTGATAACGATGTATTCTAAACTGTAAACATTTAACAAGTCTCCAGCACTTACAAAATGTTGTAAAAGGTCACTTGAAGAAAGACACAGCTGCGTTACAAGGCAACAAGTTAGAGCATCTTAAAGCACGACACTGCTTTAACCCATTGAATGCAAGGGGTTTTATGCCCTCCCCCTGGAACTTAAAGGGTTAAACAGAATAAGAGACCACGGAGCAAAGTGACTCGCAGTGCTTGAACCAAAGTGAAATGAAATGAACCGGATTGTTTGAAAAATAAATAAAAAAACAAAACATTAAAATACCCCCCTCAAATAAAATCATAAAAACAAAGTTATTTCATGTTTCCTTTTCAAGTTCAAATGTTCTACTCCATCTGTTGTGAAATAATATTGATCTGCTCAACTGAGATCGTGTCGGTCACTGCATACCCCAGCAATAAAAATGAACAAGACTTAACGGAACCAAAGTGATACAGAAGACTCCGCCATCGCTGGGTAAGGAACTCAGAAGCCGTCACCCATAAAATTGTCAGTAATACTAGAGCCATCGGAAATCTTCTGGACACCCTCCTTCGCTTCTAAAGTTCGGCCTGGTTGAATCTATATGAACAGAAAAGAAGCACGCTGCCAGTGAACGTCATAAACGCCATGGGTGGTTTTAGAGAACACAACCTTTTACATTTAAACTTGCCATTTGGGTCATTTTCCCCCAGGATATATCTAATTCTTACACAAATCTAAATGGAAAAGGCAAAAACCAAACATTTGGGGGGAAAAAAGCATGTCAAGTTCTTTTTAGTCTCCGCAATGATTCAATTTTAATTAAGGGTGAGGAGGAATTAGAAACAGACTTTCACACCCGGAACGCTAAGTGTACATTTTTAATATTTACTATAATGCTGTCCAGAAGTTAGGCAAATATTTGACCAAAACATTGCAGCAATACATATACTTTTTTAAAAAATACGGAGTAATAAGAATAAACTAGCATAAACTTTTCTATACTGGTAATGATAAGAAAAGAGTTATATTATAGAGGCCATCTTTCTACAACATTATATATAATTTATATATATTCGGACAGCTCATTATCTTCCCAAATCCAATATATATTTTTCAGTAAGTAAAAACATACGGCAACCCTATTCACATGCCAGAGATTTTACCTGGAACGGTTCGCTGACGCCGGCCAGGCACTGCAAATTGTGACAAAAATAGCACAGCAGAAACTCCCCTCCATCAAGTGGGATCTCATCAGCACCAACGTAAACCTATAACAATTAGAAAGCAGAAATGAAAACATAGAAGCATGGCCACGACAACATCATATAACGTATCTTTATACTGTGGTATAAATAGATATCGTATATCACTTGCCTGATTACAGTCTTCACTAAAGGAAATCTCATCATCCTTGACCCAGGCGTAGGTGACATAATCGTTCGTATGTCTGAAGCTGGCCTAAGGAATATCCAGAAGGGCGGTCAAGATGATATAAAACATTCACTACAGTAATAAAAGTTGAAACGGAAAGATAGTAGCATATGCTACTAATACCCCACAGTACTATGACCTTCCAGAACAGCGCACTTCTAAAAGGCAGTAATGCTCACCACAGCCACTGCTATTTACAACATTGTTGTTAATGATTTTTTACTTTAAGAAAACCTTTTGCTTTAACCAATGCTGGCTGCAGGGCTGGATTTTGGCATAGTGGCAACAGACTGCTTCCTTTTAGAAATAACCTTGGGAGGGTTGGCATCAAAATACATCCCTGTCTTTACCTAAAGACAAGCTCACTGGAGGGGCCACCATATTGCCCTCAGTTCAGTAAGGGAAAAAAGATGGCACTTGCTGTGACGTCATCACCCGATCCTCCAATCGGAGGAGAGGACATCACTGTAGCGCCGGCATTTGGCCCTCAATTCACCTGAGGGCAATATGGCGGCACTTGCAGCAAAATCCTCTCCATAATTGGAGGATCAGGGAGGACGTCACCGCAGCACCGCCATTTTGGCAAAAGTTGCCGGGTTATGTCCAAAGATATGTAGACAAGGAAGATTAAGGCGTGAACGAGAGTGTGAGTGAATATGGGCCCTGGGCAGTGAATTTTGATCCTGAATTAAAAATGTACTCACATTTTCAGCTGAACCAAATGGGTACGAAATGAAAATTGTAGTCCTAAAACAAACAGGCCAAAAACGAAAACTGTGTCCATTTGCACACGTCTACTCCTTCCCACCCAATCCCAGGGCAAACAAGCATGGGCTTTGCCATTAGGCACTGTTGATCTTTGCCTTTATTTGAGAGGGGGTGTAATTTACAAACCTAAAAATGATTTCACTGCTGCACGCAGAACCTCAACTGCTATTCTGCATAGCTTTGTATTCTTAAAGCCGAGAAGTAGTGTCTACATGTATGTTTGGTATATGCTATCTGGAGATGGCCAGCAGGCTACTTTAAATAGAAATTATGTGCGCAGACGTGACCATGTTCCTTAGTTTTGGTTTGCATAGTCAAATCACAACTCACAATGGTTCTGTCTCACAGCAAATAACAGGGTGACAGATCCAAATGTATTAGTAATTCATGGACAGAGAGCTTAAAAGATATAAGTTTTCCAAGCAATTTTAAAATGTTTAATTTCAAATAAAATCAAAGGGTAGGGGTAAGGGTAAAGGCTATATTACATTCAAAACATTTACAGAAAAGTTTTCACAAAAAGAAATAAATATTTTTATTATTATTGATATATATACGGTATATATATTAAATGTAGTAGTAGCAGCTTTCCAGAAGTTTTGGTCGAGACAAATTTTTTATTTATTATTAAATAATTCATGGGAAGGGTTCAGGCATTCAGCACTATTAAGAATTAAACTCCCAACGTTGCAGAAAAATGTTAAGTTCGGCAGAGCAGGTAGAAAGCACCTTTCAATTATAACCTCAAGTAAATTGAAGTACAATTATTTATATGCAGTTTTCTGCTGCATATAAATAAGAATTGTCAGTGGCAGCAGTTACCTTACCATTTTACCAACTATTATCATATATAAGAAATAATATTTTAGTTTGAGGTTTGTGATCAGACAGTAAAACGTTGTACAAATTGATTTTTACCCTGCTTTATAAGCAACGGAATGACAAAAGCTAACTTGTCTGTGTTAGAGATGGCTACTGTCTCCCTAAATAATGATACAGGAAATGCCTTGATGAATTCTGATCGATATTAATATAGATACAGTCTCTATGCGATTAACATCAATTCGTTAAAACAATGATCCAACACATACCCGGTAAAGTCCAATCCAGTCCCAGGTGCTGCTGGGAAAATCCTTTGCCACAGAATAGCTTATCAGGGCGTCATGGTCTGCATGCCATTCACCTTCAGCTCTCAGGGACACCGGAGCCGACGCAAGCAGAGGCTTCATCTACAAAAAAACAATGCACCAGTTATATCCTGATTGATTAAAGCAGAATTGGAAACGATCCTGACATTTGGACAAAAGTTCATTAAAATCATAATCTTTGACAGCCTATGGGTCTCAGTTAATACGGGTCAGACATATGGGTTCATCACGGATGCTAGGGTTACGCAAGATATAACGCTCTACTCCCCAGCAAAAGTTCAAGGATGTTTAACCACAGCTCAGACAAACTCTATACAGGACTACTGTGTTTTGCACACCACCCAGGAACACCATAAACATCCAGACGTAATAAACAAATATTGGTGGGGGGCAGCTCTACATGACATACTGGCTTGGTTCCAAAACAAAGAAACCGAAAGAGCGGAAACAGAATCCAACATATTTATATATAAGAACACCATCCCAAACCTCTAAGTCTCTTATCCATTATATGTCCTTATAAGCAAGCGTGTCAGTTACTGCTTTCACCTAATACATTAGTTTTCATGTATTAGGTTGAAAGCTTCTATTTTGTTAAATCATAAAAAATAAGTGAACAAAAGGAAATCTAAATCAAATCAATATTTGGTGTGATCACAGTTTGCAGCTTCAATTCTTCTAGGAACCCTTACCATACTTTACTCCAGTACTTCGGCAAACAATCTGCTGTACGTCTTCTGATTGTGAAGTAAGTAAGCATGATGCATCTTTCACTCAAAAGAGCTGGGAAAGAACATCTGGAAGCCCCTGTCTGCCTGGGAGAGACCTACCAGGTGCCGTATAACTACCTTGTATGTTGTTGCTGTGCTCAGTCTTGCCCTGGTGTATGCCTTTTGGCATTAAACTGTCTTCAGCAACCTCTACTTGTTAGTGAGTTTGGCCGCTCCTCACCTAGCTTTATTCCACCTACACAACTGTTTCTGTTTCCGTTAATACTTATGTTTCAACCTACGTATTCAATTTGATGATAATTAGCACCTGTTAGGTATATGATTAAACAATTATACCAAACTATATACCTTAAAACCTAGTAGAATTCATGCTATTATGAAGGCAACGGGCGGTCTTGCCAAATATAGATTTGATTTCAATTTCTTTCGTTCAGTCACTTTGTATTTTGTTAAATGATAAAAATAAACTGTTAACATGTCTAGTTTTTAAATCATGTTTATGTTACAGCATTTTTCACACCTGCCTAAAAATGTTTGCACAGTACTGTATATAACACTACCATTTAAATGTTTGGGGTCACTTAGAAATGTTCTTGTTTTTGGTAAAAAAGATAAGTTTGCCCATTAAAATAACATCAAACGGATCAGAAATACATGTGTAGACATTTGCAGCACTGCTAACATTTGCATTCATTTTGCATCAACTTCAATGCATTTCACGGCAGACTTTCTTTAGTTATGGGAGCTTTTGGACTTCTGTTTCCTTTAAGTGTGAAAATCTTAATGCCCCCGAAACCAATACATTTGAAAAAATCCATAATAGCCAAAAATAGTGTAATCTACCTGCCTATGAATGCTTACCTGCACAGTGAAGGTTCCTGTTACTGGTTTGTGGTCACTTATGCCATAGCTCATGTGACTGGTGTACTTTTCCAAATGCACCTTTAACACCTGGTCATACTCCGATCCTATGGTTTCACTTGATTCATCATCTGAAGCATTCTTCAGCTTCCATAGGATACGATCAGTCCAGGCTGGCTTACGCTTCTTTCCACTAAAAGATGACATTCCTTATCAACATTAGATCTAAGAACATCTGAATTGCAATCCTTAGTCCCAAAAAACATGCAAGATATTACATATTAAAGAAAATAATCTGCCATGATAGTCCATACATGAATTGGAATCTTCCATACTTGAATATCCCTAGAAAGACAATAGAATTGTCCCAGTTGTGATCCAGAGAAAAAGATAACATTCATCAAAGAAGTTGCGCATGCACAGTCCAAGGGCCACAGCCAAATGGATGCAGGGCAGAATTATCCAGGCATATAAATGTGCTACCACATGCCTTTTCAAGCCACAGCACAGGCAACCTTGGTATGTAGCAGATGCCCCAGACACCTTCTAACCCTGTGCTATTGACAGTGTGACATAGAGCTGACAATCTGTAATTGTGTGTCAGAGAACCTTAAAATATAAAGTTAGCATATAACTCTCCAAATGCAGAAACAGAAGACATAACGGTACACTTTGTGTAACAGTTGCAATAACATACTAGGCAAATTACCGATTAACACCGATTAACAAAAAATAACGATAGCAGAATCTAAGGTTAATACCGTGAAGATTTCGGTCAGTAGCGAAGGAGAGGGTTAGTTATTAAACATTAATGGTTGCTGCATTGTTGACAACGAACAGGAAACTAGATTTGCACAAATAAGACATGAAAAAGACATGCTAAACTACTACTGTACACAACACTACATCCAAATAATGGGAATCCAAAATTCATGTAAATATATTTACCAGTTTGAAGCAGAAAGAGGACGCCCTCTTATTGAGTTGACTCAGCTGCTGATTACATTGGAATAATTTACAAACCCACATAAATTAATCGGAGGTGGGTAAGAAATATTACTGGAAACGCCTACTTATTTTTATGCATCTTTAAATGTAGAAAACGTAAGGTAGTTTTGGTATTATGTCAACAGAAGTATTATTATTTAGAGTGATTTTAAACTTTTTTTTTTTTTTTTTAAATAAAACCCAAAAGTTTTTAATGAGGTCTGGGAGACTTTAGCTTGCACGTTAGACGTTTCAATTTGCTTTCTTTGAGCATCTAGGATCTGGATAGACAGTGGTCCCGGTGCAGCCACTCACTACTACTGCAACAAGAAGCTTAACTTTATTTGAGATCTATACAGGGGAAACTTACTAGAGCAAACTTAACATGTAATCAAGAGGATACAACAGGGTTTTGAAAAGCTGTTTTGACATGTTACTGTCTCTTAAGCCAGTAAGTGGCTGTCAGTAAAAGCAATATAAAGCCACATTAAACCTATTGCAATCTACAATGTCCCTGTATATTAACATGCAGTACATGCCCCTTTAATGAGTGTGCTTTGAGTTGTGGCTTGCTAGAGTGCATTGAGTCTCTTGGTTACATTATGTTGCCCAAATACATGGCTTTGAGCCAAATGGTCTGGACCAAGGCCTGGGTGGAACGTACAGAAATACTATTCTGTAGCGTCTCTTCACATTCAGAATCAAAACATCAGGTTTGGTGGAGTAGAATGTTCTACCTAATACATTCTCTGCGTCCTAGAAACAGACACTCACAATTGTTTGACAAATTCTGAACATTACATAATGAAATTCTCATAATTAAGAAGGACAATGTCTATCCCGCTTCAAACAAGCAAATATTCCGGAAGCTACGGGTTTCAATTGATGAAAAGTGGTCCGCATTCTCTTGGTTAAAGCCAGATGAGAGAGGAAATGCTGCAGCATACGTTAGTATTTTTACAGATTTCTACCAAAGTAGCAACTATGTTTAGCTCTATGCCAGAATGAGATTTACTCTTACTTAAATCCAAACAGTGCTTTCTGCCATCTACAAATAAAACATACAGATTAATGGACATTGTACGGAGTGACACATTTATCGGATTCACATCTAGGCTGATCGGCGGTTTGCTCCGTATTTTTTTTTTTTTACCTGGTGTCATACACGTCGGAATTCAGATCAAACTTGTATGTAGGCTTAAACTTGAGTGGTCCTTCCAAAAAACCTTGAAGGAACTTTTCCTTCTTTTTGGCAATATTTAACTGTGGGTAGAACAAAATTAAGAATTTAAAAAGGAGGACAGAGTAGCTGTAGTTGTTCAATCATCTCTCCCCATGTACACTGTTATACATAGAACGGCACTTGGTGTAATGTGGGAAGTTGGCTTTATATGGCATGCTCTAGCTTAGCCGAAACGGATGTAGTCATGACGTAAAGTCACTCGTTCATAAGGATATCATACACTTGGAAAGATTTCTATTCAATCGCATTTCAACAGCTTTAGGTATTGGAGTTAAAACTTCTCCCCTGGCTGCCTGTACTAAATCTAGGAAATGTTAGTATGGAAATGTCTTGCACGTGCTCAGTAGCACTAACATTGAAGTCAATGAAGCAGCAGCCAATCACTTGTATCTAGCAAAACCAGTACTCAGCGACTGCTACTCCCATTGACTAGACGGGCAAGTCTACTGAGCATGTGCAGGAAGTATACAGAGGTATGCTTCCTGCTTTCAGTAGAGGCAACCAGGGAGGAATTAACTCTAACATCTAAAGAATGCCTGCACACATTTGCCTGCAGTAAAATGCACCGGACTCCATGTATAGTATACTCTCATATGCATGAAACATGAAAATAGCTCTATTACAATAAATGAAACAGGTTTTCAGTGTGGGCTGTGGCTCTGCAATGCATGGCTGCTTTGTTTTACAAGGAGAGTAGTGGCATTTGTTCAAAGCCTGGAAAGGCAGTGATACCCTTCAACATATACCCTAAAGGGAAAAGGATTTGGGTCTTGGATATAGTATTACTGGATTGGAAATCAGCACAGGGCCACCAGTACGTCAAAGCCCTTTAGATCTAGTTTTCTAAAAAAAAAAAAAAAAAAAAACATCTGCCCTAAAAACATCTGCAACTAGAAAAACCATAAAAGCGAACAAAGCGATTAGGGGAACAAATTATAGTGATCTGGCTTAAGATTCAGCCAAGGCATAGGCAGGTACCACAATAAGGCTGATCTATGCCTACTCTTTTCACTTATTTCACAACATAGTGAGAGTGAGTATGCGTGTAGAATATAGCATTACTCCTACTTGGCTAAGGGCTCGAGACATTGGCCAAGGTTACCTTCACCTCAACAAGACAGTGGGAGTAGTCTTACTATATTCAAATAATGCTAACATAGAATCCCACAAAATGAGCATTTTTCAGTATAGAAATGTTCAAAGATGACTATACCTGATCTTTATCCCAAAGTAGGTTGTATCGGTTGCCGTTTATCACTTCTCTAATAAAGTGGATTCCAAAGTCTGTAATCCGGAAATTCAGGTCACCAAACCAGAACACCAAACTTTAGTAACAAAAAAGAGAGATCTTATTAGCATGGTCTTATTAACAAAATAGGAAGTGCCACCACTTTCAACATACTTCAAGAAAACAAACCAAAATAATTTTTATTTTGGAGGCCTTTCTGAATTAGTGTAAAATGTATTCACACAACCACCACACACTACTAGGTTTAACAAATTCCAATTTGGGCAAGGAACCCAGTAAAATGAGTTTGATCGGATAACATTTTGCGTAAATTCAACGGTAGTTGGTGCTGTTGCCGCATGTCACTGCAACAGCACCAACTATGTCAAGTTCTGAGCCCGAGTTCCACAAAATGGCTTTTTGGGTATGGTGGACGCATAGTGCGGATACCCGGACCCCTAACCACACACAACCACACACACACACACATCAGCACAGATGTTCTGATTTGGACACCTGAAATGCTGGAGGTTATGTAAACCCATTATTTTAGTATATGTACCAGCCATTGGGATTTTCTTTCCTTTCAGCATAAAAAACCTCTCTACACTGCGGGATCATCCGATTTTTACTTTCAGATTTAAAAAAAGTGACAATAGCAGATAATTTACACAAACACATTTAACGCAGAATGAAAGTGAAAAATAAAACCCATAGCCCCCAAAAACCTACTCGTGATCCAGAATGCTACCAACGCTTTCTCCATCAAATTGCTGCGCCTCCAGCATCCGTTCAAAATCATCAAGCCTCTGGTTTGTATTTTCCATGTGAGCAGGTAAATGACAGTTCATGAAGCACATCATGTGGCCATAAACAGACATGCGGAGGGTTACACCACCTTTGTTTCCCTTTAGTATTAAAAAAATGTATATATAATTAAATTTCATCTTAATCATCCCAACCTGCCAATGAGTGATGTTAGAAAGGTTTGGCATTTCTGCCTGACAGTAAATTGATGCAATTTGTTAGTAGGTTTGGAACATCAAACTTCTCTAGGACAAATTTGAAAGCCGGAGAAACACAATAGTGGGTTGTGAAACCTAGCTAGCCTTGAATATATTCTGTCCAGATTATGGGGTTTATTCACTATTATTTTGAAGCTCCAGCCCCATTGACCTTCTGCTGCAAGAACAGCTTGGCTGGCCCTATAGAAACACAGAGTTAAAGCAGTGACATTTATTTAAAGGCCTCCATAGCCAATTAAGTTATGCATTATTTGAGTCATCTTGTTGGAGAACCTTGTCAGTGCTGGTCCCTCATAATGAATAGGGAAGGGGAAGAAACCAAATCTCTCCTGTAAGCTCACCCTTTTAGTGAATAAACCCATATGAGTCTCAATGTTATGCAGTAAGGTCATCTGTATTTTTGCCCCCTGAAAGAGTATGTAGTAGGTTTCCTTTCAGCACTTTCATTCTTCCCGTCTTTCCTTCAGAGAATGGCATCTGTAGTAAAAGTTATGCCGAAGTCCGAAACCTACCGTACTTTCTTTTGTGTTACGTTTCCTGGCTGTCATGGTTCAGATGGCGCAAAACATACATGTGTCATTTTACCTTTCCTACTTATGCCAGTAATGTATTCCCCACTACATGTCGGTCACATTGAAGCTGGAGATAATATACCAGATTCCCCTGACGGATACAGAACTCTTACCCAATAACCGTAGAGACCAGTCCGCATGTAATTGGTACGAATGTCTTGGATGAACGGGATATGTTTATGCTTTACAAAGACCAGGAGAAGAAGTCCTTGCATCCGGATAGAGGAAAGCTACCAGGGAGGCCAAAGATAGATGAGAACATAGTTTTGGTTTAGACAGAAGATCCCATAACATTACTATATGTATGCTACTAAACAAAACAGGAGATTACCCCTATACACTTGACAGTATATTTAACACAGATATCTTATTATTAGTATTATGCAGAAATCAAACATCAGATCCTCAAGCAATATTAAAACCCTGCATGCGATGGGCTTTAGTACGGTGAATGGGGTAAAGTCCTTATTTCCTACACAAAATGTTTTATTTCTCTTTAGAAGCACATATGGCCTTGCGGCAGCGGTGCACGTGTATTCTTATATTACATAAGGGTATTATCTCTGTTATGCTCATGCATACATTACCTTGACATAGCCGAGAGGAGCCAAAATATCCATGAGGAACAAACTCCAAGGATCATCGAAGGCCAAGTCTGATAGAAAATTGACTACCTTGGCATTTAGCTCCTGCAAGCTGAATGCAACAAAATGTTACACCATTCTCATACTGAATATAGAGACGGTACAAAGACACATAGCTATGCACTTCTTTTAAAATCTACAGGGAAAGAAAAATATCAACAGCATTTTTCCATTTATTCTTTATTTCAGAGGCATCAGACTGTAGATCTTAAGGGCCACAAAGACAGCAGCTTTCCAAGTCAACACATGAAAAGTTCTGATCCCACTGAATTTAGTATTTTCACGATATGTTTTGGAAGTTTTCAGATGCATTTGTAGGTTAACAAGGTGTTAAAAATCCTTTGGAAACATAAAAGGTCCTGAAGGTGTCCAATTCCACTTTTTCAACTTTTAACTGCTAAATGTAGCATTTTAAACACCATCCCTAGTATTGCTGATTGCCCAAACCTTTATCAGAAAAAAATATCATTAATTATGTGATAATTTGTGTTTTTTATTTGAGTAACCCTTAACTTCAGATTGAAGATTTTTGTTGCCAAACTTGCTTGAACGTGTAATGATTTTTGCAAGTGGGACAGTATCTTGAATTAACCAGATACAAACATGGCGATTTACGTTAACACCAAGGATTCATACTCTTAATTATGTCTTAATACACAAAGATACATGAAGGACTTGGACACGAGAGATTTTGGATGCCAAAGAGAAGTACCAGTAACCCTTCTGCTCCATACAGAAAAGCAGGAGGGAAAATAACAGAGGGGGCTGCGTGGTGGTCTCTTCTCGTCACTCATCACTAAGGATCTCACCCAGGGAACAGCAGATTGTAAACCATCTGATACATTTTACAATCCCGATAGCAGGTAACATCATTGAAAGTAACCCAAGAGATAGCTATGCGTAATAAACACTTGTTTTGTTCAAATATAGGACATATTTAAAATACTTAAAGCAATTCTATATATTCTATTACACAAATCCTATATATACACATTTAAAACATATATACGTTTTAAAAAAATAGCCCATGCACAGTCGCAACATTTAGCATGTTATATTTATTAAACAGGCCTGAAATAGAACTGTATCACACAAAAACGAGTTAGAACAAAAACACGAACCTCTACGTACCCAACAATGTACATATCAATCTCTAAGCAGGATGTATCAAGGAGTAGTAAAGAGTTGACATCTTTAGGGGGAGGCGCTGTTCCTACATTCCAGGTTACCAAATGTATCCTGTAAGAGAGGAAACAAAATAAGAAATAAAAACAAAACAAAAACATGGGGATATTGTATTCACCTTCATTGTATGCGAAAGAATCAGTTCGTGGTTTTACAATTATAATGCTGAAACGGCATTTTACCCTGAAAAGTCCAGCCGTAAATCTCGCACTACATATCTCGCCGAAGCATGCGCTCCATCTGTATTAAAGTACATATTATCATGGAGTCCTTATGTAGTTGCTGAACTATCGACAAACAAATTTTCTTAAAGGCCAGACTGTTGCGCGCAGGAATGAAGCATGTCCACAGATGTTTATACAAAAGTACTCAAGGTTTGGAGCCGCAAGTAATGTTTTAAGAGCCCAAGCACTGGTATAACCCTGAACCAACAGCACATCTTCTCTTGGCATGAGAGGAGGAAAGTGATAAGAATAGACTGTTTAAGGATAGGTAAATAAATAAGAGTACAAGCTGATGATTCAGATATATCTAGTTTACGATTGCTGACTAGAAAGTTATAAGCTACTGTGTGGATGTGCAGTTTAAGCATATATACGGTATATATATATATATATATATATATATATATATATATATACACACACATATATACACATATATACACATACACGTTCTGGATTTTGTGATCAGGTAACAGAGTCATCTTCACAAGCACCGACAAAACCTATGGAATTAGACCATTAAGTCACTCGTCTTTCTAAAACTGTGGAAAGCATCGCCTGTCACAAAACTAAATTACTAGCCAAAACTACAATGGAGGCTAGAAAAGCACTCACAAAAAGTTATGGATTCAGCTGGATCATGCATTGATGTGGAATGTTAAACTAAGGATTCTAAATAATTCCAATATGGACAAATGAGTCCTTTTTTATCTTCTTCCTTTATCTATCTTTGAAAATCCCCCAAAAACATTTTACTCTTTGTGCAGGAGTAATATAAAAACACTCAGACAATAAAGTGTTCTTATGACAAATTAGAATAAAATCTTTAAAAATAAAAATACAAGAAAATATTCCTACTTTAGCTATACTCAAGTGTATTTTTAGCTCACTGTATGGCTATAAGAATTAATGTTATCTAAGACATACAATGTCAGCCTAGTGTACAGGGTGAGGGTATATTTGATGTAGCGTCATCTCACGGTCTTGGTAGGAATGATAAAAGACAAACTTAACTCCTTAATGACAAAGCCCGTACATGTACGGGCTCAAAATGCATTGTTTTTAATGGGTTTTGGGACCGCCCATTGTCCTTAAGGGGTTAAGTACCAGGAACAGTCTAAACAGAACAATAAACAAACTGTAATAACAAAACAGCCACATAATGGACAGATGAGTCAATGTTTAAATTTGAGAAAAGGCATCTATACAATGTTAGCAGAAGAACTTGTAGCAAACACATACTGCATGACTGTGCATAAACCCTGTTAATGGGGGTACAAATATTATATAGCTATATACCGGCAGAATACAGGTGTAAGCCAATAAGTACAATGTTAAGATCAAATCGTCTGGGCCATAAACTATATGCGTTATTTCTGGGTGACAGGTATACTTCACCATAAGAACGGCCTACTATAAAAGTATTAAATGACTTCTGAGTTTCTTGAGGATGTATTCAGACACACAGACATACACACATACAAAATATGCCAACTTGAAAAACCTGAAATCCTGGGTTTTGAGCGCCATCTTTTTCCCACAGATTAAAAAAGCTTGATCGATTGAGCGGGAGAGTTCTTCGTGAATATCTTCGTCGGAGCTAACATCTTCCATGCATGTCATGAGCTGAGCCACTCTCTGGCGCAGAACAAATCTTCCACAGGAACCAGTACTGCTCAAGCTGTCAGAGCGCACACGTGCCTGGTGAGGGCTCTCGGACAGGCCGAGGGACAAGAAATCAAGCTCTGAAGGCTCTAGGCTGGGACTGTCCATCCTGCCGCTAGAAATACAAGCTAAGGAGTGCTAGCCTCTCGCATAAAGCTCTCCGCTTGCTTACGGTAGCAAAACTAGTCTTTAATCTGAAAACAAATGAGGTCTTGTATGCAACCTACAAGAGCAAAATCCTATTTTAAACATTCATTGTTCTACTCATTTCATAAAATCCCATAATTACATAAAACATGACTAACTCTAAGCGGTATGGGATAACATATCACATGAATGACATTTAGCGAGATTTTGGAAGGGAAAAAAGCCTACAAGAAGCCTTGTAGAGAAGGCTAAAGAACTTTCATTAAAGGAACATTGGTTGTTAGAGGTCCTTGAAAATGTATGGAAGTTGGTAGCAAGAAGACTTGGGTGTTTAAGGCCTTCAGACACATGTGATCTACAGTAAAGAGGAAACAGCGCACACAATGCTCCCCACACTGCTGCCTCCTGTCAAATATAACTATTGTTATTTATTGATTTATATAGCGCCATCAAATTCCGTAGCGCTGTACAATGGGTAGACAGGACATAACAAGTAGTATGTAACATAACAAATTGACTGACAGAGACAACAGGTGAGGAGAGTCCTGCTAAAATGAGTTTATAATCTACTCTATCTCCAGAAAACCATTGTGACAGCATATATAAAAGTGACAAACTAAAATACATAGGGTTAGTCAAGTAGTAGCCCTCCAACTACAATTGCCATGCTGCTCAACCAGTATCCAATGTACTCTATCTCCAGCTCAACCAGTATCCAAAAAAATCCTTATTATGGTTTCTTATGGAGTTTAAGGACAGTGCAGCACACCTGCTATGCCTTCTTGTATGGAATTGTAATTAACAATTTACAATAGCTTAAAACAAACGAGAACCACGGAGAGGATGTTGGTTTTTTTTCCTCTATACAGGTGCATTTTTCATTAGTGGTACAGTATAGGACACTAAACTGACCCTTGAAATACAGCTTACAGCACAATGATGCCTTATGGATGGCATGTATCAACAGAGGCTATTGAGGCCATCAAGATCACAAGATACCTTTCGGCTCATCTAGTTTGCCCATCTCCTGATGTAAGGACTCCATACTGAGTCCTTGGTTTCATCGTAGACTCAGGATACCCTTACGCATATCAGATGGATGTTTACGTTCGCCTTACTATATTATCCTCTACTATGCCGTTCCACATATAAACCCCCTTTAAGAAAAATGGAGGTGAACATGACATGGCCAAACATCAGACTTTCCTGTACATCAAATTAATGCGACCAATACAATTTAACAAGTATCAGTAACAAAGTGTAATCGAACTTTACACATCTAACTACCAACCTTGTCCCGCTTTATATCTTTCTAAATTACAACCTCACTGGTTGGAGGTTATTTTATATACCGTGGAGAGCTCATCAAGCAGCCTCTGCATGCTTACATGAGCAATTTCCATAACGTCAGGCATTATACAGCAACATTGTTTTCATACACCGACAAACTTACATAAAAATATATGTATGTAAATGCTATGCGTAAACATACAAAGTCTTAACTATCCAGCCCCACTCAGTCCTTTATATGCTGTCCCAGTCCCTATTTTTCATTAAATTTACCACTGCTTTCCATATTATTATTCCTAGTTTGCATAAAACGGTGACTACAGCACTGTCATTGTCATTAATCAATGTGCCTGAGCAACATACCTCGCAATCATAATGACGATTTATATAGCACCTTTCTCCCAGTGGGACTGCATGCTCTCAGAATCGGCATTCTGCTGTCGTTAAAGTGCCAGGACTTCTTTTCAATCCCAGGTCACATTCCATGCAATGCTTTTTATGTTTCTTATAAATGAAGGCCCCCCCCCCCCATGTTCTTGTTCCTACGAACTACGAAGCCGCAAAGTATATCTGAGCTGTTTCCGTCGCGATCTCATCACAAAAGTCAAGAAATGCGCACTACTATGGTTAGTTTCTTTTTCCTTGCAGAATAGTTTCTGAAGGCTATTACTAATTGTCATTTAGTGTAATGCACAGTTGAATGGTGTTATAGTATACTATACATTGTAATTCATTGCCAAACCAATAAAAAAAATGGGTGTATTTATAGCAATAATCTATTTTTCTCCTACTGTGTCACTGGTCCATTAAATTTACCTAACTGCCCCGAACTATCCATCACATTTAAATACAGCACGTTCCTGAAGCTGTAGTATAAAATCAGCACATATGGATAAAGAAGAAAAAAAAAAAAGACTACAATATTGTCCCCATCGACTGACCATCTTCAAAATGTATGTAACTACATAACAATGAAAATCTTTGAATGTAGAACACGTAAGATCATTGGATACATGATTAATTCTCTTTAGAAACAAAAAGAATCAGATCAAGTAGCTTTGTACATCGGCCTAAAAGCCTTACATCCCTAAAGCCCATTTAAAATGCAACATTAACCATTGTGGAAACATCTGTGTTCCTTTAATCTTTATTTTATTAATTCAGAAAAAAATAGCTTCTTGATGTAAAGCCTTTGAACTGCTTTTCACGGGGGGGATTAAATGAATTATTATGGCAAACGTGGATAGGTGAAGGACAATAACTAAAGGGACACTCCTGTATATAATATATATTTAATGTATATGATAGCCGAGAGGTGTGTTTACATTTTACATGGGGTTCCCCTTGCAAATACATGGGGGATTCTGCAGAGTCCCCCATAACTCTCATATGTATTTGCCCCTTTGCTTGACCCCCAGCACTCAAGTAAAGCACTTTCCAGATACGGATAGGCTGCTTCAAACAGTCCGTTCCAGTGCGGCTTAAGCTGCAGCATCTCCCTAAGGTAAGTATTCACCCCCCCCATAACCACTACCCCCCCATTTTATTATTATTATTATTAAAGCTGGCACGCAGGTTACACTACATAGCATCCACAGGCAGCCACATCAGAAACACCTCCAAGCGGCTCATCTGAAAGAAGTATACAGGTTTTTTTTATTCCCATGAATGTGGAAAATGCTGTGCCCCAGATTCCACGTTAAAACGCTGAGAGATTTAAGCCTCTTCTTGTGATTTAAGCAGCTTCCCACCCACTTTGTACCAGCGAGGACACACTAATGGGGAGCTGAATAGAAGCAGTACGAGGCTTTAATCACACGCCTGGGTAAATACGCTTCTTAAACAAATCATCAATAAACCCCATAGACATTTGCAGGTCATGCATGAGATATCCATCTTCATCCTCTAGCCAAGCCGTCAGTACGCGCTGAGTTTATACAACATACGCTGAGTCACATTGACTAGTTCCTATATGATGCGAGTATAGTCGTGCATGACATCACAGAAAATGGCAAACTCCATAAAACACTATCTATTCGTGTATGCAATAGTTATCTTTGAGATATTTTATTTAGTTTAGAGATCTTACATCTAACATCGTCATCATTAACCAGAGTTTTTCTTTTTGTTCTAGACGGTGAAAATCCAAAAGGATAAGGACTTTAATAATTCTCCCGCCATCCCCTCAGCACCCTGTATAACAGCGTCAGCACGTAAACAACGGGCATGAGCAACACTGTAGATATAACCCTCCAATAAGTAACTGTGGGGACTTACTTAAGGCGTAGACTTTAAACATTGTTTTGCGTCTATCTATGCTTGATTTACTCTCTTTTACAGCCGATTATCAGACAACATAAAAGGGGTCTATTCACTGAAGGGCCCCCACCAGTAATGTTCTTCTGCATGGGGAGCTTGGCAGGCCCTACTTAAGGTATAGCAAAATCAGTGAGATATCATCACCTCTTCACACATTGAGCTATACATTATGCAGGGCAGGTTGAGAACTTCTTGGCAGATAAATTTGCTTGTGTTGGCCCTTCATAATGAATAGTAAAAGGGAGAGAGTTAAAACCACAGCCCTCCCCTTAGTAAATATATTATGATTATTACATATCCAAATTCAGGAAGTCTCACTCCGAACACGTACAGCGCTGTGTAAAATGATTTGCCTCCTTTTCAGTTTCTTCTACTTTTACTTGTCTGTCATATTTAAATGTTTCATATCATCCAGCTATTTTTAATATAAGGCAAAGACAATGTGAGTAAACACAAAATGCAGCTTTTAAATCATAACCTATATCACCCATGTGAAAAAGTAATTGCCCTCCGAAACCTTATAACTGGTTGTACCACCCTTGGTGACAACAACTGCAATCTAACGTTTGCCATAACTGGCAATGAATCTTTTACATCGCTGTGGAGGAATTTTGGTCGACTCTTCTTGGGAGAAGTATTTTAATTCTCAATCAGCAAACAGCATCTCAATCAGATTAAAGTCAGGACTTTGACTTGGCCACTCAAAAATCTTCATTTAGATTCTTTTCAGCCATCCAGAGGTGGACTTGCTTGTGTACTATGGAACATTGTCCTGCTGCATAACATAGCTTAAAGCTTGAGCTTTGGGTCAGGAATTGATGGCCTGACGTTCTCCTTCAGGATTTTTTGGCAGAGAGCACAATTCATGGTTCAATCAATTATGGATAGTCACCCAGGTCCTGAAGCAGCAAAGCAGACCATCACATTACCACCAACATGTTTGACTGTTGGTATGATGTATAACAGGACCCCCGTCAGTCCATAGAGTTTTATTCCAAAAGTCTTGGGGATCATCAAGATGTTTATTGACAAACACGAGACAAATATTTGTGTTCTTTTCGGCCAGCAGTGGTTTCTGCCTTGTAACTCTCCCATGGATGCCATATTTGTCTTTCCTGTGTCGAACCTTGCAAGACACGTTCTATTTAATTGATGCTTAGATTCAGCAGGGCTGGCAATAATCATGCCTGGGTGTGTCTAGTGAAAATGAATCCAATTATCAATTACATTTGGTTAATTGGCTAACAAAGGGGGCATTACTCTTTCACATAGAAGTAATATTGGATAGCTTTTTTCCTTCTTTACATGAAATCATTTAAAAAATACACTTTATGTTTACTCGGGTTATCTTTGTACAATATCAAAACTAGTTTGATGATCTGAAACATTTAAGTGCGACAAACATGCAAAACAGAAGAAATCGGGAAGGGGTTCAAATACTTTTTCACAGTACTATATACCTACTAAACCGTTATCTGATCAGTAAAACAAATTTAGTAGCTTTATGTGAATCAAAACACAAATATATGTACCTGAGTTTCAGCTCTTGAGGATCCAGAGTCAAGGAATTCAGACAAAGATTGTCAGCGTCCATTTCCATCACTGAACATGCATGCAAGGACAAAACAAAAACAATCAGCATTGACCATAGGGTGTAATATTTCTAAATATAATAACTTTTCTATAGATGTGTAAAACCAGGATACTGATTACTACAATATATATACATATAAAGTTAATGTAACGTCTGTATATAGCACTGCTATTGCGTGAGCAGTCCTTGAGGACTGAGGTTGAACACGTTAACATAAATAATTGATGTCAGAGTTGTCCCTCTAAGAACCTGAGCGTCCATCTACATGGTACATTGTATTATTTAACTTTCACTGCTGGTAACAAAGCCATGCACTATTGACTGAAGCTAGTGGATGGAGATTACATGGTTTAACACCAGATTAAAATTCCGGGCCAAGTTTTCTTAACTGATGAAGAGTTCAGATCCATATGGGATCACATGAAAGTGGCTTTGTGTTCATTATATTCAACTCAATCTGTTATGCAAGGAAACATATAGTTACACAACACTTGAGAGAGGGGAACAAATGTTCATTCATTTAGCATGAAGTAAAAAAAAAAAAATAAAGTTTTTCTGCACAATCCTTAGTGACTTTCCCCAAGCTGTTTAGTAGCCAGAAACCGTAACAAATGTACAGCTAATCGCTTAACAAACTGGTAGAGAAAATTACATTTCTAATAAATCTTGCAACTTATCTTACTGACTATAAAACGGACAATGTATCCAGATGCTTATTTACCTTAAACTATAAAAGGGAAGTACAGAAAGTGTAGTTATAAAAAAGGACAGTAGTCAGATATAATAATAATAATAATACGAATGAAGTACAAGAGGTACAAATGCGTTTGACTGTAAGCGTTTCAGGAGAGGGGGCTGCTTTCCTTAAATATATTTATTTTAAATGGTGATAAAAACCCAGGATCCATTCACTGGGTATTTTTCGAGAACAGAAAACAAGGTGAATAAGCAGAAAAGCAAAGTATATCCAGTGGGATCTATGGCTCTCAGCCAATCGGCTAAAAACATGGTTCCCTCCCATGTCAATAGCTGTACAGAAGGGAGTTACGGAAGCAATGGGGTTATTTAACCATTTGTTTTCTGCACCCTGGTGTTTATTTCCAGATGCATATATTTGAAATGTTAACAGTAAACATGTATCATAGCCTGATGCATCAATCTCTTTAACGTGCAACTGCATTACATGTTTATGACTGTAAACGGTTTAGGATTTTGATTGCGTATTTTGCCACTTATAACCGTGGTGTGACTACACTTATTTATCGAATGCCTCTCCTTCCTGAACATCCTGCTAGCTCTTATGCAAGAAGCCGCAAGGGTATTAATAAGTGATCCCGGCGTAAAGTTTGAAGCATGGGATCATCGTTATAGCAAACAATGGCATGTTCTTGTTAAAAGGAGCATTCAATTGGTTGCTATGGTAACAAGACCACTTTTCAAGCTGCACCAGATTCCCTATTTTTTTGTATACAGAACCCCCAACATGCTACTGCCTGTGAGTTAACATCAGTCAATGGCTTGTTGTACAATAATATAAAAAAACTATTTAAAAAAACCTCAAAGGGCGCTTCTTCGGCGAAGAACAACCTATTCAGCTACAGATACAAACCCCACATTCATCTACAGCACTCTCTCTCCTTTTTTCTTTATACCTTATATTTCTCTATACCCCATACCCCCTATATTGTAAGCTTGTGAGTTGGGATATGTTACCTAATGTTTTGGTTTGTTTTACTCTGTCAATTCTACCCCTTGAATGTATGTATTGTAAGAAGCGCTGTGTAAGATGTTGGCGCTATATAAATAAAAGATAATAATAACCTGATTTAAACTAGTACTATACAATGGTGGATGATTAGTGAGATTTTGCTTTTGTGTAAACCTTTTGTGACTCAGAGATTGTAACACAAATATACGGGTGTCTCTGTAAAACCCACATCCTCTAGGTCAGGGGTGGGCAAACTGCAGCCCTCCAGCTGCTGCAGGACTACATCTCCCATAATGCTCCTTCAGCTAAGGGGCTGGCTGAGGAGTATGGGAGATGTAGTCCTGCAGCAGCTGGAGGGCCACAGTTTGAGCACCCCTGCTCTAGGTCATGACATGCCGACAACCATCATCAAGACAACACCATGATGTCATACAGAACGACTCCCAACTTCCATCAGTGACAGCACATGTTTGGTGCAAGCAGAGCCCTCATCACCTGTTGCTTCCCTAAGTCACGTTGGTACGTTGTGTTCCACTTGTTATGTTCTCTCTACCCACTGTACAGCGCTACCGAATATGATGGCTTCATTATGTATTGCTTTATATAGCAATAACAACTGATGAAGACAATGGTGCTCATGGTTCAACCAAAATGGGAGACAACCCATAAAAGCCCTTGCTCATCAATTCACATACATATCAAAACCACACCAAATTAATATGATTAACATCTCATGTCCTGGAATCAATGAGATCCACTGTCAGTCTGCACTGTACATTACTTACAGGAGCTGTAACTAAACCAGTGCACCCACACTCATTCACACACCTGTCAATCACCGCTATACTGCCCAACACTCATCTGAAGCATGATTCTGCAAATCAAACAACAGCTCCATAAACGGTAACTACATGGAGTAAAACATACATCTCACCGGTGCTGACACAGAATACCCCCACTGCATATAACCAGCCCCTTAGTACATGGCATATTCTGTCAGTGAAGGGTAAGGACATTACCGAGGTCCTCTCAGGGATGTGCGAGTCTCGCTTCCTCTCGCCACGCAACTTTCTTTTTTCGTTTTGTTTTGGTCAGGTGTATTTTTTTTCTTCACTCCCTTCCGGGGGCGGCATCTAGCGGAATGTCACGAGTCACGTGATGCGCATTGTCCTATGACGTTAGGCTTTCTCCTCACCCGCTATTGGCACTGAAAGAAAAAAAAACAACCCGGTGACCATCCTTGGTGAGGGCAAAAGGAGTTTGCTGCATGGTTAGTTTGTGGGTGTGCCAGGCGCAGGGCATGTAGGGGGAGGCTATCTCCTTTGCAGACAAAGTGCTAAAAAAGAAACCATCACACTGCGCATATTACTGCTGTGAATTTAAATAAACCCAGCTTTATTAGAAGCTAACAAGAAACACAACATGACAATGCAGTCCATTTTGGCACTGAAATCCCGCCGCCTTATGTTCATCTTTCAGCAGCTCAGAATGTTTGATGGATATGAGTGTTTCACAGTGCTGTATAGCCCTAAAACGCACAATAATACGTATATACAGCACCAAATGAGTTTATACATTGTAAATGTATATATTGTGAAACACGTCACTGCATAAATATCTATTTATAGGAATACACATGACTAACTACACCTGTTTCTGTAATTCAAATTGTTATGTAATATACTACTTGTTATGTCCCTTCTACCCATTGTACAGCGCTATGGAATATGATGGCGCTATATAAAGCAATTAATAATAATAATTACACCCTTATAAGCAAATGTTTGACCATTTAAAAGGCTGGGTGTAAAGGATACATGAAAGTGGGGCAGGGGAAAAGCAGATATAGCTGCTAGGATGAGTATGGAAGGTTGGGTTGAGTACATACGGTTGTGCAAGAGATTAAATGTAATGTGATGGAAAAAAGGTGTACGCTATAAAAAGCCCAACGGTTCATAAGTTTGGGAGTGAGAGGAAGAGATGATGCTGAATGTGCCGTATAGATACGCTGTGGGCATTTTTTTTAGTGGTAGTGATATTGCTCACCATGTCACAATCAGTAGATAAGTGTGAACACAAAGCACACACAGTTCACATCCAACAACTGCAGGACTAACAGTCTTAAAGGGCTCTATTTACTAAAGGGAGAGTTTATAAAAGAGCGGAGGTTTAAACTCCTTGATTTCACTATACATTATGAAGACCCATGCCTAGTGAGCCCCTCTGCAGGAACAGCATGGCTGGCCCTGGAAGAATCATCGTTCAATCAGCGTCTCCCGCTTCCTCTTGGCCCTTTATAACGAATAATAACGTGAGGGAGGTGAAACTGCAACTCTCCTGCCAACTCTGTCTTTAGTGAGTTGGAATTGTAGAACGTTGTCAGGTTTATACAAAAGATGTCAGGTTTATACAAAAGATTTATGTAGAGCAGCATTACTGTCTAGTATTTATAAACGTGAATTAACTGCTAGTGATTTAGTTGTTGCTGGTAACAATTACAATTAATTCTCAGAGCAACAGTGGACAGAGGTGTGCATGTTGGCTCACATATGCTCTACATCCCCTAAAATGTAGGAAAACGCATATAAAGTGCTGACCCTACGTTTCTGGACCCTTTGCAGAATGTGCAGAGTGGAGGTTGGTGCAGATCAATTGTTGGATGTACAAAGAAGACATAGGTACCTTTCTTCACATTTGGTGTGGATGCCTGCTAATCCAGCCCTTCTGGAAGCTGGTCCACCAGACCTGTTTGTGCCTGAACGCCCTCTGCCATTTTGCCCCAGATGCGGTTCTTCATAATACACCACCATCTATCTCAGCATGCAAGCTTTTCCCAATTCAGCTAAATGTCTAATTCTAATTCATTTGAGGGACACCTCCATCCCCTCATATAAAGAATAAATCAAGGGGGTTAAGGCAGTTAGGGTAATAGAGGAACTGGAGGCCTACACTGCAACTTGGTTCAAATGGCTAGCATTTACTGGTTCTGGAGTGGTTAGGGAGATGTTGGGTTTTGCTCTGCCCCTCTTTCCCTTCTTGCTTCTATTCTATAATTAGGGAAGGATGATTTATTGGATTTTGTTTGTGGGTTTATGATGGGTTCTTATGTGGGTGGGGAGCTGGGGTTTTGTCATTTGGGTTCTTGCTTATTGTATAAGCAAATATTTTTTTTCTTTCCTGTAATTTTACAATTGAACTAGTGAAAACACAAATGGTTTCCAGAATTGAACAGACACTGAATGCTGAAAGCCCAAGTAGCCACTGATAAGGAATGCTTGTCCAAAACAAAGGGCAGTTTTGTTTCCTGAAAACCAGTTACTGTTCTCAGATTTGTTGGTGTCTCTCTTCAATGTGTGGAAGTCACTGGGAGAGCTGAATGTATTTAAAGTGAAAATGCTTCACCAAGAATAATGGGAACAGGAGTAATTAAAGCTCGCATTTTACGACCTAATTAATCTTTGCTATTTTATTACTGAGTTCCGTTACGTATTGTACAAACCAGTTTTATATCATGGGAATTGTTATAAAAAATGTTAACAGCAAACTAGTATAGTATTATTTATATTGTATTATTAAGTTTGTATGTATGACTCAATACAGAAATATAACATATGTATATACAGTACTGTGCAGAACTGTGTGAAAAAATGCTGGAAAAAATGCTTTCACAAATTGACATGTTAATAGTTTATTTTTATTGTTTAACAAAATGCAAAGTGAGTGAACAGAAGAAAAATCAGATCAACATTTAGTGTGACCAACGGCATCTATTCTTCTAGGTACACTTGTACAATGTCAGAGGGTATGTAGGCATTTGGTTGGGTGTATGATTATAAATATACAATTATACCAAACAGGTGCTAATTATCATCAATTTAACATGTAGGTTGAAACGCAATCTTTAGCTGAAAGAGGAACAGCTGTGTTGGAGGACGAAAACTGGGGTTGCGGAAGGCAGTTTAATGTCAAAGGTCGTACACCATGGAAAGACTGAGCACAGTAACAAGTCACAAGCTAGTTATACTGCATCAGCACGATCCCTCCCATGCAGAAAGGCAGATGGGGGTTTTCTGTCCGTGCTCTTTTGAAGAACAAATAAGAAATGGGTGGTGAGGACTGTAGCCACAGTGGTCGGCCAAGTAAACTAAGTGCAGCAGATGAACATCATGTTTCACTTTGCAATCAGAAGATATCCAGCAGCGACAGCAGCTCAGCATTGGCAGAAAACAGTGGGACCCTGGTACACCCATCTACTGTCTGGAGAAGTCTGGTCAGAAGAGGTCATCATGAAAGACTTGTGGCAAAAAAACCCCGATACCCCTGATGCAGAAACAAGGCTAAGAGACAAAACTATTAGTGAAAACCCCCGAATTATGAAGAAAACTGACAACATGTGCTCTGGACTGATCAGTCAAATATTGTGCTATAGCAGTAGCAGTTTGCTCAGCGAAGGGCTGAAGAGTGGTACAAGAATGAGTGTTTGCCAGTGTATCCTGGCTTGGGTAGGTTTTCCAGAGCCTGGAGTAGCTGGGTCTGGCAGGGTGTTTTAAGTTATTTGATGGTCAGTCTGGAGGGGCCAAATAGGTTTTATTTATTTTTTTATTTTGTTTTGGGGGCGTTAAGGGTACTTGCAAATAAAACACAGTTTACTTGAAATACCTGAGACGTATTGCCTTAGAAGACTTATGATCCTTACAAGTGACATGTATGGCCCTCAGCTACAGGGTTTTGCAACGTATGCTGGGGAATACTGGTAAAGCACTGTTATGGTCTGTGGGCAGAGGTCATTAACACGAACTGCTGCATGGATGCTGGTGACAGAAAAAAGGTTTACAATGGATCTATAAACCCCAAAGCGTGGTGTGTCCTGTGGAAACCTGGACTGGATTATACAAACCTAGCTTGGGCATCCAGTCTGTTGTAAGGTTGGAGTTGAAACATTGTCCCGCTCAGCTCTCCGAACGCTCCATCCCAGGGACCCATACACAATATTTGCACGCCATATGTGCACAAATATGCACAAGACATCCCCCTGGGACTGTACAGTGTCACAATATCAATATATTACGCTGAAACTTTGCTTCCATTGTCATAACTAAAAAGCCTCTGCAAATTTTCTTAATGTATTTAATTATTTTAAACAAAGACCAAGGTGCCAAAACATGCACACGATGGCACAGCAGCAGTGTTCCCCAATGTCATTTTTGTTTATCAACTACAGGCATTAATCTTAGTTGATCTGGAGATGCTGAACAGCTCATCTTCTATATTGTTCATCTTATTACATAGTTTTACTCTTCTCTAATGCTAAACCATTAAAAATGCAGTATGCACCTGGTATATAGCTGCTAATATTAATATGAAACCAACTTTTATAAAAAGCAAGTCTCTTTCAGTAACTCTAAACCTTGTGTTATTTAGGATGCCATAGGTTTCCATTGATGCATCTTAACATAACTTGCTTGTTTGGTAGATCACCAAGAACCCATTGTCTTTTTGTCTATTCACTGAAATGTACCTGCGTATCACTATCACTGCGTGTCACTTTATCTGGACAACATTCAGCCTCCTAGTCCTCTCCATTCTCTACCCACAATACGTTTCACTTGCAATGATAAGGCTGGATTTTTGTTGGGGTGTGATTGAGACAGAATATTACAGGAAGAAGGAAAAGTTGAGAAGAGAATGTGAGATTTTAATTATAATGGTGCTTAAATTGTGTTACAAAAAACACACGAGTATTAAAAATTGGTTTACCTGTAACTGTGGACTACTCAGCTTACCGGTGTTAAAGGTCTACTGAGTTGGTGAGGGTTTTTTGCATGTAGAAATGTTGCTGGTATGTGCATGGAAGCACCCCTCAGTCTACTTTATTTGTTTTTACTTGGCAGGCCCTTCTATGTTTTATATATATATATATATATATATATCTATATATATATCTATATATATATAATGCCAGCCTCAGGGCCGGGGCATTAATTGTTAATATTTTTACTATTGCCCTCATGCATCGCATTTGTTTTTCTTTGTGCACGCGTGACCATGTGTGTCTTCGGTGGTTCCCCTCTGCTGACAGCATTCACATTGAAAAGTATAGGCCCATTATCTCTAAAGAAATATGTCCAATGTGATTCCTTTCCTGTGCGGCAACATCTAATCAACTCCAATATAAATCTGAATGCAAAACCTGAAGACATGCACTATGAGTTATAAAAAGAGGTCTCAAGGTTTTAGAGGAGATATGTGATCATAAATAAAAGGCACCAATATTTACCCTATTTTATTGAATTTATACATTTTAATGATTACAATAAATGTTGAAGATCCGTTGTAGAACATTAAAAATGCGTTAAAATTTGTATAAACGTTTCCATTTTGTCATTTTTAGTGGTAACATCGCACAATGCTAGATTTCAAATTCAGAAATGAATGAGGCAAAATGACAAAAATCTAGAGTCTTCTAGAATATTTATTTCCAATATACCTGCATTGGAATATTAGACAAAAAGGCACAAACTCACATAAAAGAAACAACAATATAATCTATGTAAATTCTACAAACAGTACAAACAGATGGGAATAATGAAAACCCGTCTAAATTTCAGTCGAGATTTAGTGAGAAACAACAGGAGAAATCGATTAGATTAACAATTAAGAGTGCAGCGACGGGGTTTTAGGATATTCGGGTTAAAAAAAAAAAACCTTCTGGTATATTCACTAAAAGTGTGAGTGTACAGGAGAGTTGAAGACTCCAACTTTAATTTACACTATTGACTGTTAAATCCCAGTGTGCTTCTCTCGCAAGAATGTTTTTCTTGGCTTGGACGATGCAGAGTGAAATCAGTTAGTTACTGAGAATAATTTCACTGACTAAGCTATGCATTATTCTAGGCCAGGGGTGTCCAACTTGCGGCCCTCCAGCTGCTGCAGGACTACATGCAGGAGATGTAGTCCTGCAGCAGCTGGAGGGCCGCAGGTTGGACACCGCTGTTCTATGCCATCTCAACCCTCTTGCATGAGATATTAACGTAATATGAAGTTGGTGAGCTAAAAACTGCAACTCTCCTTCTAACTCCTTCTTTAATGAATTTAGTTTTGAGAACCACCAGAGAGAGAACAGCCTGGACTTTTAAACAAAAAACCGCAAGGTCACAAAGGGGATAAATAATAGCTAGCGTATCCACCATTATGAATACCGAACTAGTTTGCTGGATCTTGGTTTTACTTCTTAGTAAATTATACTATATTATAAGCAGCACTGTATGTAACTGAACTGTACACATAATAAAACTCTGACAAAACAAGTTCTCTTTTAGGAGTGGAAGCTATCTTTCTTCTCATTTTCCCAGAAGACAAAGCACCATCATTAGACTACACAGGAACGAGAATGCAGTCTTATTTGTAGACTTTATAAAGTGATATGATGGCTCTTGATTACAAAAAGCAAGTGCGTTTTGATATTTGCACAACCAGAGGTGACAAATGTTAAGAAGGTAAAGATAACAAACCAAAGGACAAACTGCACTATAAGATAGTACTAGCACCTATGACAAAGCAATAATAAAACGGACACCAAAAACTAAAATTTCAGAGCAGGCTTACATCTGTTAAAGCATAGCAAAGACATGCATGATACACATAAAAATCCAGTCCTGAAGCTGCACTGTGGGAGAGGCTCAGCTACAGTAACTTGCTGATTTTCAGGCAACACGAGAAACAAATACGTCCAGGACTCTTGTCATTCAATCTGATAGTCTTAACCGAGATGAGAACGCCACAAAGAGTATCTACTAGCCTTGGAATACGCAAAAGGTGAATGCTTCAGTTTCCTGATATATCTATACATTATTAAGGGCCAACTCGGCACTTCTTGCATGAAAATCTTACAGTAGTGGGTTTTTAATGTTTATTTTTACGTTGAAAGGTCCATATCTACTGTAGACTCCCTGGCTAGCGACTACTCTTGTTTTCGCATATAGGTAAATCCTATATGTTCTAGCAATGGGTTTAGTCTGGGCTGAACAAAATCCGAAGCAAGGTAGCCGTAGGTTTACTGCTGGTGTGTTTCTTTTTTTGTGCTATCTTACTCTGAACTCTATGGATGTTTCTCTTCACGGCTTTCTAGAAAGAAAGAAAAAATCTCAACTACTAAATTCTACAACGATCATTCCACCTCCAGGAATGAGACGCAACAATCCTTTAAAATATCTTATATTCCAGCAGCTGTTAGAATTTTCTTATTTACACAAACCATATAATATGTTAATAAATTAGTCTATTACACTTCTAGGCAGCCAAGGGGTCATATGGCCCCAGTTTGCCTATAGACGTTTTAAAAGATACAGTGAATGGTTGTAATGTAAGCTTTACCTCTAGATCTGTATTAAAGATCTGTATTAAAGATCTGTCCTTGGAAGTACGCTGTCACAGACCAAACCATCCACAACCATACCCTGAAATGGCATGGCATCCACTGTAAAGAGTTAAAGCCATAAAAGGTACCTGATTATGTCCATTGCTATAACATTTTCATAGAGGTGATAAATGTGTAGATATGGAAATGCTATTTAACATGATTGGAGTCTAGGTCCTGGTCAATATAGAAAGCTCCATAGAATGAGCACTGCACTGATCGCAAATGACAGACAAGACCTTTTCCCAAGTACAAATATTACCAATTCGCAGCTTCCTAATATCCTATAACTAAACTAAGGAGGGGGATTTATCAAAATAACAGAAACAAAAATTGCTGATACCAAGCATTCCAAACCTTCAGAACTGTTTGCGTGGCTACTTATTAATTATAATAGTCATATTTCATATTATTTTGATTGTTATTACCATAGAGTTGGAATGGACTATTAAGGAGAAAGTATCTTTCAAAAACTGATGAAGGTTTAAAGTTGAGTTCCCAAATTTGTAGGCCAGATTTTTAAGGCTACCCCTTTGTTTGACCACAGGTGAAAATTATGCCGCTACGTACATATTTCACAAGTGCTCAAGCAGCTTGGGGCATGCAAGTTGTTTGGGAACCACTGGTTTAAAAAAATAAACTAAAATGCTGTTAAAGGACAAACAACAGTTCAATAGATCTACAATTGACGTAGCTGGAAATCAGTATTATTGCACAAGTGCTGGTTGCTAGATGTGGGTAAATCCCCATATTTCACAGATGACTGCGCTAACTTTTGGATAACAGCATATTTACAGACAAAGAAGACAAGCACGACAGCGCATGGCCCTTTATACATCTCATACTGTTACTAGAAACTATTCAAAATTTGACAGATTAAGCGCTCACTACATTTTTGGAAGGCAGAGTGGACCTCTGGCTGGCTGGGAACAAAATGTACATATAATTGAATTATATGCTGCCAAAGGATTTATTAATACCCCAGGCAAGAGGTGGTACTGAAGAAAAATATGAAAATAGGTTATCTTCATAGCCCATTGCCCCCAGTTCATCTGTTTCAAGAAAGTAAAACAAACCATTTACAATTCACACAAAAAAATTAAAAATAAAATCACAAGACACCGTTTGACTAAAAGTGATATTAAGTTCAATCAGGAGCTCAATGGAAAAACTGTCCAAAGATATTGTAAATATAGGAGGACAGGGCTTTGTTAATACAGTATTTACACAATGCTCCTGAATCACACAGGTGTAAGAAATTAGTGCTTGCTTGTAATAAGTAGCTCACAATATTAAAGGGTGTCTAGATTTTAACTACAGGGGGTTTATATTATGCAAAAAAAAAAAAAAAAACAGAACAAAAAAAAACAGGGAGACGGGCTTGATTCATATGTGAGATGTCCATCAGGACTGGAGCATGAAGACATCCTGTTGGTCACTCAACACTGAAAGAAAACAAAATACACAAAAATAAAATTATACAGTAAAGCACTTAGTTAAGATGTCTGGTGAAGGGTGTGGATTTCAAATTTAGTGGCTGATCAAATATAAAAGCCTAGTAGCTTTTAAGAAGACTTTTATGGGAAAGGCAAAGTAAGCCTGCTAATAGTGATGTCCGTGGACTGCATGTAGTATTGTGGCCCTGCAGTCATAAGCATTTAAAGCAAATAAACAATATCTGATGGGTTCATTGCTGAATCTGACACATTTCATGGTGCCTTCAGCAGTAGTCTTAGTTGCCTGTTTGTTAGTCCCCATCTATATGTAAAATACTATGTAAAAAACAATAATACAATTAAACATAAGAAAGACAGGAATTGCAAGGGCAATGTTTTTATCACAACTTCTGTATTTGGTAATTTCTGAAGGTTCGGCAAAAATATAAAAAAACAATTGTGAATTAAATCAGTCCAGCCTGTAGAAAGCATTACTTACAGAATGTAGTCCTTTACTGTTAATCATCTGCAGCCACCATTCCTTTTACTGGGTCTTTAACTCTCATCTACAGATAGAAACAGACACATTAGAGGACTTAATCTTATGTCAGTAAAAGTAACCGAAATGTAAAGGATTTCAAAAGGAAAGGGTTGCATTAATTGGCCCATGCAGCAGAAAATGTATAATTCTTTTTATGAATTCTCTTCTCAAATCATTAGTTTTCAGACAATAGAGCAATATGTTTGCCCGCTTTTAGGAGTTTATACAACAAAGCAGGAGTTTGGAGGTCAGTGGGAACACAAGCTCACCAACTTCACTAAACATCGTAAAGGGCCAACCCCAGTGAGTTAAAATGATGTGAATGGATTATGCAAGGTCAGCTCATTCCTTCTTACCGTATTACTAATTTTGGTTTATCTAGAAATCATTATTACCTTCCTAATGCTCTATGTCCCAGACCACGTAGCACCCCCAGGCAAAGAATGTTCTCTTGTGCCTCCCCCCAATCTTTTTTAAATCAATCAAATTTTTTTAACGCCTAGCAGGATAAAGCAGAGAAGAAGCTATACTGAGCCCCAGACACAGAAAAAGAATTGCTCCCCCCCACTAGTAAACTGTGTACTGCTTTACTGATTATGCACTCACACACAAACACCACACAGTGACACACAGTCTAACACTGTACACTGACATATATACAGTTTAACTCGAACACTGTCAACACACCTATTCTAATCCTGTATACCGACACCCATACGCACTCATTTTAACAAGGGATTGGCATGGACATGGTTCATGGTGAACATTTTCACAGTTGCTAGACTCAGCGAAGGACAGTATATATATATATATTTTAAAATTTAAAGCAATACTAAATAGTTCCCCTGGGTTAAAGTATGTTCGATACAGACATACACACTGGCTTCACAAATTCCTGCCCATACGCACATAGATACACACTTGCCCTTGCAGCCATGCACTTGCCCTTAGACACACTTGTTCTAACATACAAACACTTTCACAATACACACACTCTCTCTCCCCTTTCTCGTTATCTCTCGCAGACACTCCATCTCTGCTTAACATGGTTGTCCCGCGGTAGGAGGATGAGATCTGTTCCTACAGTTTCAGTGCTTCCTCACAGGGCTTGTGGCTTTAGTGCTTAGCCCCAGGATATGGCATCATATCCCTGCACTCACTCATCAACCCCCATCACACTGTGAGAGGGAGCAATGAATCAGAGGTTTATATGAACACACCTTGTGCTGCCTTCATTTTGGACTGGTTAGAGGGGGAGTCCAGTGTAACCAACTATACATTTTACAGCATAGACCAACAAAAGGTTGTTACCAACCTCGTCAAGCTCTTTCTTTGTCTCATCTTCCATCCTGCGAATATCTTCCATTGTCAGCTCCACCCAACGATCCAACCAACAAAAAAGCTGACGATGGAAGTTTGTAAATAACCGCCTCTCTTGCTAAAAACAATAAAAAAAAAAAAAAAAAAAAGTGTAATGTACAATATTTTGAGTTTGCTACAAATTGTCCAGCATAATCATAAAACAAGGTGTAGGGCTGCATACACTTGGATGTAATTAAAACAAAAGACCTCTGAAGTCCTGAAAGGCCTATATGACATAACATTCAATTCATCCAGAGCAAAGGTCATTGCACCTTATTATCTGTTGTGACGCTCTGACCATGCGGAAGTTAGAATGTTCATATGAGCACCAAAGCTCAGGGGAAAGAGAATTTTATCATTAACATTGAAATGGTGAAGTTCTAGATTGTAAGTTTGTTTGAGCAGGGCCCTCCTTACCGCTTGTATCCGTAAGTCAGATTGTTATGTTATACACTACTTATGTCCTGTTTACCCACTATACGACACTGTGGAATATGATGGTGCTATATAATACAATAAATAGTAATAAGAGTACACCACCAAAGTGTCACAATGCAGCCAGCAAAAATGTGCGAGTTTCCCTTTAGATGTATTGATTCAGAAGGTAGGGCTTGGTTTACCTAGAGTCCCTAAAAACCAAAGAGACGCATTTGCTTTAAAGCCTCCAAGAGATATTTATTCTCTGGATACATATTTCTTATGCTTGGATAAAGACATTTTCCATGGCTCACCTTCTGTATGAAGCTTTCCACTTTGTTCTGCAGTCCCCACCACTTGAACTTGATCGTCACCAGTTTATAAGCACACATGTGCGGACAGTCCTTCTGCTGCCCCAACGTTTTCTAGAAGAAGCATCGCACACAAAAAGGATCAATGAAGTTTTTCAACACAAATCACTGCAAAAAAAATAAATAAATAAAAAAAAATCAGGATTGAAAATCCTGCTTAAATAAAAAAAAAATTGTGCAATAATATGCCAATTATTTATTTGCAGTAAAATGTTCTATGTTTCTGATGGAAAAGATTTTTATTGCTATACTTTATTACCTTCCAGTCAGGGGTGAGTGGTCCACGACCAGTCTTGATGGATTTAAATTTTGCTGGATCCTCATCTGGTTTATAATCCTAAACATTAAAAAAAAATCATTACACAAAAGAAGGCATTCATTAAAAAAAACGTATAACTTAAAATATGAAAATTAATTTTAAATAGGTAAATATAAAATATACTTCCTGTTTGTTACAGGTCATTCATGGTACATGCCCAATACAAGTAAAAGGGGGCAGCCTGTCAGGAGTCATTGTCTTGTACACCATTAGGTTTAATATTTGTGCTCGTTAAGGCTTCGTGAAATGTTATGTGTTATCTGGACCCTATTTCTTTGTTATATCAGCCATTTTTTCTCAAACAATATATACATCTCTCATGTTGCAGACCAACAATATCCTGCCCTACAAGATGTGAGATATATAACCTCTCAAAGAAGTAATGTTAGGTTTATTCGTATTGTATACATTCTTTTATTTTAATATAGTAATGTTTTAAAAATGTAATGTACAACAGCATAAAATCTGTGAACGGAAGTGAATTGTTCATTTATAAACCAATTTGGCTAATTCAAAACGAACCTTCGTTAGAACTTGGCTTCGATCTGCAATGTCAATATGAACCACTTCCACATTCTTCCACACATCTGGCTCTAACTTGTGTACCTAAAGACAAGATCATGTTTGGTCTCTAATAAATGCATAAAGTCAGGAACAATTTAAGCCAGAGAGCACAAACTCTTGAAATGAAAACCCAAGGAAATACAAACCCAGTCAACATAATAAACGTGAAATAGTTTAGGAGACAATTCCCACAGAATTAGAATGGCTAGAACAAGTCTACACAATAGCTGGTGGTGTGGCACAGACAAGCCTTCAGGGGGAAGTGGTACAATAGAGCATTGAAGGGAAATTTGAGAGCGTCTCATACTGTTAAATGTTGACAAAATTGTTTCGGATGCTAGGCTTGTTAAAACTATTAGTTTTATTATGGGGTATAGACAAATTGGTGAGGAAAAGATAAATGTTTCTCATAATTGTAAAACGTAGGTGTGTCATGAAGGTCTATTCCGTATTCAGGCCTAGGCATACTAGGGCAGCAGGTCAAGGGGAATGGCCACAAAACCTGGGAGAAGATAGTCCTTTTGGGCAATCAGAACCCCTGATGTGCTGCTGCTCAAAGGGCTGGTTTGGGATCTCAGACCTTCCTTACCAGAACATTTACACTATGGTGGCACGGCCTTCATAGAATGCAGTAAACACAGAAAGACAGCTAATATCATCATTTCTCGTCGTTCCACAGTGAGGAGCTGCTGTGGGTCCGGCCTAGGACCGCAAAGTAAATACACCACTGTCTGGAACATTATCGCACTGATAATTCATTTGATCAAGTACATGATTATACCAAGAAGTTTGACTTACATTGTCCTGTGTCCCGAGATCAGGCTTATGCCATGTTTCAATTTTAATCAAAAAATCGTCTTTCATGTATTCATTCTGAAATAAGAATATAAGGACATATGCATTAAAAGAGGCATGTTTCTTACAAATGGAATGTTTTAATCCTGCCTCTGGTAAACATTTTCTGTTAAAAAAGTAAATTCTATGTTGTTCTTTTATTACCTAAAAGCATATACTATTTTATTTTGTATAATGTATTTGAGTATAATGTAACTGCTATAGCTGAACACATTGGTCATTGTTTGACAAAAAAACTAGCATTAGACAACCCTCTGCAATAGCAGGATTATTTCATATAGTTTGACACAATTACCTTGTAAAGCTAACCTAAAAATATATTTGAGATATTTGAAGTGAAGATTTGAAAACTCACCACATGAAAAACTTTCATCAGAAAATTCTGTGGTTGTGTCATAACTACACTAGACAATGTATGGTGACTACGGACATTAAAAAGAAGTTGTTAACTTCATCAGTAGGTAGGCCTCAACGATATGGGAAAATCTCCAGGTCTATGTCTCTGTTTTCCCACCGAGCCATTTTGTTTTAGGATGCATGCTTTGTTGCTCATGAAGAACCACACAAAGGTTCTACAAACACACTTTCTGAGTATTACTGCTTATGCCTCGCTAGAAATTAAGTGCAGAAGCCGGTGGCAAAGCCATTTCTGGACTGCCTTGGCCAGGGACACAATAACCGTATTTATGTTGTACCCACTTGCCCGACTCTCATATTGCCCTGTTTTATTTATTTTTATCCTACTGATTCTCTTCATTCACCTAAACGAGAAGTGTTTCACAAAGAGACACTGCTGGTTTCCTGCAAGCTGCTGCCTGTCACCCATACCTGGGAACTTTCTAAATGAGCTGACCCTGAAATTTTATCCCTTTAATAACTTACCATCAAAATTCTATGTAGTGAAACCCAAACGGCTCTAACAACAGTCCTCATGGAAACCTTGACTTGTCATTATTTAAAGATACACTTAATTGGGTCATCTGCATTCAAGCAGGGATAACAACTGTGACATACTGGTAGAAACACTAATTAGGAGTTTTGGATATCGTCAGATCAATGTTGAGTATCAACGAGTCAGCTCCAGTCTGTGTGACCCTGAGATTTTGCCCCTTCACCTTGAGACCCCAAGATTAGGGATCAAACCCTGAGAGCTCCCAGGTATGCGGTCATCTAGAACCGCCAAGGTACTTTGCATACGATATGATGCTGCATTCACATCACAGGCTCACTTGTGAGCACTCACAATGCTTTTCGTACCTAGCAGCTGTATGGTATAGTGGTGAGTCGGCCTGCCAAACAAGCCAATGAGGAGAAACCATGCAACTGTACTTTTTTATCATTAACACTGAGGTAAGAAAGTCTGGTGAAGGGGGAGCAAGGAATATGGGGCTAAATTAAAGGATACCTTTAAAATGACTGTTACTTTCCTTTTTTCCCTAGAGAAAATAGCTGACAATTGTCCCACCAGACCACCAAATAAAGCTTTAATTGCAAGGCCTTTAACATCTCATTTTAATAAACAGAATGCAATTGAATGTTTTTTTTTCTATAAATCATTGTACCATTAACCCTCTTTTTTTACTATTTGCAAAAAGGGTATTCAGCTATGTAGCTCTTACTGTATAGATTTAAAAGGTTTTTTGTGTGTGTTTTTTTTTTTACTATAGAACTATGTTCTTGTTATTAATATGCAACTCCCACAGACCTTAAATAACATTTATATTAGTCAAATATTCTGTATTATTAACAATATTTCATGTTAAGATGTTTTAGCTGAGAGTCAAAGGCCATGCGCAACATATTCATAACAATGCAGCTAGAAATTCACAAGGTAATTGGAGATGTGCTATTTCTATTAATATCTGCAATATCTTTCCCCAAAGACCTGATGATGTTTTCTACCAGGGAACATCTCCAGGCTGTTTGCAGATATGAATAATAAAGCTATTTAAACACTAAATAGGCAAAATATACAAGAATTGTATGTTGGTTACCGTATTTTCTGGAGTATAAGTCTAGCTTTAGAGAAATAAAATAGTGCGTGCTTTTTGTACTTCAAATAGCTGGTGGGTTGTGTTTTCCTATTTTAATGCTCTATGCTGTAAGTATTTTAGAAAAGGTAACAAAAAAACTATAAGATTGGCAACAAAATGTTAAAAGACAATAAAAGCAATAGGCAAAGACTTCCAGTGCATAACTTACATAATTACATTTATTTACATAGCACCAGCAGATTCTATGTTTGGCTTTTAACTCTGTTTCCATAAACCTTTGGAGTATGAAAGGAGCGTGTAACGTACTGCAAAGCAGAATTCTTAGAACCAAGGGTATAATTCAGCCCAAGTGAAAATGGCAAATCAAAACCGAGTTTACCATTATCATTATATCTACATATATAAACAAAATGAGCCCCTCAATTTTTGAAATGTTCCTTTTATTGACATATATTAAGACTTGTTAGCCGGATAAAGCAGGTGACTGTGGCACAGTAAGCTGCTAGAGATGCTAACCTGCCTGAAATGGGGAGAACACATTGGATACGTACTCCCAATGTCTCTGCACCCATGCATAAGTGTAATCAGGGCCGGCCTTTGGGGTGTGCGAGCTGTGCGGCCGCACAGAGCGCCATGACAGCAGGGGCACCACGTGGCCCATTACTAAGGCCAGGGCCACGGCAAGGCGGCTGCACGGGACTATACCTTACAAGTTTTTGTTACAAAGATTGCACTGTTAGCTGTTTTTTTCCTTTGTTTAATGTATTTAAAGTACATTATTGTTACCAGTGTTTCCAGTTATATTTTATTGTACTTGTTTGCACTTGCACATAAATCTCTTACTAAAACTAGTAGTTTTTCCCTTTCTTTTTTATCGAGGGGGGGCGCAAGAGAAGTAGTCCGCACAGGGCACCTGAACACCTAAGGCCGGCCCTGAGTTTAATATAGTCCTCTAACTGGTTTACTGATCCCTAAAAAATGGCACGACTGGCTCTTTAAGTTGTATATGCAGTTTAAACATTTTAGATAATAAATATTTACTTACTGTAATTACTGTTCAGGGGCGCGTGAAGGGAAGAAAAGAAAATAACATTAGTAAAAAATAAATTTCTTAAACATGACATTATTATTAGTCTTGATTTTCACCATCATATTCTGCAATGGGTAAACATGTTATTACATAACAATTTGGAAAACAGGGACAAAAGGTAAGGAGGGTCCTGTTCAAGTGAGCTTACAGTCTTAAAATATTATTGCAAATGTCTTGTTTTCTTTAATTAATTTCAATGCTGTTTAAAGCTTGACAAATGAAACACAAAAAACAGATCCACTCAAACATGAATCTCTCAAACACTGATGCCCTCTCCAATCAACTAGCGATATCAACCTGAGTGCCACCAGAATCATCCTAACAATGATACCTTACTTCTACAGCAGCTCAGGAGAAGTAGCATGGAAGGAGATATCATAAGGGAGAGAAAACTAGAACATGCAGTTGCCTGCTTTGCCTGGTTTTAGCCTTTTAGCCTCTCTCAAACACAGGTAACATGACGCCTTTCAAAATGGGATGAATTATTTATCCCAAAGAGGTACCTGCATATTAGGTAACAAAGCAGAGGAGAGAGCCATGTAAAAGACTATGATGCTGTTCTTGCAGCCAGACGGTTTACTGCATACTCACTGGTCCGGCAATAGGGGTAGGCATTCCACGCTTTCTCGTGCATATTCAGGGCTCCTTCGGGCGCCAGCATTCTTACAAATGTCGGTACTTTGCTGTAAAAGGAACAAACATAGCAAAGGTTTTTGTAAACAGCTACCAAGAAAATACAGACTAAAATTTATGACTGTTTATACTGAAAACTGCACATGGTAGGGTGGGCTGGAGCAAACAGACACAGGGAATTTTGAATGGATGATCGTCAATACATGAGATATGTATAATACATTAAAGGGACAGCCCAGCCATAATATACATGAAGGGATTCAGCTGAATACCTCTTCCCACCGCTGCATTTGCTAGTTGGTTTGCAATGTACTTTAATATGAAAACTTAAGCATGTTTTGCTCCAGAGTGTATAGTGGATGTGAAAAGCACTTTTATTTATACCATTAAGCATGGTGGCTATAGTTAGTTTGTCCCCCGATTTAACTAGAATGTGTTCATTTGAGTAATTTTGTAAAGAAAAATTTTTTTTTTTTTAAATATGTTAAAAAGAAAAGCATAATTTAACTATGTAGTTTTTCACATTGACATTGTGACTTTTCAATAACATTCAGTAATCTGGAATGGAGCCCATTATGTCAGATAAATAGCCAATACTGATAAACAAAACACCGTCCTTATCTTGGAAATAAACACTGAGCTCATGTTTTTGTCTGGATGATCTACTCATCTTACCTCTGCAAGTGGTAAATCTTGTGTGTGTATTGACCCTTCTCACCATCCTTCTCATAAGGTTCATTCACAAGTACTTCGACACCTTCTCCACCTCCAGTTTCATTCTTACTTGCCTCTGCCACAGAGTATAACTGACCAACTTGGTACTAGAAAAGGTTAGAAAATATATATATATATTAAAAAAAGTAAACATCACTATTTTACACAATTTACGGTTTCCTAAAGATATGATTTCATATGCAATAGTGTGATTTAGCTGGCTGTGTTTTCAGAATCAATATATTGATCTAGAACAGTGGTTCTCGCTTCCATTCCTCAATGCCCCCAACAGCTGAAGTTTTCAGGATATCCCCACAAACACCCAGGTGATCTCCAATTAGCGCAAGTGGATTTGTCAGGAAGACCGAGCGAATGATTAAACCGCCTGTATCGATGAGAGAATGAGCTAGAAACCTGAACTGCTGGAGGTCAATTATTTTCTCCCTTGCACAGCAAGACCACTCCGGTCTTTTAGTTTTTCAGCAGGTTTGGCTGTCATTCTTGTACGCCGTAAGTGCCTGGTGCCATGTATGATTAAAATACGGGTGGTAGCGGGTTAAAAAAAAAAAAAAAAGTTCTAAGTATCTTCTAAAGCGTTTCCAGAGTTCTGGATAATGTTGGCTGACAGTAACAGGAAACAGTCAGTAAAAAAGCAATGAATAAAGGTCTTAAAGTAGCAACAACCACCAGCCGTGATGTTGTACTTAGTGGTATACAGACTGGATTTTTGTAAACAGATCTGACATACGTAAAAATACAGTAGTCACACAGGAATAATAATATAAACATTTCCAAATACACAAGAAGGTCTCAATAATACATTTTAGTGTGTGGCTTTCACGGAGAGACAGAGAGACTTTTGTTTCACTTGTGATCCCTATTTTCTCCTGTACAGGTCACAGGACAAGTTTTAAGAGGATCAGCTGGCCCTAGCAAAGCTACCATCGCCTCTTTAATCCTTCCTGTTATTTCTGATCCTTTAATCTCATTAAGACCATAAAAAAGAAAATAAAAAAAATGAGGTGGATGAAAAACAAGTGAGAGGATCACACAAGATCCAAACATGGGAAGGAGTAATTGTGAATACAAAGAAAAGCTTCTTTTATGGTTGCAAGTAATAAGCAGAGGTCACTTACAGCTTAATATGCAACAGCCCTTAAATTGTAACTTGTTCTACCTGTTATATATATATAATTACACACACACATTATATCAGTCTTAAATGGCCACATATTCCGAATCACCTCTTAGTTAAAGGCAATTTACTACTGTAAACAGTGGAAATAAGCAACCAGGTAAAATATGCTCAAATTTGACAGCCCTTATTGTAAGACAGTAAAAGTATTATCGTTTTATACAGTGCCATTATATTTTTATTATATTTAGTTGTTTTTATTTCTGTTCCATGGGAACTTTTCCTGCGTATCATGTATATCAGTATAATACGTAGTTACCTACATTTGGGAAATACATACAGCTAGCTTACAGTTAGTTATTAAAAAGAAACAAAGGAAATCATTTGAAGCGTATTTAAGTCCATGTACTAAGAATCTGGTTAAAGAGGATTGCACTTTAGATTTATGCCCATTCAATATTTCCCATTGAAACAGTATCTTTTGTGTCGTAAGCTTTCAAGCAGTGCAATTGTTTTAGGTTTACTGCAGTTATTAGTGAGAGACTAAATTTAGCCCCTGCCAATCTCAGCCTTGCACCTTCTTGGGCTCTTTCTCGCAGATTATTAATTCACTTCCGTTTAGGTTCCCTGTCGTCTCTTTATTCTCCCTATAGAAGCTGCTATGGCACACAACCTTCTTTCTATTACAGAGGTAGCATAAAACAATGGGGAAAGATAACCGGACAAATCATATCAGAGTGGCTGCTCCAGTAAAATAAACTCACTTTAAAATCTAAAACTCCAAGTAACTGATCTCTGCATTGGATATGACACGTTTATACAGAAATTAAAATATTTACCCATCATTATGTAAGGAATAGGTTGCCACATGATATAGGCATTAGATAAAATAGGGCTCTAGTCCAGCCCAAGTTCTGGCTGTGCATCATCAGTCACAATTCACAGTTTCTGGATTAACAAATCTATCCTTGCCTGTCTCTTCAAAGTCGTAGTTTTTACTAGATTTCACTAAATTTGTTTGCAGTTGGTGTTTCCTCTGCTTGTCTGTAATGGCAGAGTACTGTAGCTGAGAAGTATCAGCGCGAGAATTCCCTTGCCACCATGTCACCCGCTGTATAGCTTTCGCACTTGTTTCGGAATAAGGGAATAAACCTGACTGCTCAATTCACACAGGATACTCTTGCGCGGTAAACTTGGATGCTTTTTATCCATGGTGTAAGCATGTGTAGAATGTTCGGTATGGTACTATATGCTACAGTAAACCGTGTGCCTAGCAGATGTGTGTTGCTTGGTTGCCGTGTATGTTGGAAAAAAATATAGTAATAAAAACAGTGGTTGATGTTAAAACAAGAGCAACACATTCCACACAATTGTAATGCAATGGAACAAAGCTTTCTGTCAAACACTGCAATATTTTGAAATGTCAGTTTTCCTACGCATGCAAGATGACAGAAATAAGACACTCAGAGCTCTGAAAAGCAGGGGATCTGAATGAGCTTAAAAGAGAATCCATGTATTTTTTCTTGAAAAAAAATCTTTGTATGAATTATCGACAGTGGATGTTTACAGCATTTGGTGTTAATTCCAAGTTGAGCAATAAACAGTAAAAGGTCGCATTTATGTGACTAGAGATTACATCCATTTGAGAATTTGCAACCAATCAATCATATTTCAACTAATTACAATTTCTAGGAAGAAACAGTGACTTCCTTTTTTTACAAGTTACAACCCAGAACTTCCCCACCCCATTATAAAGTAATTCCAAAGTAGAGCATCATATCTATTTAATATAATATTTGACCACTATATTTATATGGTTTATTATACACATATTCCTCCATTGTATAGGAGATATATAATTATTGAATTAATTTATTGTCATTGTGATTATTATATATCCCAATATCACCAACACACTTGTTTTTTTACAATATATTTTTCTATAACAACATTTTATATAATGTTCGGATTTTTTTCTGTAAAGCTCTTTAAATATTCAACGATAAACTTAAGAAATATTAACGTATATCAGGAGGATGCCAAGGTCGCACCTGTTTTAGATTGGTAGCACATTAGCTTGTTTAGCAGCCTAGCATGCCAAACGCAAAAGTGTCTTGCAGCCGATTTCAACACAATGCTTCTATGAAATGTAAACAGTGACCAATGAAGCAAACAAAAATTCTAGGTACAAGTGTTCCTGGATGGCAAGTTTCATCTATAATATTTTCTTAGGGTTTTGAATTCAGGGTTGTACAAACTACTACAGTACAGCACTGAGGAAAACTGGGTTTGGCTCCAACAAACTGTGTGTAGATGAGGTGGGCTCCACATATTTTGGCTGCATTTCGAAACCAAACACCACACTGAGCTATTCTTTATGGCAATGCTAATGAAGACCCTTAGACTTTAGCTAAGCAAAGGGTCCATTTTGGGCGATTAACACAGACATTATATTTGATACAAGGCAGTCACGCTTGGCATGTTTAGACCACAGTATCATATCCAAACATATAGAACACCACTTTAGTTTTTTCTCTTTTATGTTGCCCCTGGCTCTTAACAACTCTGTTTAAAAGTTTGTTGAAAGACAACAGTTGCCTAGAAACAGAGTCCTGTCACGCCTCCAAAGGCCTCCTCTATATATCACAGCAGTGTGATCACCTATAGCACAGCCATCTGCCATTTCAGGCTCATGCATGTGAGACAAAGCTTTACACATCCTAATGTACAGTAATGCCCACATTGGCCAGTGATGGGCACGGTATCGAGTGAGGTGTGATGGGAGTGATGCATGTGGTTGGAGTGATGTGCGATAGGTGTTATGGGAGTGATGTCCCATCGAAAACGTTAAAGGTAACCCCCTTCTGTGATGTCAGTAATGGGCAGGCTGAGAAGTGAAGGTAGACAGGATTAAGAGGCCTGAAATGTTTTCAACTAGAAAATACAGCAAAACAGTATGTTATTCTAAAAAAAGGTTACAAGTGATACAAGTTCCATAAACGTAATCCTGTAAACAAAATATAGCATGGTAACTATTTGAAAATGCAGCAATATATTGTTTTAATGTGAATGAGCAACTGAAAAATAAATTATTACTCAAATTGAAAAAACTGTTGTTATTCTAGTGAGTGAGAATAGTGCAACCACCATAACAATGAAATTCTGTGGATTCTTCCAGTTAATATATTCTATACGTTTACTATACTAGATAATAAAGCATGTAGAACCACAGACATAGTGTAATTCTTACATATCAAAAATCTCTTTGTAAACAACATTTGTGTTATAGGGTATCAAGTAACCCTTAGTGAGAGTATGAAGAATTATCCCGGACTAGCTACGGGTTGGGATAAATATATCCCAACTATACTAATTGCAAAAAAACAAAACATACTGGAAACTGCCTTTGTTTCAAAATGAAAGTAAAATTAGTATCTGAGGATGCCAAATCCGGGTGGTGTCAATGCTAGTGTAAACAACAGCGCCGCCAGCCACATGTTTACTATCTTTTTAGATTACCTGACGTTTGCAACAATGCACCGTTTTTTTTTATCCTAAAGGGCTAATCGTGGTATAATGCCAGTAAAATAGGCTCAAGGATGTAAGGACAAAATGCCAGTAAAATAGCCTCCGGGGTGTATTTTACTTTGAAAGTAAGAGGGTGTTTTACTTTGAAAAGTTATTCCTGAGCCATTTCAAACCAATGCGATGACATACTGCTTACTGAGTTACCCAAGTCTTTGTTATTATAGGGATTAAATGCAGTTAATATAATCTCCTATAATTAAATATGTACCTGCCCACAGCTTCCCGATTTTCTTATTATACCTATTATAAATCTATGAATAATGATTTATAAGAAACAGAGAACTGGCTTGTTGTCACTGCTACAATGAGTATCATGACAAGTATGCTGATATTTATTATTAAAATGATTAGGCTTGTTTGTGTTCTCACTGATGTTGGAACATGCAGATTCACTGGTCAACAGGATTTATATACCTTCAAGCAGATACCATAACATAAAGATATCTAATATCTAAAGCGTGGTGCGCTTTAGCTCTATTCTAGAACTGTAAAACAATGTGGTTACAAAGTCTTCCAGGTAAATACAACTACCATGAATATAATGAAAGTATAATATATATATATATACACAGTTGTCCATAATAAGGACTTCCTTTCGACTACTTAAGACAGTGTTATATCAATTTCTATAGTGCTTTTATTATTACTAAAAGTACTATGTGTTCTAAGTAGAAACAGAAGCGGAAAGATTATGGTAACTTCCACCACGATGAAGGAACATTTTTAATTAGTATAATTAATCAACATTTTTTTAAAACTTGCACAGCACTTTGGACTTCAGAATGTCCAGCAAGAAAATAATAAATGGGAAGTCAGTTTGATTAAAAACCCATCTAATACATTAAGGAAACCATTTAATTTAACTAAAAGCCAATTCTGTAAATTGGCACCAATCTCAAAGAATATTGGTGTTGTATTGTCTTGTTATGACCTCTTTCCCCACCAGCGTATTCTAACAAAGTGTGCATGGGATGAAAAGTAAGCCCCTGTAAATATTTATGGTCCCTGTGTAAATGATTAGTTATTAGACACCGCGAGTGCTTATATAGTGCACAAGGTAAAATTATTCATAGAATTGCTGTCTTTCAAATGGATACAGGAATGATCTCCATTGTACAGATAAGCAGATGAACAGCGGAGGCCTTGCCCCTTCTGGCCCGGAGGGTGGTAAAGCCAAGTGCCACCATCGACCCCTTGCCTTTCCGGCCGGTGACATACACACTGGCACATCTATTTACACATACACTCTTGCACACACAATTAGACATATACACTAATGCTAACACACTCTCCCTTATCTCCCTTCCCCTGGTGGACCAAGAGTAATGTCCTGAAAGGCATATTACTGAAACTTTTGCAGCAAAAATAAAGTAAATAGCTTGCAGGCATGAAAGACAAACTACTAGGCTAGTCCAGGGCTCATTTATACTATACAGACAAGGAATGGTAGCTAACACAAACCTTGTTATGGAAAGCCAGGCAGCCCTGCAATTATTTTTGGCCCTTTTTGATTTCATGAAGACATGCTCTGTAACAGGATCAACATGTTGGTGTTCTGTGCTAAATAAATGAAGGCAACAGTTATATGTATTTTGTGGGTACTGGTCGCTTTCATTTCTTTCCTACTGAAAGCCATAACATTGTTGTACTCACATAAACTCTATCCTATTTTGCACGTGTAAAGCTATAGGTTCTAGCTTCTCATGTTCTAAGCAGGGTATCAATTTTTTCACCTCTTGGTTCTTCCTACCTGACTAAGTGTTAATTGAACAAACCCAATGACTGCATTTACCTACCAGCTTTGGTGCAACAACTCCTTATGCATGACTGCTTCTGACTGATGTCAGAAAAGAGGCCGAGCTAATGTCTACATGGCATTTAATCACCCTGAACACACACTGTCTTCACACAGTAACATTGTAGAGTCTCTTAAATACATCCTGTAGTGGTTATTAATAACGGGTTAACATGTTCATCAACAAAGAAAAAAGTCTCTAGTCATATAGTCTAGACAGTGTCTGAATAATTTAACTTAAATAACTATTTTTTATTTAACTTTTCCATTCGGTTAAGAGTTTTTTTCTTTGGAGATGTATCGTCAATTTGTAGGAATCTTTGTCACAATGTCCACTGATGACCGTACTTTCAATGGCAGTGGGTGGTTCACAAAGTGGATTTCTATTCATATGCACCAGAGATAAATGTTTTTTCATACTGTATGCCCTTACTGAATATATCAAATTATAAAATATTTGCATTGTGTGGCTACATCTGTTCAAGATCAACAAGGATGTATATGTGATGGTGGTCATGATGGTTATGTTTTATAGAGGCTCATCAATCTCTACTTATTTCCGGGTGTGGAGGCTGATTTGATACCAGGAGGAAAAAAAAAATCTAAGACGCCACAGATACATATTTACCATGGGATCCAAAGTATAATTCAGCATATTCATATACAATAAATTTATAAATGTATACTATGCGGAAAATATTCAGCCCTCAGGTCCTATTGGTTGGCTGCATAGAGCAATAGTCAGTTTCCAGCAGCTGGAACACCAAATGTTTCTTCAATTTCTGGAAGGAGCTTACGTTCTAGTAGATTAAGCAATAGTTAATTCTTATCTTTTTAAAATGAATAGTAGAAATTGTTCCAAATGAACAAAGTACACTTTGGTAATGATTATTTTCTTGGATGACCACACACCATAAAAAATGTATAAAGCTGAATGTGTATTTTATTTGAAAGAATAAACTTATAACAAGGCACAGAAAATACAATGAGTGGTGGTATTCAAGTCACTTGAAAGGGTAAAGCACTTTGTGATATCACTATATATAATATCCACCAAACTATCACGGTTTCAAAGAGCAACCCCTACAGCCATACCTTAGCAGAATACATATAGTTATTTTGTTTGTAAGTCAATCTAGTTGATGTGAAAATATATGATTACCAGTTAGCGATCATTTAGTTCAGTTAGGTGGCACGTGGCAGAAAAACCAACATAACTAATAACTAGACCTAATTTCTTCTAAAGTTCCTAGAATAAGCCAGATTCCAGAAAAAAAATAATAGAGGACCAGCTTAATATGAAGTAGCAGTTGCACATATGGTCGCTTTCAGGGACATATATATAAAATGGCCAATGATGATATATGTATGAATAAACAGTATTACATACCATATCAATAAAATGACTACAAAGCAATGAATCACTTTTTGACTTCTACTTGCCGGCCAGATCGGCTGAGTTAACGATTAGTGTACTCAGGACCTGATGACATACGTAACACATCATATAACCGCAAATCTTGGGGACTATGTTTGTAAAAGCAAAAAACATATAAAACATTCAACACCCTTAAAATGTAGAGCAGGTTTCTCTAGAATATTACATGATTCTGCCCGAAGGATTTCGTAACAATGGTGTGTCATATCCATGACTTATGTGTGTGTCAAGAAGAAGAGACTATTTAAGACGTTAAACTGCTACATGGTCAAGCTGTAAAAAGACACGGTCGTATTGTCACTTTGTTTATGTTAATAGAGAAAATGTAAACTTGTTACCTGTATTCTATAAATAAGCCAGTAGAGTCAACAAGAAAACTAAACTTTGGATAGGGAGTTCCAATACGATGTTTACATTATACAATCAGAAATAAATTGGTCTCCGTCTTTCATCTGGGTGACTGATACACAAACGACGGCGTTAATTAGCATGTTCAGCCAAGGCTGGGTAAAGGAATTAGACTTTGGAGGCGTTGTATAGGCAAGTTGTACTTTTGGACTCAAAGATCGATTAGTCATTGGATCAACACGGAGTAGCTAATAGGAAGTTTCACAGCAGTTCTCCTTTATGGCGGGTCAGACAATAAAAGGTCTTGCAAAGGCTGCCTATGTCATCGTCCTGCTGCTTTAAGCAACGGCACGAACACGTCAAGATAGGAAGCACTAGAGGATGTTTGCAGGAACCAGAATTTCAACAATTCAACAGAATCGTATATCCTTTGTTAAGTCTAATACTGTTACAGACATTTCCAACGCCCCTTTGGTAGCCAAAGGGTTTTAATTACAGAGGAGCTGTTTGCACAATTGACTGGTTTAACACGTATCTATGACAACCAGTAGCTGATCAATCATTTAAACTATGGTTAAACAATTGCCCCACACAGTTTAAAGTTAAATTAACCAGATCTTATAAAAGCTGAGCTCACAGGCTATACATTTACAGGGGGGAAATACCCCGCTGCTTTTATAAAAGGACGAGGATTTCCCCCCCAAAGGGAACACAATTTCATGAAGTTGACACACGCTCAGCCCCCCAATGCAAACTCAAAAACACATATCCAGAGCCAAACAGAAGTAAAATAAATCACACAGAATACTTTCAGCCACACTGACGCACACACTTATCCTGGCCACTGTTTGCCACACTGATACAACCTCCGATTACTCTAAACCATATTGAGCAATTTCAATAATGCTGAACCACAACCGCTCTCAGCCAAATGACATCCACTGAAACATCACTCGTAGCCACATATTATACAGGGGGTATAATATGTGGCTATGAGTGATCAGCCTACCACTCTAAAGTGCCTGGGTCAAGGAACATTCTCTCCCGGATGCAAGGTGAGCTGCAACAGCCATCACCCATGGATCTTAATGGCAATACGATCCGATAATGTTGCCTTTATTCTAACCTTTGCGTTGGTGCCATAACTACAATATTCTCTAAATGATGACACCCATTTCCGGCTCTGTATATATGTATGAGTGATATCTCAATATATGAAATATAGAAGCATTTTAAACAGAGACGCATCAACATCACCAATTAGGTGACGCACCAATCTGCTTGAGGGAACACCAAGACGAAGTCATTGCAACATATGGTGTGATTTTAGTAATACAGGTAAGGACTGAGTCACAAAGTACATACGTTTTTCAAGCTCTGTAGGATCCACCCTAAGCTATTAATATTTGCTACATAAGAAATGATTTTACCAAGTCGGTCGCAACTCACACTTGTGTAAAAAAAAAAACAAAAAAAAAACTCTTGTTCTTACCTCTTCTACAGATATTGGCAGGATAACTCGGCTAAAAGAAAGGAAAACAACAAAAAAAGAGAGGAAAGGACATTAGTAAAGAAAGCAATCATAAGCAGTTCATTTTTTCACACATCTTTGCAACAGAGTACAATAAAACCTTAGGCTGCTCGGTACACATTTCACCGTGATCAATAATAATTCAGAGGAAATGGAAGGTAACCTTGACTCGTGTCCCTTTCTGTAAATCAATTCTTAACGTGAAATCTAGAGCCCCTGGTAAGGTAACGCTATGAAACGGCAGGAATGCCCTGTGCAACGTGACCGCGTCCCAGAAACGAGCCAGAATTGTTTGATGCACTTAGGAACCAAGCGTAATGTAATCATTATGTATTCCCATATGAATTTCCTACACATGGTATGGACTGGGGAACCAAGTGACAGCCACGGTGTCACTATTTGGTAGCCAATATTCTAGAAGCCATCTGTCTTGCCAATACAAACTGTATAGGGACAATAAAATGCGCCTGTACGGTCTGAAAACTGATAACGTATCTGATCACCACCAGGACCCATCTGATATTTGGCAAGTAACTATTTGTGTAAATATTTGCCAAAAGCTGGAGCAACAATCCCCGACGGCGAGCTGTGAATTATTTCTATGTTGTTAATGCAAAACCAGCGCGACTATGTATAACTCCATGGTGAGTACACAATTCCACATTACTAGAATACTCAGCTACCCATGTTAACTCCTTCAGTGGTATAAAACATATAATAATTATTATTGGGACCGCAGGACAGTAGATTTCGATCTTTACGTGAATACATCAATGGGGAAGAACCGACTTGTTACAGAAGTATGGTCTTTAACACAATACTGAGAAATGTTACTGTGTTAGGTTAAAATATATGTACTGGTGCAGAGGTCCTATAGATTGTGTACTCTAACTCTATTATGTGGATGCCGCACTGAACGAAACACCTCTGCATCGAGTTGGGCGTTGCATGTGACACAGTATCATTTCTCTGAGTGTAGGTTCTAGTCTATGCCAAACAGGGTACATACAATGTTTGCCATCTCATACGGAGCACAAACTGTATATACATTAAAACGGTGAAGGTTTACTCTGCTGTATATGTTCTTTCTGCAATCTGCCATCGGTGATGGCGTTACAGTTTTCAGTAAGTGAAAGAATAAAAACCAAAATCCTTCTAACTCCTACTTAGCCCAAAACAACAGTTGAGTACGTGCCAGATGACGAGACTTTCAGATCATTTGAGGGCAGCCTGCATAAAGCTCCAGAAATCTCTGTGCCCATGTCACACGCAACACGCTTTCAATTCATACAACGGAATAGCCCAAAAATATTGCTACAGACCCCCAAACACCTGATGATTGGCACCGTGGACATGTCTGATACCCAAGCCATAAATGACATTTCTATTTTAATCTTTTTGTTTTTCGGGTCTAAAGGATGCTCTGTGTTATGATGAGCTCCAGGCCGCTTACAACTAAAGGGATGTTTTTAAATATCTCAGAGAGCAGCGCGTACAGCTCGGTGACGTGTGCCAAGTTGGAGTCCAATATTAAAGTCCATGCCAAGTTGCACTGCTCTTAATCAAATAATGCCTGCCATTGTACAGAACAAATGATAAGCTTCATGTTATCGTCTGTTACTAGAGGGTTTAAGCCAATTCTAGAGGATGGTGTGCCAATGTCCCCTTTGCTATGGGTCCCCTACGCATTCACTCCCTACACCATGTGCAAATGTACAATCCATCAGGACTTCTCCTCCACTATTCAGCACCATCTAATCAGATACACAAAATATTTTTAACACCTCCAATCCATCAATCCTATCAACAGCGCCTGTCAAAGCAGCAGACTATCCTTAATGCAGTCTCATGAGTTACCGGTGCACCATTTACATAAATTCCAAATGAGTGCTCAATAGAAGCCGGTGCATATCAAGCGAATGGAAATATTTTGGTAATAGTGCAAATAGATGCATGCACGGCATTAGTTATGTTGTATGGTTAACACAATGCATTACTATACTCTAGTGCCAGTGTAATGGTATATGTGTATATATATATATACACACACATATATATATATATCAATAGATTATAATATACATTAGAGAAGGAATAAACAGAGAATTGTATCCGTCGGTGCTCTTTTTATAAGGGATACACAGAAGATGATTTTCCATCACGTTGTGATGACGGTACGGTCCTGCTGTGGGTTACTTCAATGTCACAATATCACTTTCTGCCCCCTTAACATCGAGCAGGTGCAGCGCTACATGTTCCGGGGTCCTCCATCAAATTACACTCATCATATTGCCCTAAAATGAGTAATCAGGTAGCAGGCCATTCTGCTGTGTAATTCCCTAAACAGCACTCACCCAGGGCTTCTGAAACATGAAATCACCCATGGCTTGCTGGGCACTCTCCTTCATTGCCAATAACTAAGTTTGCCCTATGTAATTACCCTGCCCCATTCCATCACTGGACACCAAACCGCCATAAATCATCTGCATGCCAGCTGGGTAACAGCACATGATCCACCTGCATCCCTAGTGGTGCCAACACCCCAAGGACCCACATCACTAGCCCTGCATCACAGCACCCATCACCTGCACTCCGCTCATTCATCCCCGCAGCTCCCTCCGCCAGCCATTCCCAGCATCACCCCTCCACCGCCCCCCTTCCCCTGGCCCAGCGCTTACAACTCTTTAATCAGCACCATGGCCGCTCTCTGCGTCGCCCGATCCTCTTCTCCGCTAGTCCCGGCCCCGAATGAAGGTTACCGGTCACTTCCTACTCCGCACCGCGCTGGGGGCGGAGCGTTACTGCGGCAACAGCTACGTCACCTGGATCCGTCACAAACCATACGCAGTGAGGTAGAGCAGAGCTCGCAGAAGCGCCGCCCATTGTGTGTCACATCTGGATTACACATAGGTGTGATTGCTGGGCAGGGAATGAGGGCAGCCGCTTACAAGAAAAAAAAATTAAACCAGCTTTATTGACTAACAGGAACTCAATAGCAGCCTGTAGAGAAACCGAGTGTGGTACAGGTTGCAAACGCACTGCTGCTCCCACGGGAAGCAATGGAGCGCAGCCTTACTGATCTGCGACGGGCCTCCTCATTGGACCTTTCAATCCTCTAGCGAGTACTGGGCCCCTGTGGCCCCCTATAAGAGCCTGGTGGTACTCTACATGAGACTGGGTGTTTGGGTGCCACGTGGCCCCTTTCTGGGTATTTGGGGCCCAGTGGCCCCTTTCCTGAAGATTAGCCAATTTTCCTGGAGATTAGGTCTTTATGGGCCCATTGCAAGCCTGGGACGGACAGTGGGAGGAGCATAGGACAAGGAGGATTTTGGTCAAGATCTATACCTTGACTTAGTCCGCTCTGTGCTCCTTTCATTGGGTTCTTGGCTAAATGTGTGTTGTATTAAATTTGATACAGGAAATGTTTGCTTTTCACCGAATGAAGGGTAGAGCAAGTATCTTACTGAGCTAGTTGGCTGTTTTTTTTATTATAAATAGAACAGTGACTTTAATAACAGTTTGCATGAAAGTGGGGTTTATTTACTAAATGAAGATTTGGAAGGGGAGTAGTTTAATCTTTTTCACCTAGTAGATTATATGCTCGCAAGAGCAGGGCTCTCTTCTTCTGTACCAATATGTCTTAATGTGCGATTGTCAATTTTAATGTCATTGTTACATTTTTTCATTGCCCCCTATTGTAACTGCACTACAGAATCTGCTGACGCTATATACGTATTAGTAATGTATTCATTATTAAACCTTTCAGTCCCATTAGGATGTACCTGTCTGTCCTGAAAACCTGTAGCAAGAAGGACATTAGGACATACAGATGTCCTGACATCGATACAGGTATGTCCTGACATCGATACAGGTATGTCCTGACTATCGATGTACGCCAGTAAATTGTCATTCAAGGATTGGGCATTGCCTTCCGGTAAGCGGACAACCAGCAGAAGTTCACTCAAGGACAAGAGAGCCTCAATAGGGTCTTTCTGGACCATTCTGGCTCTCCCATTGCTCCTCCTGCTGGCTGATTGCAGTTGTAATCTCCAATGCAGGAGGAGGAGAGGAAGAAAAATATTTTCTCCCCCTTCCAAAAACAATGTGAAATATTAAGGGAAAAAATGAAAGAAAAAATATTGGGAGCTCAGTGATGTCACCATGATATTACTGGCATAAAAATAAGGTGTGAGAAATGGGGATCTTGAGCCATACTGCACAGGGGCAGTGGAAAAAAATGAAAATAATATTTATTTTCTGAAAGAAGTGCCCCTTACAACTTTCAATATAAGTAAAGATATTTTTCAAAAATCGCTACCTCCAAACCCCTTAAGTCAATAGAAATCTTTAATATAGGGTAATATGTAAAGTATAGATGTGGCCCTCTGGAACATAGAAAATATGGATGTGGGGTATGTAATCAGGAGATGTTGCTCAACACAAATTGATCATTTAGCTGGTGCGCTTACAGAATAGAAGAAAATTGGAGTAAGATTGCAAAAAAAGTGATTTTTTTTTTCTATTTCAGCATAGTTGTTTAATCTATTATCATTAACTATTGTGTTGTATGTGTTTCTATTTTCAAAAGAAGGGCCTACTTCTGAACAAAATGATGTATAATGTGTGTGGGTTCATCTAATATGGAAAAGGGGAATCATGCTTTAACAAACATAGTAAAAAATATTTTATTATTCTAGTATAGACTTTTAGACGTATTTGCAACCCTGAAGATGAGGGATGTTGCTGTGTGATCTGTTATGAAGCTCTGCTACAAATTAGAAACTGTAGTCAACCTACAACTGTGGAGAGGGTTGGACTAATGGGGTGTCAAGTTTTGGATGAGGAAGACATTCCTTTGAACTAATAAACCCCCCCCACCCACAATAGTTCCATTGTGCGATGTTACAGTTTTCTTGCATATGGGTACCTAGCAGCTATTATAAGCATTACAGCTCAGAATAATGTGTGTTATATTTGAGTATATGTCCATGTTAGATGTTTAGCCATGTTCCAAAAGACTGTTATCTCCATAGCTATAAATAGGTCATTAAAGCATCAGTAGTACTGTACTCACAATCACATTCCCAAAATAAAATTGTCTGTCTTTAGTCATTTGAAACATCAAGAGATTGTTAAATAGGCTTTTACATTGCCTAAAAGCACTTTGGCATCATTAAAGTTTCCGAATCAGAGTTTAAACTCATGATAAGTTTAACAGCATGAAAGTTCACTAGATTTATTTGGTTTCTTCCAGTGGGAGTCACCAGCTCAGAATGAGTAACTTGTTTTTTCCAAGAGTGCAGTCAAGCATCAAAAGAACATGGTCCTGGTAGGAGCAGTTTCTCCATATATATTGGTGTTTATGTTTCACTGAGAAGTTCAGATAATACCCCTCCAGAGCTTCTGAAATATATTAAAAAAAGTCATATTTTGCTGGATACTCAACAGTAGCGTCTTTCATTGTTAAAATAGATAACTTTCTTATAACCCACTAATTACTTGTCCCCATTCCATCACTGTACACCTAACCACATTTTCAAATAACAAAACTTCACATCAATATCTCAGTTAATGCAAGGCAGGTAACTGCACCTAATTCAGCTGCATCCATACTAGTCTACACCGCTAGCTCAGTATCAGAAACATTTTGTTTTTTGCATTTTCTTCATAAACTTTGTTCTGTAATGCAATTATACTAAATACAAAAAAAGTATGTGACCTTAGAATATATGTCGGGGTGCATTCCAGTATATGGATGATATCCTCAGAATCCTCTCCATAGAGTTTGTTTAAGTCTCTCTGATACACCCAGCCCAAGCTTCTGCAAGCACTTGGACAAAAACAAAAATCTCATCAAATAAAGCTTCACTTTTAATAAAACTAGACTAAAATACATAAAACACCCCTTATGAATAACTATTTTGTACCTGTACCGACTTCACAAAACATGTATCAGGTAACATGCATGGAAAGAGAATGCATCTGATAATTCTGCATAATCACACCTATGGTTGTAGACATATGCGTTGATAAATCGAGCCAACTAGAACTCTAGCTATTTGGTATTAATGATACTTTTATAATTTTTGGTTGAACCAGAAGGAATTTAAATACCTTCTTTTGTTCCCCCTTTATTTCTACGAGTGTGGTGGCGTTTTTAACTACACGTCATTTTGTATCATTGCAAGTACAAAATAGTAATTCATAAGGAGTGATTTTTTTTTCATTTTAGTTTAGTTTCATTAAAAGTTAAGTTTTATTTTACAGGATTTTGGTTTTTGCTTAAGCATTTTCAAGAATCTACATGGTTCCTGCCAGGTGTAAATCAGATAAAACTGAATTCACAAATTCTTATATTAAACTCTTCAGTTTCAGTAGTTCATGTTCTTGCAAGTTCAGAAGTTAATTTTAAGTGTGTACAAATAGCTGTTTTGACATGTCTAAAGTACTTACTGATAGAATTTTAGAATACTGCACATCACCAAGCATACAATTACACACACAATGAAGTCACTCAACGGTTTCTAGCAAAAGGTTGCCATTCCTGTTTGACTTGTGGAAGCACTTAGGCCTGAATAATAGCATTCAACTAAGGCCAACCCTGTCACTTTCCCTAAACACACATAATGGTATTTGTAGACTTAAAAATAGCAATATCATATGTCTATACCAATTTGAACAGCAACATTAACTTCCTGTTCTCTTGCATTTGCAAGATGAGCTTCTGGCAAGGCAGTTATTAGTTACCTTTTTTCCAAGCAATTCAGATTTGGTGAGGTTAAATAGTCTCTTAATTTGAAACAAAACATCTTAAAAATAAATACGCTGATTGAAAAACAAAACCCCCGAAGGTAAAACTTGGTATTTAGTTGCGAGGAGCTACTCTCATATCCTCAGTTTTCAATATTGACACCATTGTAGAGCTACATCTTCTGTACTCAGAGTTCTACTACACAGTGGTCAGCAAGGTGTACAAGGACTCCTTACCTAATCCCGTGATGTGCTCTCTCTAAAGGTGGTCTTCTCTCTACACGGTGCTCTGGAAAGCGATGTCATTTCCAGCACGCAGTGAGGGAGACAGCTGACTGCTAGGCCGCAAGTACCGTACGCGAGGACCCTGGGGGTAGTAAGTAGTGGTCTTTTCTAGGTAGTGGGTGGGATTAGAACAGGGTGTAGAGAAGAAAAGGGCAGGCAGAAAGAATAAAAGCACAGCAAAAGAGAAAAAACTATAGAAAAGGGACAGAGCAACTTGGAAAACACCGCAGAAATGAACGAGAAGCCAAGAGGTGTGAAATAAGAGCTATAGGAAAATAATTCTCTTCTTCTTTTCTTATGTTTTCCAAGTTGCTCTGTCCTTTTTCTCTCTTGCTGTCCTCCTTTTTTCTGCCTTATTCTTATGCGAGATCAAAAGAAAAAAGAGTACTTCTTGCAGTCCCTTTACCTTTGGTCTCCCTTTTGCCCCCACCAAGGAGGAGCCGGGGTCACGTTATGTTGCATGACCTCACAGTAGTAGAGTGGCTGCTCTCTCTGTGAGCTGTATTAAGGACAGGCCGAGGCTTCATAATGGTAAGTGAGTTGTGTGTGTATCTGGGTATGTTAGTGTGGTGACTGTGTGTGCTTGATTATGATAGCTTGTGTGTATGTAAGTGTGTGTCTGCTTGTGTGTGTGTCTGTGTGTGTGTTAGTGCCAAGGTGTGTGTTTGTGAATGTGGGTTTGTTAGCGTGGATATGTGTGGGGGTATGTTAGTGTGTGTCTCAGTGCAAGTGTGTTAGCGTTGAGTATCTGTGTGTTTAGTGTCTGGTTGTACTAGTTCATGTTAGTGTGAGTGCCCCTCCCAAGACCAGGCTCTGGATAAACCCCTGTTTTCAAGATCAAACTTTTTCAGTAAATATATTTTAGTTGCTGTGCAAGCTGACAACACTTAGCCCTGTTGTGTGGCGTATATGTGCAAGGTGGCAAACTGGCACTTGAGTGGCCTTGATAATGACCCAGAAGGGTTGAATATATTGCCTGCCTTTTTGTGGTAAGCTAACCATTTATTGGCTAATGATAAAATGATTCTAGTACATAGAAGCTTGGGGTGTTAAATAAGCTTTTAATACATTTAAAAAATCCTTAACAGCAAAATTTTAACAAATCTACAGCAATATTTTTTCATTTCTTTATAGACATATCACTTTTTTGGAGTTTTCAAATATGTTTAAATCATGGCATCATTACTTTCAAAATGTTTTGCTTTACAGTATGTTAACTACTATTTAGGTTTTGAGCCTTTATAAAGAGAATATATTTGGTAAGCTCACCTTCAATACCACACCTGCTCCCTAAAACATTCCAACATATAATTAACCTCTCATTGCCCTCTAATTTACTAAATGTTTATGACATACCTCCCCACATTTCAAAATGTGAAAGAGGGACACTTTTTTTTTTTTAATCACTCAACTTTTTTAATCGCGCAACTCACCAATACAAACAATTGCACTTTACAATGTTGCGCTTGGATCGCTTTGTTTTTGTCAGCACAGTCATGCATATTAAAAATAATTAATACATTGAATTGAATTCCCATGAGGCTCAGCCAGACATACTCCTTCCATTAGGCTGGCTGACCATCATGGGAAGTGCAGTTAACAGTAGATAAAGCTGCAGATGTTAGCTGTGAACTACAATTCCCATGATTCTCAGGTGTTCACCATGGTGCTGGCTGAGCATCATTGGAAAAGTAGTCCACAAGCTAATGTTAGCCTCCCTCCCAGGAACCTTACACACTGCCTTTACAAACACCTGCCCATAAACACACATATATACATACACTGCCCTTAAACATCCTTGCCTTACACACATACACACACACCAGCTTACAAACACACAAATACCTACACTACTCTTATACACACCTGCCCATACACACACACTCGTCATCATTTGCCGGTGCATAGTTTGTAGGGAGCACGGAAGCCGAGGTCTGAAGTGACAGACCTCGCGCTCCCTAATGTTGGGCTGGTTAGAGGGGGATTGTGATCTCCCCAACCAGTCCTACAGGCTGCAGCTACTGATCGGGCGGCTGTGCGCCGAGGCGAGTGCCTGACAAAGCGGCACAGAGGTAGGGATAGGTGGGACAGAGTCCCAAAATCAGGACTGTCCCGCTCAAATGGGGACAGTTGGGAGGCATGTTATCATAAATCCAAAATAACACATTACTGAAAACATATTCACACTGGTTAAAACAATAGTTCATAACCTGACTACTTGCTGGCTGTTTGCTATAATGAAAGTTCAAATGTTGGCTACACCAAAAATATGTAAAGTGTGACAAAAAAAGTAATTCAAATCATAAATTTTTTTTTGCATAATGACATGATTGTCCAGTTATAAAAAGTCCATAGAATCGTAACATGAATGCACATTAAGTGAACCTTGGCGTTGTCCAGGCACTCCATGAAGACAGGAACGCCTAATACGCTCTGTGGGTAATGACACACTTCCTCAGAGGCTACAGAGACTTAATAGTAGCCAATTAAATATTCTCACACTCAGTAATAAAGGGAAGAAGCCACAGATAAACTAATTAAAAAGAAAATGCTCGAATTGTAGAAAATAAAGAATCTAATAGTTTCAGTAGAAAATACATGATGGGCAAGGCAATGTTAAAAATCCATACATTAACCACAAGTGGCTACAAATTGCACTGCACTGTTCAGTAACTAGGATAACCTGCAGATGTGTTATATGTTATCCTTGCAATCCATCAAGTATCACTGGGCATTAGACTTGTGCATTCGGATTTGTACAAATTGCAAATTTACAGAATTTTGGTAAATTCTGTGATTAGTATGAAGCCACGAAAAAGAGGCCAGACCCCCAGGAATCGTACGAAAACAAAGCAAAAAGCTCAGAATTTTGGTCTAAAATACGTGGGCCCACAAGCGCTCACTCTTACTCACACTCTCATTCTTGTTCTCTCTCTCACACACTCTATAAATGTTTCCTTGCCGACAGAGCCGGCCTTAGGTGTTCTGGCGCCCTGTGCGGACTACTCCTCTGGCGCCCCCCCATCCCAAAAAAAGAAAGGAATAAAAACTTGTAACAAAACCCCAATCACTATATACTACGCCAAACATTGATTGTCTGGCTTAGTAGTAGGGATGCACCAAAACAAATTCTGGACTGAAACCGAAAGTGCAGCATTTACCTGGCCAAAACCGAATATGACCCCCCCCACACCATAAAAAAAATCTAACACTTTTATTTAAAGTAAGTAACACACCAAAATAGGACAAAACAATTAAATAACAATAATATATATATATATATATATATATATATATATATATATATATAATGAACAGCAGTCACATTCCTATCATGCCCAGGCATACCCAGATTCCAGGATGTACTCGCAGACTTGGCATGATAGGAGTATGATTGCCCTATCTACCCCTTCTCACTCCCTTCTCCCTATCTACCCCCTTTCCCCTGTCTCACTCCCTTCTCCCTATCTACCCCCTCCTAACTATCTACCCTTTCCCTTTTTGAAGTTCACTTACCTTTCAGGAGTCCTGCGGTGGGGGTGCAAGGCCTCTGCCTCCCAGCTCTGTCACTGTATGGAACAGTATAGAATGATGGGAATTATGATGTACTTTTAGAGCATAATTAGATCATGAAAAAGACATTGGAAATGGTACAGCATAACACCCATCACTCTCACACACTTACCAATCCACACATATACCAATCCACACGCATACCAATCCACACGCATACACTAATCCACACATATATACCAATCCACACACATACTAATCCACACACATACCAATCCACACGTATACCAATCCACACGTATACCAATCCACACGTATACCAATCCACACGTATACCAATCAACACGTATACCAATCAACACGTATACCAATTGAACCGGCTTAAAATCACTCAAGGGAGCCGGAGGTCTGTTAAAGACCTCCGATACCGCTCCCTTGCGAGCCTGCTCCTCCAGCGGCGGACATTACTGTCCGTCTCTGGAGGGGTGCCGAGTGCCCCCTGATGAGCGGCACCCGGTGCGGACCGCCCCCCCCCCCCGCCTGCTAGGTACGCTGCTGGCGGCAGCGGTACGCTGCGGTGGTGTAGGATCTCGCGGGGGCGGACCGTGCGGCGGCGGCGCCCCCTGGAGTGTGGCGCCCTGTGCGGTCGCACAGGTCGCACACCCCAAAGGCAGGCCCTGCTTGCCGATCACTTCCGCACTTCCAGGATTAGGGAGAGAACGTCGCCGCACCGCACAGCTAGCCTCCCGACTTAATTAAGCCACTTCCGAATAAGAGGGAAAGCTCTGGGAGGTGTCGCTTTTCAGTCCACTTGCAGTATGTGTGGCAAAGTGACATCTTATGTTTCACTCATTTCAGCTCTTTTTGGGCAAACTTGTTTGCAGTCAAATAGTAAGGACATCTATTGAGACAGTAAGAACGTAGGTGTTGCTGTTGGGACTAAACCACCATAGTTTGGACTATGTTTGAAACAAAATTTTTTTGGATTAAGTGATAAATGTCTATATATATTTTTGTAGGCAATTTTATTTCAGCTTCAACATTTTAGGTTAGTCTGGATGATTGGTGTGCCATCTTGTGTTCAAAGGGTAGTACTGCAGGCACTCAGTCAAGTGTGGAAGTTACAATCATAAGCTAAACTAAAATAACAATTTTATTTTATATATATATATATATATATATATATTGTTGCACCATTGGTAATAATACAGTCTAAAATATGAGATACATTGACACAGTATACCACAACCTTTCAGATGCTAAGACGAGAACATTATAAACAGCTATATAGAGGCAGTGGGTGAACTGGAAATGTTATACGTTAGTTGGCAAAGTAGATACATTAATATGCGTACATGCTGTGCAGTCTTGGGGTAAGAAAATGTCTTTGTTTCTGAGACCCTTTTACTCAATGTCACTACACTTAGTGTGCCTGCCAAATTCGCATTGGTATTCACATTTTTTTTTTAAAAATGTAATGTTTTTGCACTGCTCTATCAATGAGCAGTGACCCTGGGATCTCCAGAGGGTATGGCTGATAATGTAATCACTGGGATCCCTTTAAACATTATTTTTTGTTACTTGGGAGGCTGGACTTGCTCTATTTAAGCAACTGACACCTTTCTGAAGGAGCTCAGTTGATGGGCTACTCCTGCTGCAACTTGGCATCAAATATCCTATCTTTTCCCCTTACCCGAGCCAGAACCCCTAGCTGTACCTGTTCCCATTCCTGCTTGTAGCCTACCTCGTTCCCATGCCCCCGCTTGATCCTCTGGTACCAGCCTCGAACTGGCTCTTGACTACGATTTTGCTTTGCCCTTCGGTCTGAGATTGTCTCCTGGCTTTGACCTCGGCTTGCCTCCTGACCTTATCTCCCAGTTTGTCCGCCTCTGCTTCGGCTATTACCATCTGACGGTGTTCGGCCGATGGCCTCTCGGTCAAACCCAGCAAAATTGCAGGTATGGTGATAATTTTATGGTTGTTATTATTAGGCAATTATAGAATGACAACTCCAATGTTTGCTAAATGCCCCCATAAAGAGTGCTGTGTGTTGATCTAATTTGGACTTTATTCTCTTCCCAGTGTGACTAACAATTCCCACAGTGACAAGGCTATTATATACTATATATATTAAATATATATATAATAGCCTTGTGACCATGGTAATTGGCGTTCATCCTGGACAGGGCTTATGGTAAGGACCAATCTGCACTCTGATTGGTCTCTGTCCCGCCCAGTTTTTCAGTGCCCACAAGGACGTCTTCTATGTTCTTCTGTGTCCCTCTGCTGCCCATCACTAACCTTCTGTCGCTCGCCACCCCCTCCAGTTCCAGACTGATACCCTATGGCTCTGACCTTTCCCCTTCAATGCCTCTCTGTTCTGACCCACTCATTCCAGCTCCCCTCTGCTGTGACTGGGAACCAAGCAGGGTCACATAACACACTTAATATGACCTCACATTAGCAGGAAGGCAGCAGTGTGGCAACTCACACAGAGAGTGCGAGCTGCATTGAAGATGGGGCTCCGCATGGAGTAAGAGGGGGAGAGAAATTGGGAGAGTTTCTCCGATGATGGCAGAAGGAGAGTATATTTATGTAAGTGTATAGTGTTAGAGTGAGTGTGTATTAGTGTATGGTGTTGGAGAGTGTGTTTATGTACCCTGGTGAGGGTACATGAGGAAAGTGAGGTAAAGTAGGGAAAGGAGGAGATGACAGGTGAGGAGTGTGTAGGAAAGTAGAAGGTACTTAAGTTGAATGGATGGTAGAGGAGGTGAAGTGAGGAGAGGAAGGGTGAGGTAAGGGTAGAAACGCATAATACATACTATGCAAAATAACATACATATGAAATACTTTTGGTTGAGCCCTCTCACTATGTACCAAAATTTGCTCAATTATAAGACGACCCTGATTATAAGACGACTCCTCCAAAATTTGAATATTAATTTAGAAAAAAAGAAAAAGCCTGAATCTAAGACTACCCTATAAGAGAAAAGTTTTATTTGTAAATATTTATTTACATGTAAACTATTATTTCATATTTAATAAAAACTATGATGCATTTTTTGTTTTTATTTCCTTTTATTTGCCCCCAGTTATGCACATCTGCCCCACGGCTTGCTACTCTGCCCCCAGATATGCCTTATACCCCCCTATTTGCCACCCTGCCTCCCTGATATGCCACGGCGGAAGTTTTGGGTAGCAGTGGAGGTTATCTGCACGCATCGCACAGACGTTCGCCAGCTGCCAGAGAGGAGGATCCAGGTCCCCTGCAATTGACTTATTTACCTGTGATGCCCATAATGGTACATTTTTTTTTAAAATACAAATTTGCACTTCTAGTCATTAAAGAAATGATTAAATAAGTATTTTTTTCTATATAGAAAATAATATAGAATAGTAAAATATGAGTTTCTCTATATATAGAAAATCACTTCTGATGTTGAATTTGATTCATTTTATATACAATGCACAATCCTATGCTCTATTCAATAAACAATTTCTGTTTCATAGAGGATCTACAAAATGGTGATCCTTTATATTTTCACCCATTTGGCTCCAAATGGATCTTTCCAATACTTTGTGGAACACCTTTGGCACCTTTGGCTAAATTAATGTTGGACATAAAGGTGTTTTTAGGACAAAACATCATAAGATGTTAAGAAAGATTTCTGGACATAAACTTGTCCTTTAAACAAACTTATTTTCCACACTTCAGCATCTGGAAAGTCGTGAGAGTTTAAAGGAAGGAAATCCCAAGGCCACAGGATGCTGGCTGGTTTGGAGAAAATAATCTGGCACTCTATTTAAAAGGGCAAGTTGAGAGCTTTGAGCACAAAGAAATTATTGTAAGAAATTACGTAAAATTCTTGTTCTATAAGAAGCTTACAAAAATGGCCTTGTCTAGACGGCATAAACAAGAAAAACAAGGAATCAGCTTTATTGTTTATCGTTGAGCCTTTGCGAAATTAGGTGATTTGCAGACTATTTGTGACAAAGTAAAAACCCTTACAGGATTTTGGATTTGGTAATTACTAAAAACAATACCTTTGAATTTATTAGTCTATTTTGCAGCCTAAGGACGGCCTGTTTCACTTTGACTGCATGTCGTGGGCTTACAGCAACAGCTTCCGAATGCGAATGCCACACCTCAAGTCAACTCCAGACATTTTACCTGCTTAATTAATGAAGAAATAATGAATGGCCCACACCTGTCCATGAAACAGCTTTTGAGTCAATTGTCCAAGTACCTTTGGTCACTTGAAAAAGAGGGGGCTTCATATTAAAGAGCTGTTACTGCCTAAACCCTTCCTCCAATTTGGATGTGAATACCCTCAAATAAAGCTGAGACTGCACTTTTAATCATATTCATTTATTTAACTGTAACTTGAATTTATTTATTTATTTAAGAAATAACAAAACTTGCGTCAGCGTCCAAATATTTCCAGACCTAACTGTATTGTGGGCAAATTTTATATGATTATTTATATTAATTGATTTTAGTAGACTAAGGTATATTTACTAGTCATACCTCCCAATAATCCAGATTGGCAAAGTGAGACACATATCACCTTCGCACTACAGGCATGCTCTCTTTGCACCCACCCCACAGGCATTTTCTCTCCGCTCCACCCCAGTGCTTCCCTCATCATATCCCACCCCGCTCCAATTAATGCTCGGCATGTAAGCTGTCCTGTATGCCCATTGTACAGTGCTGCGGAATCTGTCACATTGTAGGACCAGATCGCCACTTCACAGGACAATACGGCATACAAAGGGCATACATGTCTTTCTTCCACAGGGCTTTTTTTCAGTCCATTTTAGTGGGTGCTGAACAGAATTAGCATCGCAGGGACAGTTTACTTGCCAACTGTGATTGGGACACAATGTTACTGGGTCATTTAATTGAAGTTTTACTTGGCATGGAACTTGCCTGTCTGGCCTTGCACAGAATGTTACATTATCCTTGAAGTTAGTTGATATTTTTATTAGTTGTTATATGTGAAGGAGGAGCATATTCTACATATATCAACCAATGCAGAGAGAAATGTAATGCTTTGTAAATAATCTTATATATGTAAAAATAAAAAACACTTTGGGTAATGTTGTTTTAACTAGTACATAACCATATTACAATGGAGTCAGCGGTGTTAGTTAAAATTACATGTTGGACATGATAAGTGAAGCACTTCTGTGGCGAGAGAGGTGGTAGATTAAATGTTTGGTCAGAACTTAAAAAATAATAATTTGATATAAACATTTAAATGAGTAAAGAGATTCAATTAAGTAAAAGATGGAAGTATATTTCAAAAGAGGACAAGATATCTAAAACCAGCTGATGAAAGGTTATTGGTAATGTAAGGAGGTTTTACTTTACTGAGAGGGTGGTAGATAAATGGAACATAATTCCAGCAGATATAGTAGTGGTCAATACATGAGGGAGTTTAAACATGCATAAATATGGACATAAGGCTGTTGTGAATATAAGAAAAGACCATTGACTGAATGAAGTTTGTGGCTTTTACAGCTGGAAAATATGAACAAACCAGATGGGCTCAATGGCCGTCAAAGTCAATATTTCTGTTTAATAACACAAGGTATAAACTCAACTGGCAATCATATCCACATTCCACTAGGCGGCACTCAAGAGCTTAAGGAAAGAGTGTTGTTCTAAGGATGTGCGTCAGGGCATATCTGTTGCCAGAAACTTGCAGCCACAGCTATAATTTGTGCCGTGCTCAGCTCTTCTGGTAACTCAAAAATAATCTGTTTATCGGGGAAGCTGGAATTGACATTTCCTCCACTTCCCATATTATGTGTGGCTGGTATGTCCTAAAGAGAAGTCAGATCACCACTGAGTGGTGCCTATAAAATGCTTGTGTTGGTTATGTATAGAGTACTTCTGTTCTGTCAATGACAGGTTGACTACCCATTTTCGTTTAAGCACATACTTTCAAGCAGGATGGCACAGCAGGATGGCATCACTTTACTTCTCTGCAGCCAAGATATCCATTCATATTTATCAATTTGGGTGCATCAGGGAGCACAAGTGTGCGTGGGAGTGAAAGATGACCAAAGCAAGTCCACCTGACATATTGTGTTATACAAAAAATCACTACTGAGCAATGTGTGCAAAACTACTCTTTTTGGCAAAGGACACTATTAAATATTGTGGATTTTTTAACAATTTATAGTTTTTCAGGAGGATATATTATTATTAAATAATATATTATCACTGTAAAATATGTGTGTGACCTTCAGTCAGATATAGTAAAGGATTTATAAGAATCCCCTTGCAGGAAATTAATTTCACTGATCAATGAAGCTGGCTGCACTTTGACAGGGACGGCAATTTACCGCTCCAGATAGATTTGTAGGAAGGAGAAGTGTTTCTGTCATAAAAAGGCGGAGCCACAGGGACAGCCTCTCCCCCCCTTACCTCCGAACGAGAAAGGGACTGTGACCGGAAACTCACTCTTTTGCATAAGTGCACCAGGAGCAGAGGCGTACTGCGGGGGAACCAGGGAGGCAAGAACATAGCAGGGGAGCATGTGCTAGTGTGTCAGAGGTAGTATGTGTGTGCATTGTGTAAGTGTGTGCAACTGTGAGAGTGTGTATAAGCGTGAGTGCAAGTGTGTATGTGCGTTACCAGGGTTTATGTGTGTATTTAACCATGTATGTGTATGTGAGCATGGATGTATAACTGTTTGTGTGGGCATTGATGTGTATGTGTATGTAAGCATGGACGTGTGACTGTTTGGATGTGTATGCGTGTGTGAGAGCATGGAAGTGTGTGCGTGACCATGGATGTGTAAGTGTTTGAGTGTGAGTTACCGGCGGTGGGCAAAGGGCCGATGGAGGAGGTGCTAAATATAGGATCCAGGAGGCCAGGTTTACAGAGAATCTGTTATATAACATAGTGGATGTGGGTGTGATTTTGGTGAGGGGGGCAGAATTTCATTATTGGACTCAGGCAGCACAATGTCTTGGGCCGCCCCTGCTGATCACAGCAGAATGCATATGACTGCCAGTCATCTCTAGCACAGGCACTCACAAGAGTACCATTGGGAGCTAACCCCACCTCCCACACACATGCATAGAAAATGGTCCCCTTGATATCAATGGCTCTTTCATTTATTTTTATTTTTTACTGCACCTTCCCAAGTACTATACTTACACCCCTCCTAATTATTGAGTTTAGATATTTCAGCCACATCCATTGCTAACAGGTGTATAAAATGAAGCACATAGGCAGCCATCTCCATAGACAAACATTGGCACGGTCATAGGATGCCACCTTCACCACAGGTCAGTTTATAAAATGTCTGCACTGTTAGATCTTGCCCAGTTCACTGTAAGTGCTATTATTGTGAAATGGAAATGTTTAGGGTTAACCACAGCTTTGCCTTAAGCAATAGACCAAACACACTCACAGAGCAGGGCTGTCAAGTGCTGAATCATGCCAAGCTACCTCTGGAAGCACCATCAGCAAAAGCACCGTGCGTTGGGAAATGAAATAGCTTTCTACTGTCGAGCAGCTGAATGTAACTATGTACAAAGCCAAGCTTTGGCTGGAGTTATTTAAAGCACACCACCACTGGACTCTGGAGCAGAGGATACATGTTCTCTGATAGATTAATCTGGAAGTCTGATGGCTGAGTCTGGGTTTGGCGGATGCCAGGAGAATACTATGTACTGAAATGCATAGTGCCTACTGTAAAGTTTGGTGGAGGAGGGATAATGGCCAGGGACCAACAGGTTGCCAGCTGATCTATGGTTAGATCAGCTGGCTGGCACACTAAAAAAAATTGTGGAGATGTTCCATTTTGTGCCCTATAACTTACAAATAACATAAAAGAACTATGCATGTTAGGTTTTATAAATTCAAGACACTAACATAATATATTTTCGCCAGCTGAATGGGGACCATTTTCATAGTAAATATTCTAAATATATTTGTTTCTCAAACATTATTTTAATGAATTATTCATACTAAGTGTGGGGATATACGGATAAAAATGGCATCAAAAGAAAGCTCTGTATAGTTGCGTGAGAAATTAAAAAAGGAGGATCATGGTTATGAAGTGTACAGATGCTGAAAAAAGTCTCAGGTTTTTGGGCACAAAACACCCTCGGTAAAAACGGGGTTTACGTTACAGCATGCAAAGGTATTTTAGACAATGTTATGCTTCCATAAAGAGAGGATTTGATGAGTTTGGTGTGGGGGAAGTTGAGTGGCCGGCACAGAGCCCTGACCTTTATCCTATTGAACGCCATTAGGATGAATTGGAATACTGATTTTAAATCAAGACACGGAGGCTCATATTGTGCTTAACCCTTTCTTTACTCCCACACAGCAGCAAAGAAAAACAACAGTATATAAGAACAAACAAAGTAGGAGTGTACATAACAATAACCCCTCCCACGTGACATGCATTCCATAAAAGGGGACACATATCCCAAAATCCTCCTCTTTCTTTGCTGCTCCCAGACAGCAGATAAGTATTCCCTATGTCATTATATTGTATGCTCTTGTATATGGTTATTTTTTGTCCTTTTGCCTTTTCTCTGCTCAGGCCGCGGTTTTTTCCCGTCCTTGGTTGGGCTGCCCGCGGCCTGGGGTCTTACTTTCGTGTATAATTTGTTATTTATATGTTCTTATTATTTATTTATTATTTGATTTTTTCCTGGTGTCCTTACCTTTGCCGGTTCCTCGAGTGTCCCTGTCGGCGGCGTTGCCGTCCGGGGTCTTTTCATCTCCCCCTCCTTTCTGTCTTTGCCTCCCTCCTCCCGCCCGCCGTGTGCGCGGTGCGGGAGTGTTCCGGCGTGTTGCGTCGATCCGTTCGCTCCCGTTTTGGTTGGCCCGGTTCAGAGGGTTCCTTCTCTCCCCTCTCGGCGGTCGCAGCTCATTGGTACCGCCGTCCGGGGCCTTTGTTCCCTCCGTTGTGGCGGCGTGATCGCCTCTGGTCCTGCGTCGGTCCGTCTGCCCCTGGCTCCTCCCACGCTCGTTCGCGGGCTTTCTTCTCACTAGTCTTCGGACGGAGTGGTGTGTAGGAGCCTCGGGACGAGCGTCGGTAGTTCTATTATTCATTCTTCTCGCTCCCTGCCCTTTGCTGCATTTCTTTTGGTTTATTCCCGTTTTTTATTTCATTTTCCTTCCGTTTGTTTCTTAAAGGGGCATATCCCTATTACCTATTTATTGGTTTTTTCCTCTTGATTTTATTGTGCTCTCCCAAGTATTATGGCTGGGCGCCAATCTCCATCTAGGGAGTTATCTGATGTTGATTCCTCTCCCAGAGAGGATATCACTGCTGAGGTGCCTGTTATTGACCCGTTAAAGGAGTTAAATAATTCCGTGTCTATGGCTATTGCCTCTGCTATGTCATCCATGACTACAGCTCTGTCTGCCTCACTGACCCAGGCCATTAAAAAATCTCTGCCTGCTCCTGCCCATAATGCAGACCCACCCTCTGACTCTTCCCACAAGACATCTGGGAAAAAGGTTGCATTTAAATCACACCATACTGGTGTGCCTGCCTCCAGAACTCTTTTGAATGATGTGGATAATCCCATCCTAGATAGCGTTCCACCAAAACGCAAACGAGCCCTCTCCCGCCGGGCAGAACAGGCGAGGAAATGGAGGAGTGCTAGGGCACAATCCTCTAGTTCTTCTGATTCTGATCCAGAATCTATTGAGGAGGCTTGGGATTCTTCTGATTCCGATATGGAGGATCAGTTGACTGGGGATTCGGTTCACCCCTCCGAAGTGGCTGCGCAGGCTAGCTCTTCCCAGACTGGTCAGCTTGTTAAATCCCCGGACTCGGCAGTCCTGGACCAGTTTGGGGAACCATTTTTTGACCCTGAGGAGCTTCACCATCCTCGCTCAGCGGAGTGGGTTCCGTCTGACCATGTGTCCCGTTACCTTCAGGCCAGGGTGCGCAAGCCCCTCAGTAAGAGTTCGCGTAGTAAACTTCGCGCTGAATGCCCACGGCCAATTATCCCGGGCAAAGTGTGTGAAACTCCCGTTGTGGACCCGAAAATGGTCCAATTTCTGGCTAAATCTGGTTGGAACCCCCGCAAGGGCCTAGAATCAGCCCTTAAGGCCACTCAGGACAAGCTCCTGGATATCTTTGGTCCCTTGACCAAGATGTTTCAGATCATCGAGGAGTGGGTGGCTTCTGGCTCCCCTCCGGACCCGATGGTTCTACGGGGTTGGATGCAGCGCGCTATCTGCATCGCTGGCAACACAAACACCTCCCTCTCTATTGAGCGGCGTAAAGCCATTTTGTTTAAAATTGAGCCCAAGTTATCTAACCTGGCCCTCACTGAAATGGGTAGCGAAGCCCAGGGCCTGTTGTTCGGGGATTCCTTTATCAAGGACCTCGGGCGATACGTGGGAGCCTTCACGGCCCTGGACAAAGCTCAATCCTCCATGAGGAAGGTATTTAACCCTCGGGTTTCTCCCAGGGCTGGCAGAGGCAGGAGCCGTCTGTCCGGCCGGACCTTCCCAGGCTCAGCTCGCTCGAGCCGAGGCTCCTACTCGTCGCTCCAGTCTTACAGACCTCAGTTCCAGGACGTTTATACCAGCCGTCAGCCGTTCTTTCCCCAGCGCGGACGCTCGTGGCGGTCCAGAGGTCATCGCGGATCCCAGTTCACTCGACGTCCCTCCGGTAAGTCCTTTTCCGTCTCACCCTTTTTCCCATTATCCTGTCGGGGGAAGGCTCACCCATTTTTTACAGGTCTGGCAGTCCATCACCTCGGACGCATGGGTGCTGCAGACGGTGAGCGGTTATGTCATCGAACTGGTGGGTTGTCCTCAGATGTCTTACCCTCCAAGTCCATTCCGCTTCTCCCAACAGGAGGCAGAGTTGGTGGATGCCGAGATTCTTTCCTTGGCCGAGAAGAACGCCATCGAACGGGTTCCTCCAGACACCCCAGGTTTCCACAGCAATATCTTCCTGGTCCACAAGAAAGGTGGTGGCCTCCGACCGGTGATCAATCTCCGTCACCTCAACGGTTTCGTCCGCTACCGCCACTTCAAGATGGAGGGCATCCATCTTCTTCGGGATCTCCTTTTGTCAAACGATTGGATGGTCAAAATCGATCTCAAGGACGCGTACCTCACGGTTCCGGTGGCGGAGGAATCCAGGAACCTTCTCCATTTCTTCTGGCGCAACGTCTCCTGGCGTTTCACTTGCCTGCCTTTTGGTCTTTCGTCGGCTCCTTGGTGCTTCACCAAGCTGCTCAGGCCTGTGGTGGCGCTTCTGCGGTCCCGGGGCGTACGTCTGATCATTTATCTCGACGATATGCTCCTCATGGCGCAGGACAAGGAGGTTTTGCGCCTGCACACCCGGTGGACGCTAGGGTTGCTCCAGCGGTTGGGGTTCCTCATCAACGAGGACAAGTCCCTCCTTGTTCCGTCCAGGCGCTTGGAGTTCCTGGGTTTCGTCGTGGACTCCGTGGAGAGTGTCCTTCGTCTTCCGACCTCCAAGGTTCATTCCATCAAAAAGGAAATCCGGAAGGTGCTGCGATTGCGTGTGATCTCTCTACGCCACCTGGCCCGCATCATCGGCCTCCTGGCCGCCTCTATTCAGGCGATTTTCCCGGCTCCTCTCCATTATCGGGCTCTTCAGCGCCTCAAGATTCACCACCTTCGCTTGGGGGCGTCCTATGCGGACCTCGTCACCCTGGATGCTCACACCTTGGCGGAACTGCGTTGGTGGCTTGCCAACATGTCCGCATGGAATGGCAAGGCGATTTTCGGCACTTCCCCGGACCTGTCCATAGACTCCGACGCCAGCCTGCACGGCTGGGGCGCGAGATGCGGAGAGATCTCCACGGGAGGCCCCTGGTCTCGGATGGAGACGGGTCTCCATATCAATTGTCTGGAGCTCCTTGCGGGCTCGTTTGCCATACGGAGTTTCTCCAAGGATCGCATCAACTCTTGCATCCGCCTGCGCATGGACAATGTCTCGGCTGTGCGCTATATCAATTGCCTGGGAGGCACCCAGTCGGCCGCTCTGGCGGACTTGGCCAAGGATCTATGGTCCTTCTGCTTGGAGCGCAACATCACGGTGCAGGCGGAATATCTTCCTGGTCTCTCCAACGTGGTGGCGGATTGGAATTCGCGCTATCTCACGGACGCCAGCGACTGGACCCTGGAGTGGGGTGTGTTCTCATCTATCATGGAACTCTGGGGTCCGCTCCGCATCGATCTCTTTGCTTCCCGGCTGAATTCCCGTCTCCCTCTCTTTTACAGCTGGCGGCCGGACCCGGACGCGCTGGCGGTGGACGCCTTCCTGCAAGATTGGTCCGAAGGCCGTCATTACGCCTTCCCCCCTTTTGCTATGATCCCCAGGACGCTCCTTCACGTCCGCCGTCAGCAGGCCTTGGTAGTGCTCGTGGTCCCGTTCTGGCCTTCCCAGTCTTGGTTCCCCAGTCTTCTGGACCTTCTGGTGGCGGTTCCTCGTTTGCTCGGTTCTCACACTCATCTCCTTCTCGATCCTGCAGGGGCTCCTCACCCGTTGATTCAGGACGGCAGCCTTTCTCTCCTGGCTTGTTTGATCTCCGGGAGTCCGGGCAGTCCAGCAGCCTTTCGGTCTCAGCTCAGCGACTCCTGGCCGGAGCATGGGCGCCAGGTACCCACAAGTCTTATGGTGCAGCCTGGCAGGCTTGGTCTTCTTGGTGCTTGGAACGGGATTTGGATCCCTTTTCAGCCCCTCTAACCTCCGCTATTCTTTTCCTCACCTCTTTGTTTGACCGGGGCCGTGCGTACAGGACGGTCAACTTGTATCGTTCCGCTATCTCGGCGGCTCATTTTGGCTTTGACGGGGTCCCTCTGGGTAAGCACCCGTTAATTTGCCGCCTTCTCAAAGGTATTCGACTTGCTCGTCCGCCTAGGCCCAAGTATTCCTCTACTTGGGATGTGTCCTTGGTCTTACGTTTGTTTCTTTCCTGGCCCTCTAATTCTGAGTTGTCCTTGCGTCATTTGTCGGCTAAATTGGTGATGTTATTCTGCCTCATTTCCTGTAAACGCGTCTCGGACGTTAGGGCCCTTGATTGGGACGCTCGATCCTTTATTCCGGAAGGGGTGCGTTTCGATATAACACGCCGTACTAAAACCGCTATCAGGTCGGTCACTTACCCGGTTTTTCCGGCCAACGTTGCTCTGTGCCCAGTGGCTTGCCTCCAAGAATATGAAGCTCGCACTTTGGGTTTCCGCTCGGATCTCTCTCCGCAGTTGTTTCTTTCTTTCCGTGCTCCTCATTCTCCTGTGTCGTCGGCTACCTTGTCTCGCTGGGTCAAGTGGGTTATGGCCCTTGCAGGTATTAATGTGTCTAGGTTTGGAGCGCATTCCACTAGGAGTGCGGCGGCATCTAAGACACTGGCGCTTGGAGGTCGTCTGGAAGATCTTCTGCGTGCGGCGGATTGGTCCAGGGAATCCACCTTTCGCGACTTCTATTTCAAGCCTATTGATCATGTTTTTTCTTCATTGGTCTCCTAGCTTTAAACTTGCACAATATGAGCCTCCGTGTCTTGATTTAAAATTGTTGGATTTTACTAAAATATGACGTAAAGTCATGATTTTATGAAAGACACGGAGGCGAATATTGTTCCCGGCCCATTCGTTCTTCCCCCCCTTTTTTTGTTTGGCTGTGCCTCTGCCTGGCAGGTTTGTGTTTCCGGGAGTCTGGTAGGTTTCTTTTTTCCTTCCTGCCTTGTATTTGGGGTGTTTTTTCCTCGTACTGTGTGTTTTTTATATGCATCATGCTGTGTCATTTTCAGTGCCTTGTTTCCTGTATGGTTTATTCGTATTTGCTTACTCGGCCGTGTTGAAGGCTGGCTGACTAACTCGTGCCTACGTCCTTTTTTCTCACCTTCTCAGGTTCCTCCTTCTAGTCCCGGTCTCCATGGCGGTGGTTGAGGTCGGCTGTAGACATCCTCCTTCCCTTCGGTGTTCCGTTGGTGTTTGTGGTGGCGGAGACAGTTCCTGTTGATTCAAGTTGCCTGTTCCGGTTTGGAGAGTTCGGTCTTCGTCGCAGCATGGAAAGAGGAGGATTTTGGGATATGTGTCCCCTTTTATGGAATGCATGTCACGTGGGAGGGGTTATTGTTATGTACACTCCTACTTTGTTTGTTCTTATATACTGTTGTTTTTCTTTGCTGCTGTGTGGGAGTAAAGAAAGGGTTAAGCACAATATTCGCCTCCGTGTCTTTCATAAAATCATGACTTTACGTCATATTTTAGTAAAATCCAACAATTACAAGCCAGGCCTGACTTCCGAAATGCTCTGGACAGATGCTGATAGGGCACAAATTCCCACAGACATACTCCAAAATCCTGTGGAAAGCCGTCCCAGAAGAGTGGAGGTTATTATAGCTGCAAAGATGTGGGACAACTCCATATTAATGCCCATGGTTTTGGAATGGGATGTCCAGCAAGCTAATATATGTGTCACGGTCAGGTGTCCACATACTTTTTGTCATATAGTGTATGTGATCACACTTACTGAAACTGTTTGGGGCAGTAAATTGTTCCTTTAAAAAAAAAAAAAAAACTAGTCGGTGATGCTAGGAAATAGGAATACATAATTAATGTCTACATCTAGAAAATCAAAACATTTCCTACAATTTTTTCACAAATCCGAGAACAGCAGGTTTCTATCTTTGTCAATAGATGTGTCTGGGAGATGTAGTTCATGGAATCCAATGGGTTAATATGACTATTTTTACATGTTTTGAATGTTTTATCCCACCTCTTAATCCCCCTCCCCAGTTTTAAAGATTTTGTGCGTTCTAATCTGAAATCTCTTTGCTGATGTCATTGGCTAAGCCTCTTGTCTGGCTTCAGTGAGCCCTTGGCACACTTTTTATACATATTTATTGGAAAATCTGTACACATTTTTAGAAAAAACTGGAAAAACATTTATTCCTTGTGTAATGTAGGACACTGGTACTCCTTGCGTAAAATATTTTGGACAATGGGTCAGGGTGAGGGGAATCCAGAAACATGGACTGTATCTTCAACAGGCAAATCCAAGCGACAGTACTAAAGACTTTTTGTTACATATAACCAAGAGAACAAATGACACTTTTCCTAAAAACATTATGTAATGGAGTGCTTCTCCAACTTCTGGCCCCAGTAATTTACACTGGATTCCAGAATCTGCCTTACTGGAAGAATCACCTCGCACTGTGGCAACAGAACAGAGCTCCCTTGATTTTATAGCTCCCTGGACCTGTCGGGGGAGATCAGAGGGGCAGCTACCTGGGACAGCGGGCACTGCCCAGAAAATCAGGCTGGTTCTGGGTAAATATGAGTTCCTCTCCTGTGGCTGTGGTATTTGCAGAGACATAGACAGCCTCCTTTGTTAGAGTTTGATCAGTGGTGGTAGAAGGAACTTCTCACTTTATGTCATGTGACAGGATAGTTACATATTACTGTCAGTAAGAGTGGAAATGACTTTGTATGTCAGTATAGCAGCACAAGTAGCTTCTCTGCTACTAAGGCATGTTTTTTTTAATAAGTTATTGGAAGAATCAGTTTAATGCTAACTTTCACGTGGAAACAAAAACTTGCTTTCCACGACGGTCCCTCTGGGGATGCAATTTTCAATCCCAGGGTAAACCGAGCTGTGACTATTTATTGTGTGAATACAAAGTTAATAACGGTTGTAGAAAATAAATGTAGTTACCCTACCAAGTAGCCAAGAACTTACTAATACTCTGGCACTTTGTCATAAAGATAGATGCACACTTAATGGACAAAAGTATTGGGACACCTGACCATTACACCCACAGGAACATGGTATTGCATTCTATATACATAGACATTACTATATGGTTTGTAGCCACTTTGCAGCTACAACAGCTTCCACCTTTCTGGGTAGGCATTCCACAAGTGTTGAGTATTTCTGTAGGGATTTGTGCCCATTCACCCAGTAGAGCATTTGTGAGGTCAGGCACTAATGTTGGACGAGAAGGCCTGGCTTGCAATCTATGTTGCAGTTCATCCCAACGGTGTTTGATAGGGTTGAGGTCATTGCTCTGTGCGGGCCAGTCAGGTTATTTGAAACCAAACTCATCCAAGTGCATATTGTGAATTGGCCAACTTTAAAGATGTCCCACATAGGACAGTGATAAGATATCACTGAACTGAATTGCATATGTCCCACATGTGGTCTTCTAGGCCTCAAGCAACCCAATAAACCTATGCATGGATGGTATCACTGTACTTAGGAGATGCTGCTGAACACATAGGGACATCATTTGACAGTGACATATACCAGGAGCTGTAAATTCATACCTGAAGTACATTATGTATGGAAAAACACCAATAAAATTACCACTACAAACCTTGACAAAGGATGGTGGTAGAATAAGTGTAGCATTTGAAGTAACCTGGGGTGTCTAGGTTTCAAAAATATATGGTTTGATAAGAGTATATTGCACTGACTCGCTTCAAAAATGTCCTAAATAGGATATGGGCGCAGGATAACCAAAATTTTTTATTATACAGAATGGGTATTTCTAAACTCAGGACGAATATTAAAATCTATTTAGTAGTTTTTTTCGTTAGCGTTTGTAGATGAGTAAAAGATTTTTCATATAAAAGTTTTAAAAAATCATCATGTTTTATTATTTTATATAATATAGTAAATTAGATGATATGAACAAAAGAATGGTGTCTAAAGAAAGCCCTTGTACAAAAAAATAAAATTTGTATGGGTACAGTTCAAACACCACAGGAATGTTAAAATAGCCACGGCCATGAAGTGTACAAAAAAAAAAAGCCCAGTCCTTAAAGGGTTAAAGTACTGATTTCTGTAAGAACCCCCTGCTGTGAGACATGCTGCAGTTTTACATACTCTATTACCCATGTGTTTTCCTTCTTTAGCGTCCTATATAAACATTTTTTTTTTGCGAGAACCAAGGCTCACTGTCTTGTACAGATTGTACTCTGTCCTGTCATGATGGAAAAAAGCCTTTAGCGTACTTGGTATGTCTCCATGCACAAGGCCGTGTATGTATGTTACAAGAACATACTGCCTCCAAAGTAGCCTTCAGTGCCATCTCAGGGACATCCGGTTATAAATGTTATGTGCTGATTATATTTTTGAAGGAGACCATCGTGAAAATAAACTTTGTTTCTCATAACTTTACTGGGTTGTCATATATGCTAAATCCATCAAAAGAGTAATAGGAAAGGTTGTAATTTAAAGGTGTGGTTGGCTGTTTCAACCAAATTGTCCTAAACTGCACCAAGCTGATAACACTGGGGAAAAAAAGTCTGGTAGATAATAATAGCACAAACTTCTGGTACATAATAATAGGAATAACAGCTACAACCCCTGTGACCTATAATCGGGAAATCTTTGCTCTCTGTCGGTGGCTTGTTCCTGTAGAGACACAGACCCTGCTGCTCCACACTAAACCACCAAGACACAATTGTCTCCAGAATATCCCTCTGCTGGAATGAGAATGTTGGGGTACTGGTGAGTATTCCACAGGTTTTTTTTTGGGGGGGGGGTCCACAATGCCACCGTTTCTCATGTTGATACAGAGGGAGCCCATAATCATATTGCATTGAGAGATCAGGACCTGTAGGTTCTGTGAATAGGTAACAGTACCCAGGGCTGGACTGCGGAAGGCAAGCCGGTCCTGGCATTTTTAGGCAATATGAGAGGGCGCACATTACGCTGCGTTATGCGCCATTGCAAGAGTGGCAGATCGTGCGAATATGAAGCAATGCCGGCCTTTTGTCTAGTGCGCCATATGGCTGACCTGTCAGCAAACAATTTGGTGCAGATCAAAAATGTATATTAATTGCTAAATTCTTCTGAATTGAGCTGAAATTTAGATTCTCAAAAGAATACTCTTCTTCGCCTATTAACATTAAATGCCACTAAACGGCGGTGACATCCTATAATAACAGGAAGTATGAATTGTTTAGATACTTAGTGACAGGATAGCCATTGTGTTAGTAAATCAGTCAAGTTAGTCAACATTCTTCTGCTTTACTCCAGATAAAGACACTACTAACATCAGTGCACCCTGTAGTATGACTTTAGGGATCCATGGTTATGGTCTCTCTAGAAACAGGTAGCTATGATTCACCAGCAATATGATTTAAGAACCCTCTTTGTTCTGAAGCAATTCGTGCAGTAACTGGCTAAGCGGCCACGGGGCATGTGTCGAAGCTAGTACAGTAAACAAAAAGCAAGCCAATGCCATCTTAGGAAATCAGTCATTAAGGGGCTGAAATATCTCTTCCCGGTAATAATTAATTCCAGAGCAGTCTTTATGGCACGGATTATAAGGTAATCTTCATGGTAAATGTGCAGTAGACACAGAAACAGGTTTGCCTAAAGTTGCTAGCTTAATGGGATAAGGGTAAATTTTGGAGTCCATTTTGTAATTTTCACCACCCCTTCCCCTGAGCAGGGGATGAGGCTGAGGGAGTATATTTAAAAAATGTATCCCCCAGGTTAATTTAATTACTCCCCACTAAACACGGGGTAGTGGACAAGGCTTAATGTTATTTTTTTTATTGTATAGCAGGTTGGGGGTTGATTTTTTGGGTGTTTCAGGTGAGGACATGCAAGCTCAATACAGGGAAGACCAGTAAGTCATTCCATCAGAAAGAATTAAATCTGGATGTTCATGATTTGCAAGATCATAAACAGCATATGTTTAGTGCAGGGAGATCTTGTTAAACAAACCTAATTAATGTTTTTGGCTGTGTAACTAAGATGATAGACACAGGTGGAGCACTAGATAGGTACTAGATTTCAGTAAGGCATTTGAATCTCTGCCTCATATATGTAATATATATGAATAAATAAATTACAGTTTGCGGTTTGGGAGTAGTTGAATGGATAAGACAATGGTTGAGTGACAGGTGACAGAAGATTGTAGTTAATGGTTTATATTAAATGAAGGCCCTGTTACTAGTGGGGTAACTATTGGGACCTATAGTTTTTCATATGTTTATTATCCATATTACAAAAAGTCTCAAAGGTAAGGTATGTCTTTTTTCTGGATAATAAAAAAGGTTTGCAACAGGCTAGATATTCTCAGTGAAATAAGCCAAATGGCTATCCGTTTGAGCAAATTACAAGAATGGTTGACAGTGCGGTGGCTGCTGTCTAATGTTTATAAATATAAAATAATGCACTAGGGATGTAAGAATCTGAAGCCAGAATATAGCATTGGGAGTACTGTGCTGTCAGCGAAAACAGAAGAGAGGGATTTGGGATTAATTATTCCTGAGGAGTTAAAGGTAATCAGGCAATACAAGTCAGAAAAGGCAAGCAGGGTGCTTATATCTAGAGGCATTAGTAGCAGAAAGAAGTTGGTTCTGCCACCTTACAGATCTCTGGTCGGACCCCACCTAGATTATTGTGTACCAATCAGCAGAACCCATCTCCAGCAATTCTACTAAGAGCAACTAACATTCTAAAAGGTTTGCTGGATCAAAATTATCAAGAAAGACTATGGAATCTCAATATGTATAGCTAGAAGGGTAGACTGTTGTTGGGATATGATAAAAACATTTAAATACATAAAGGGATTTAACAAAGTACAGGAGGAAAGTTTATTTCAAATGAGGAGATATGTTAGAACCAGAGGACATAATCTAAAACGTGAATGTAATGTAAGGATGTTTTACTGAGAGAGTGGTACAGTAGATAGGTGGAACAGCCTCTCAGCAGAAGCAGTAGAGGTTAACACAGTATGGCAATTTAAACATGCATGGGATTTGCATGAAGCTATCCTGAATCTAAAATAAGACTAAGAATTGATTAAAATCTGAGTCTTTGCAGGCAGGCTTGATGGGTCAGATGGTCCTTATCTGCTGTCTAATATTAGGTTTTCATCATATGCCCTAGTTTAAAAGTCGCATACAATCTTATGCCCTCGAAAACAAATAACATTTTAGTTAATCTGCAAGCTGTTTTGCAAGTGGGCATGAAATCTCAGTCAAGTAAATCCCTAACCGACAACACAACTTCTAACTTCAGGAGAGGAGAGACGTAACATGTGTATTTAGATACAGTGGCTTCCAGCTAAGCTCATCTTGCTGTGAATTGTAAACATAGTGTCTGCTTTATGAATCGCATAAGACAAGCTGGGAATATACCTACAGTGGTATACTTAGTACTTAGGTTAGGGGCAGCGTCTTCTGCTGCCTCTTAGGTCTACCTCCCCACTTACCATCCTCTCAGCTAAGCCCCGGTATATTACAACATAACAAAGATGCATAGTGCCAGGTACTAAAAAAACTGTACTGCAGGGGTGTCCAAGTTTTTTCTGCAGTGGGCCAGTTCATCGGGAATGGATGTGTCCGTGGGCCGCACTCATTTTTCACTGAGAGAAAGTATGGCCTTCAGCTTTATAATACATATTAATAGAGAGTTAATTAGGCGATGATGAAAAAAGCAGTGGACAAACAGTTTTTTGATCAACCTTAATATGTCATTCTATCAATACTAAATTACTTAAAAAGTGAAACAAAGTCAGTCTACAAACCATTTAAAACAAGTTTAGCCAAATAAAACTCCACAAGGCTGGAGCACACTGTGGGTACAAGCTGGATTTCAGCTGGCTGATGAACACTGGAGGCAGGGCCGGATTAAGAGCGTGTGCCGCGCTGATGCTTGCGCCATCCCACGTGTGCTGGCTACGAGCGGCAGCAGGTCGGCGTAACACTCAGTTTCTGGGCTCAGTGTATTACATCTATTTATTATTTTACATTTGATTATATTCTAGTATTCTGGAATAACCATACAGTTTGTTTTTATAGATAAGTTTAACTATATTTGTAGTATGTTTGTATGTCTTCATAATTGAGATGTACGTAGTGTATAGATAGGGTGTAGGTTATTTGTTTTTTCTAGTTTTTGTGGTTTTTTAGATGTTACTTTTTTCTTTGTGTTAATATTCAAGCTGACATCCTGTGTCATCTCACCATCCCATTTCCTTAATTCCCACATGCACGCCACCATTTCCTTCCCAGGTTTAGAAGGTCATTTGTCTCCACTTAATAACATTGTTTCATTAATAGAATTTAGTGTATTTTGAAGTTGAATTTGTAACAACAAAACACATGTTTGTATACTGTATATATACACTCACTGGCCACTTTATTAGGTACACCTGTTCAAATGCTTGTTAACACAAATACATGGCAGCCACTCAGTGCATTTAGGCATGTAGACGTGCTCAAGGCAACTTGCTGAAGTTCAAACCGAGCATCAGAATGGGGAAGAAAGGGGATTTAACCCCTTAAGGATAATGGGCGGTCCCTAAACCCATTGAAAACTGCATTTTGTCATTAAGGGGCTAAGCGACTTTGAATGTGACACGGTTGTTGGTGCCAAACCGGCTGTCCTCAGTATTTCAGAAACTGCTGATCTACTGTGATTTTTACGCACAACCATATCTAGAGTTTACAGAGAATGGTCCGAAAAAGAGAAAATATCCAGTGAGCGGCAGTTGTGTGGATGAAAATGCCTTGTTGATGTCAGAGGTCAGAGGTCAGAGGAGAACGGGCAGACTGGTTCGAGATGACAGAAAGGCAACAGTAACTCAAATAACCACTCGTTACAACCAAGCTATGCAGAATACCATCTCTGAATGTACAACACGTCAAACCTTGAAGCAGATGGACTACAGCAGCAGAAGACCACACCGGGTGCCACTACTGTCAGCTAAAAACAGGAAATGGAGGCTACAATTCACACAGGCTCACCAAAATTGGACAATGGAAGACTGGAAGAACGTTGCCTGGTCTGATGAGTCTCGATTCCAGCTACGACATTCAGATGGCAGGGTCAGACTTTGGCGTAAGCAACATGAAAGCGTGGATCCATCCTGTCTTGTATCAACGATTTAGGCTGGTAGTGGTGTAATGGTGCGGGGGACATTTTCTTGTCACACTTTGGGCCCCTTAGTACCAATTGAGCATCTCCGACCTGAGTATTGTTTCTGACCATGTCCATCCCTTTATGACCACAGTGTACCCATCTTCTGATGGCTACTTCCAGCAGGATAATGCACCATGTCATAAACCTCACATCATCTCAAACTGGTTTCTTGAACATGACAATGAGTTCACTGTACGCCAATGGCCTCCACAGTCGCCAGATCTCAATCCAATAGAGCACCTTTGAGATGTGATGGAACGGGAGATTGGCATCATGGATGTGCAGCTGACAAAACTGAGTGATGCCATCATGTTCGTATGGACCAAAATCTCTGAGGAATGTTTCCACAAAGGATGAAGGCAGTTCTGAAGGCAAAATGGGGTCCAACCCGGTGTACCTAATAAAGTGGCCAGCGAGTGTGTATGTATATGTATATACCCAGACCAAGATTTTTTCTAATCTATGCCAGCCAATTGTAAGGATTTTCCAAATAACTCCCATTTGTTGTTTTTTAACCAACCCTTTGACAGCATCTCACCTCTAACAAAGTAAACTTTTAACATGAGTTCGGTTCAGTGACATGGAGTGTAAGACTCCGCACTGCTTACTTTATTTCACAAGCTACCTGTCCAAAGTGATACTGGAAAATTACCACAGTAGGTGTACCAGGTATTGAACTGGACTTGTGCCAGAACAGCTCATTACTGATGCTATTATCCCAATGCTGACGCCAAAGGGAAGACAAATCTTGCAGCTTGAAGAATCTCTGCTATGTTCCAGAACACGTGGCATTGTGATGGCACCAGTGACGTGCGTCATAGCTATGCCACAGAACAGGAAAGTTTTTTAGAGAGGGTGGATAAAAGGTACTTTAATAAGCATTTAAATAATGTTCATTAAACCTTGCTGACTAAGAATTATGTTTTTTGTTACAGTTCAACAAAAGGTGAAGATCAACGAATTACAACCCAGTTTTTAGTACAGTATTTCTCTAAACCATAAGTTTAAAGCACATATTTAAACAATTAATGTATTTAGGATTATATAATAGACATTATGTTGTAGATTATTAATATAGCTTTGTAGCATACATATCAGGGAGTATGTGACATGTGGATCTTATTGCCATAACTCTAAAGGCATTATTCCACCCCTTTTAACGCTTACTTGCACTTTGCTTTCATGGATGACTAAGTTTTTTTTGTAAATTTTGCTTGTAACTGTAGGTTTATTAAAAAAAAAAATCTCCACCAGCTATGAAAAAAAGAGAGAATGGAGCCAGTCCCTGGTGTCCCTCCAATACCTCTCCATGGTCTATTGTGCTGCGTTATTGACCGGCCATACTGGGATAACGTCATAAACCAGTGTTCCCAGTCAGTAACGCAATATTCTGCCGAGTTGCCAGCAAAGAACTGATGACTTGCTAAAATAACAAAACATGACTCACAAAATACATATTCTTTCTCAATATAAAGAAAACCTTTTTATTATGCAAATGCTAACATTTCTTCCACCGACCGCATACAAACAGCATGGGTGTTAATATGGCTGTTAAAACACGTCAGTTACTGGTTCATGCAATAATATTGCCAGTAACACAGGACCTTTCGCTGCCAAAGAAGGCAATAAGGTACTGCAGTGAAATATACTGCACAATGTATTACTCTATTGCTTTCTATCGAAGAAACAGAACAGCCGTCGCATCCGATTGTGCTACCTGTGTTTGTTGCTATCAGATATTGTAAAATGTATTATGGCAGTTGTGCCGTTTGACCTTGCTGGTTATGAACGTGGCGCGATACATTAATTTAGCATTTTCCCAGATTAATACAAAGCAGAGTTACGGTACAACCAAGTAACAGTGAAAGATACACACAATTTCACGTGTACAAGTTGGATTTAGAAGAATTTTATTTTTTTAAGAAGTACCAATAAACACTGTATGTAGTACGAACAGGCACAACAAAATCCCTACTCAGAAGAGCTTACAATCTTTTATTGCACCTCAGGCACTGAGAGACAATATGTTACCCAAGATTACATAGTGCTGGCGCTTGGGCTTTGACACCGGACGTTACTTTGTCACTTCTCTGTTAGACATGAAGAACTGAAGGTTTGTTTCCTATTGCTTTTTGTGCTGTATGTCCCCTTCATGCCTAAAACTTATCTGAAGATGCCTGCTGTCATGTGACATCTTCTCTCCATCCATGATGTCAGGAAAACAGGCGTAACTCCTTGTCATACCCGGTCTCTTTTCCTTTTGTTACTATTTCCAAACTGCAATGTGACAGTTGTTAAAAAATCAAGGATGTTGATGTTATCTCTGTGTGTGTATATATATATATAAATATATATATGTAACCTCATTTTAGGACAGGAGTGTTTAAAATCTAAATTTTTTTTTTGGTCAGCTGTGAAGACTACTCTTTTAAACGCGATGGCGCTTAAGTCAGCAGAGTATTATCTGTATTGCCTGGAGCGGATTGGGCTTCCAAACCAATTGCACGTGAACTACTCACAGTACAGATATGCAGCATATCATGAAGAACAGGTGGCCATTACTCCAAAATGAAGTCATATCACCTTTGGGGAAATTGGAAATCTAAAGGTGTGACTTCAGATTTACTTTAGGTCCTAAGGCCTGATAAGCAGGTGTGGGTTTTTTTTATTATTATTATTATTACTTTGGTAAGAAATCCCCCCAAATCCCATAGAGTCTTTGCAAGTGACATGTGCAGCCTCTAGTTTTACTACATGAAATCGGTAGAATAACATAGAAGTTGACTGCATAGTAGGAAGCTTACCTGCTATACAAATGGTGGGTGTAATGCAGAGGGACACATGCATGCCCCGCGTTTCAGAACCACATTTGCCCCGTCGCATTACATTAGTAATTAAATAGAGTATGGCTATATGGTATATAATTCTGATTAAATAAAGCCCTCCCTATAAAAAAACAAGCCCCAGATGACACTGGCAGCAGTGCTTGCCGGCAGACCCTAAGCTGCTAACCCTGTTTAAAAACGGTACATTAAAACATCTCTAGGGTGGCTTGGAGTGAGGTAAGAGTTAATAATCCCTAAGTATACTTAATGTGCAGAGACAGCAGAAACTGTTTGTAGTAAAAATAATGCCTACAGAAATCTACAAACTGAAAAGGAGCCGAGGAAATGAATCAGAATGAATAATTTGTAAGCAGAAAAGACAAACGGCGAACACCAAGGCACAGAATGAGAACAGACTGGCCGTGTGAGCAAGGAGCTCAGACACTGAAGATAGATAACCAAGTCACTTCTACCGCCACCCAAACACGGATTCAAAGAAAAAAGAAAATCAGATACATTTCCATATAAAATACACAAACATATCATGCACGGAACATAATATAGCATACTGATATTTATCAAAAAGGTGAACAGACGCAGGTATTGCTTAGAATGTCACATCAACCACTTGCCTGTAGACACTATGGCACAGCAAATATACTTGCAACACACTGGGTTTTGCGTACTTTTTAATCTATAGGATGCTTGCGGTATCCCTTTTGTCATCTTTGTTGAGATTTGGTGGCGAAGCGTTTTATGACATCACCTGGCACAGCGTCACGTTCACACAGGTGTTTGAAGTAGCCCTTAACTCAAAGTCATTGAAAGGGCTTGTGGAATCTACTGCCATGTTTGGTGCTTACACGTCAAAAGCGGCCCTTTCTTACCAGAAGAAGCCGAGACAGGAAAGAGTGCCGTGCCGTGACGTGTGTTATTGTGAAAATTAATATTCCTGCTACTTCTTTGCTGAGCACCCATAAAGGAAATAATGAATCCAGACAGCGCTGAGTTTGTAATCTCCAGCTTTGACACGTGTTAATACTTGACATCATAGCCCCAAGAGTTACTGCTGCGCACTTCTTCAGAGAAGAATGCTCCATGTCAAGAATAACCCTTCAATAACGGGGTTGGTATCAATATGATAACAGTGTGATTCCTGAAAATAATAACATTGATTTAAGCTTATTCTCCATGAGAAATGGTAACCGACAGGTTCCTGGGAAAGGATTATTTGAGGATTTCTCTGTGAAGAAGATCCTGCTTCCAAATTGTCCTTAATAGCATAGTGGAGAATGAGAGACATTGTTAGAGAAAGCACCGGGAGGAATCTGGTGCTTGGGTGGGAACGCAGAGGAGTCGGACAGTTGTTCTGAAGTGGTATCGCTGGAGTGACATCTTCCCATCGAGAAAATGGGAAGAAACATACTGGAGAGAAAGGCCGAGCCTTCGCTGCCTGACATTATTTACACAAAGGCTTCGTGATCAGGAGTGCCGTTGATTTTCAAGTATAACTTTGAATCTTCGATCTTCTGTTTTTGTTGCTTCTTCAGGTTTCGCTTAAAGAAAATGAGGTAGAGAGGAAGGCAGAATCCCAGCATGCTCATTCCCAATAAACCTACGTTGACCTGTCACAAGAAAAGAAAACGGAATATTAGATTATCAAAAATATTAACGGTACCAGAAAGTGGCTTATAATTATAATGTGAGATAGCTTTAATTATGTATTAATTTTTTATTAGTAGGCCACACAGAACACAATGTTTATACGTATATATGAGGACAATGATTTAAATGTTATTTGTACCCAGAGTGGATCGCCATCTAAAGGTCCCATCATAGCCAGAAAGAGAGGCTGCTGGAGCAGTGCAAAGAGCGCGCTAACCAGAGACTGCAACCCGGTCAAACTGCCGAAATGCGATGAAGGATATCTGAAAAAACACAGAAGTCAGCTGTCAGAATAAAAACTCTCCAAGTGAATTGTGTGTCAGTTAACCAAAAGGCAGAATAAATCATCCTTAGGCCGGATAGACGTTACACCCTGACCTTCCAATGGACACGTTATAAAAATGAATGTGTGGCCTATACCGGAAGTTTGCTAAACGCACTGCATTTCCCGATACATTCACGTGTTAAGATTGTGGGCTCTGAAGGATGGGGTAACTCACTCCTGGGCCAACAAACGTTAAACAGACTGGTTCTAAAACGGTTAAATCGGACGCCCTGTTCACTTACACAGCAGCATAGAGTCCTCCCACGGCAGAGTGAATGAATCCTCTGACTATCGTGTGCAAAATAAACGAAAGGATCTGAAAAACATGGGAAATTCTAGCATTACGTCATTTTAACGAAACAACACAAAAAAACCCACAAATTTTTAATCAACAGCAGGGAGAACTAACCAAAGAGTTAGTAAGATTCTTGGTTGCTAAGGTGATTGCACCACATTTAGCGCCTACTAGCAGACTCAAGGTTTATACAAATTCCCCAATGTGACTAGTGCATAGTAGAAGATACAGATAACCCGAGGCAGCCGTCACAAAGACATCCATAAGTAACACACAGTATGTGAGACATTCACACACACCTGTAGGGGTAGGTTGGGAATGAGACAGGTGACTCCAAACCCCACCATCAGGAAATTGGTAAACGCAAAGGCCCGAGTGGCATTTGTGATCTTCTGAATCTGACGATCCCGTTTTTTCTTTTTCTTGCCATTTCTGGAAGAGAATATGGATTTTGTAAAAGAGATAATATATGAAAACAAAGAAGCCAGGGGGCATAATATAGATCAGCAGAAAGTTTTTTGACACAAAGTGAATTAACATATTCTATAGAAATGTGAGCATTTTGTAAAAAACAACATCATCCTATCAAACACGGTATATGATAGAGTGAATGAGAAAATCATTTACAGAACGCTAACTGAATAATGCTTTTGGCACAAGCGTGTAGGGTAGGTGTGATATTAAACTCTGTCTAGTCCACGGTCTATACAGTTGCATATATTATTATAATTCTAATAACCAGCTGACCGTAAAATTACAGAACTGAGTCCTTGGTTCAGTGGCATCAATAAGTCAGATCTATACATTTATTTTAACACATGAACCAACAAAGAAATATTTGCTTTATGTATTAACGGCTATCAGCACTGGAGAAACCTTTGCGCTGCTGATAAGAATATGGATTTTATATTTTATTTATTTTTACATAAAAATACATTATAAACTACATGTCTCATTTGTTGGATTGATTATATTTTTAAACACAAATATCTAAGAGGACAGCATTATCCTTTTTTGAGTAATAAGGTTAATAAGGTCTTTGTGTCTAGGAGATATGTTGGAAAAGGTCTGCTTTAAAGAATTGAAGGCGGTTCTTACTGCTCATTGCTCTTGTCCTCCTCATCGTCGTTTCCGTCGTCACATTCCTTCAGCTTCCAATCCATTATATATCCAATGACCGGGGCTGTGAGCAGGCAGAGCAGCTGTAACACCCCAAAAATGGATGTATACAGGCTGACTGTGAAGAGAAACAGACATACGGTTAGCGTTCCCTCGACCATCTTCGTTAACACCAGCCTACGAACATGTGAAATATTTTATTCTCCATCATTCGTATTGATATACACCTCCCTTGCACTAACAGGGAAGATGTTACACAGTTACGGGCAGCCTTTCTGGGATTCTTCGTGGAATTCTAAGAGTGTTTGGGAAAAGAAACTGTCCGCTGATCATTGTTTTTGCCCCCTCACACCAGGGGCTTTATACACCATGCAAGACTCAACGCACGCCATCCATCCGCACGCAGTGGGACCAACGGAAAAGGCAGAAAAGCCCCGGATTGATGTATCTGGTTTATGGGTCTACTCTGTAAACTGTGACGTGTTTAACCCCTACATGTACGGGCTCAAAATGCATTGTTTTCCTTAAGGGGTTAATCATTGCAGGATTGCCAATCCATTTTATTATGTGGGTTAAAACATCCTTTCCCAAATATGATGAGAAATGCTGTCTGAGAAATAGTTGGCGATGGCTTTTAATGTAAGGTTTCTCCAAGCTTACCCGTGTGCATCACTAAACGTGTGGAAAGCATGAAGCCAGCATGTGACAGCGAGGAAGCAATAGAAAAAGAGAGAGCCATTAGCACGGACTGCAGAACCCACCAAACCCATCTGGGGAATTCACATGATGACTGTACAGCGGGTGACTAAACATGGTCCGTGCAAACTGGATCCATCTCCCCGCAGAAAGCAAAACCCAAGCAGAATACAAAAGTGTTTTATTTTGCTTCTCCAATGCATTTGTGTCAACCACGAGGAAGTGAATGTACGACAATCCGATATCAGCATATTACCAGAGTGACGAGCAGAAATATTCTGATTAACTGTTGGATCTTTGCTGAAGGCTCCAGTCACTACTTCCCATCAGACATAATTTAGTTTTTATTTCCCTAACTGCTCGGGGCACATACTTATATATATATTATATTTATATATATATTATATATATATATATATATATATATATATATATATATCTTAAGTTAAAATAGAACATGAATGTATTATACCGGGATGACTGCTAAAGCCTCCCTGTGTATCAGGTAAAGCTGTACCCGCCATGGTACGTCAATTCAGAGAATGACAACAACCTACACACCCAGTGAAGCATGTAATATAGGAGTGCTCAGTGCTAGCCCCATATACATCCATTGCAGTTATATGATAATCTAGAAGCCCCCCTCCCCCAACCCGGGTTTCATGCAAGCTTTTTAACACTTGGCGACTTAGTAAATAGCACCTGATTTCTGGCCGTCATCATGAGCCAAATAAAGCAGGAGCAATGTTGCTGCCTCGTTTTCTAGCTTAAGTGACGCGTGACCGAGGTATTCCACAAATGTCCCCGTAAAACTGTAAAGCTGCAGCTACCATTCATAGACCGCGTGGCATATTATATGTAGTCATTAAAACAATCATTGGGCAACGTGCTTTTTATTTAAAGCCCTAGTAGGCATGTCAGTAGTTGAAAAACAGGATCATGATGGCAAAGTACTAGTTACGGTATTTACTGCAGGTATGTACAGGAATGTGTGCACATAGTGCATAGAATCGGGTTAAACATTATTGGAGTGACGTGCTCATCAGGAATATTCTCCGTGTGACCAAGGGGTAACCAGCCCTCTATGTTATTTCATAATGGCACAACTGCTGATATTCTTTTATAAGGTCTGGTTTACGGCCTTGGACCTTTCGATTGCGTGCTGTATAAATATTTTGTTATTTATTACATTCGTGAGCACATTTATTTGAGTAAAGCTTCGTGTCTCCCTGTTTATCTGTGAACAATGTCTTTCAGCTTTGAGATGATGACTGCTGATAGAGCAGGTTCAGACTGGATCAGCCACATTGAACTTCTGCCACAAACTATTTTGCAACTCAAGATGATCATAACTGATGTAAATAGCACGTGAATTGTTCACTGTGAGTCACTAAAAATATTTTTGTACACCAGGGGGCGCTGCAGAGCCATTAACGCTATACTGTGGCTACTACAGGTCTGCATTAGTGAAAGTAGTTAATACCGTATTTAACGGATAGATGGACAAGGAATAAGAGATCTATATATATTTGCAGTGAACAAAACTCACAATAACAGCTAAAGGCATCATGCACCTATAGTCTTTACACTTAAAACGAATGCTCTGTGATGCAATGCTTTATATAATAAATTAGCTGTACTTAGAGCACAAGTGGATTAAGAACAATTATAGCCACACTTGGGTAGCCCTTTCTATACACACCACTGGCAGGCAGGCTTAACTCTCCCCAGGGGTTAATACCATTGCCGATACAATGCATTCATTTTTGTCATTACAATGGCCATACAGGCAATGGCCCATGGGACTTTTATTCTGGATATCCAATGGCCATCTGATGTAAGCATCTCCAAAGCAGATGTTAGATCACAACATAAAGTGTCACTGCCATTGTGCTGTTTTTGTATTTAAATGTATGAATAATAATAATAATAAAAAATACCCATTGATTTGGGATTGCTTTGGTGAGGTATTTTGACCAATAGCAACCACGGTCTGCGTAGGCAGTGAAGCATCCGCATTCTATTTCATAAAGATGCCTCATCCAAGAGTTTGGCTTGTAAGTAGAACACTTTCACGAAACTTTGCCACAGGACGTGACTTACCAGTTTCCAAATCTCCATCCACAAGGTGCTCTAGGATGTTATTCATGGCTCCCATATAGAAGATGAGACGGAGCTGGGTGACACACATAGTGATGAGGCTCAGCAGAAGAATGGGACTGAACACGCTTTTCATAAAGGATGGAGTTGCTGCAGAGAGAACATCAGCGCAGCATTAACAGAGTTCTTTTTTTATGAGATTAGTCTGGAAATACCACATCGCAAAGACCTTGAAATATATATTTACAATGTTTGTTTTAATTAATTATATGATGGAAATGCGGATACTTTAAAGTTTGCGGATAAGTTCAAAATGGAATCAGCATTCTAGCGTAAATTTCAAAACCAATATACACACACACACAACTGTCTATCAACTTATGCATTTGGTTAATAATTTACAAAGTCTAAAAGAGTATATGACCTTGGTGCTTTAATATACGTTATGGTCCCTTCCATGCCATTCTGGTAACCTTTCTGATATAGTGGGATTTAAACATGCATGTGAAGCCAAATAAACAGTTTTTAAAGTAGGTACAAAAAAAAAAGAAAACGTTCTTCTAACATAAGCTGTCAAATTTGGTGTTTCTATGATAGGCTAATGGCAGTGGGCCTGCTGGGTGGATACAAAGTTGTAAAAATAAAAGCAGGTTGCCTTTCACAATTTCCCCATAAACCTAGAATTACTCAAGCAGGCAGACATGGATGTACCTGCGTTGTCTGCCTGGCATTTCACCTCCAGATCTACGGTGGAGAGACATAGCTTGTTCCCCTCCTGAAGGGCTGCCAGTTCTTTGGGATTTTTCATGGAGCCTCCTACACTGAGTCGTCGGCCCACCGTTGTTACTTGCTTGTAGAACTGCTTTCCTGTGATTTTGTGGTCAAAGCCCAGCCAGCTGAACTTAATCTTCACTCTAGAGGCAAGAATAAATACATTAGTTATTCCCAAACACCATCTAGTTAGAGCAAGCGGGTAGAGGAGCCACGTGAAGAACTTACGTATAATCCATGTCCTCTGGGCCGGGGAACGGTTCTAGCGGCCAGTTGAAGAAGCAGTTGAAAAAGACAAGTATGGCGCAAGCAGCCCAGACTATTAAAATAGTTATAAAGCTCACATGTAGATCGTAAATAACCTAAAAATTGAATCAGATGAGCAATAGTTAACAAAGCTGATTACAGACTGTAATATATATATATATATATATATATATATATATATATATATATATATAGTTATATATGCAATGCTTATACTTTCAGACATTTAATTAATTAAGATTATATAGCCTTCCAAAGTCAAACATATGTGCATTGCGTGCAGCACTGGAAATAAAAACATTCAGCTAATGGACAAGCCATGTTTAATATGTATCCTAATAGCCCAAGTCTTAAGGTTCATAGGCATTATATAAGTTATTTATATCAAATTAAATTGCAGATCCAATTTCAGGAGCTGTAAATAGACCATGTAAAGCATTTATAAATGGATATAGCCATTCACTTTAAACCTCTTCTATTATAGTGGGTACTTTGTGGAATTAACGTTTAAAGAGGTAAAAGCAAACGACTCCTGGGCACGGGAACAATAGGTGATTGATAGTAGGGCATTTATTTTAATGTTTAGTCATAAGTCAAACAGAAGTGTGAGCAGGTCTTACAATCTCCCTCTCTGGTCAATATTTGCTGTCTGCATATCCCCTGCCTCCCCTAGCTATTGAAATGAAAATAATGTGTGCTAGAATGAGAAATGCTGATTTGGGGTTCATTCTTCCTTCACAGTCTGTGTGGGGAGTGAAGCTTCCACATTCTGTATGATATACCGGGTCACCCACAGCTTTTTACCTGTTTTATGTCTGCACACACATAGCGAGTATAGTCTAGGACAGGGTATTAAGTAAACTGGAGTTATTGTTGTCCGAATGTTTTGTGTCCAAAGGGATCACAAATGGATTGATTTAATCCTCCCCTGCCTTTCCTGCCATTTTAAAATAACAACCAGGAAGCGCAAATCTCTAACCAGATCGGACTGGTTTCTGAAACTGATATTTTCATAGCAGCCGTATAAGAGAACAGCCTCTCGGAGGAATGCCAACAGCCTTCAAATCCTTCGTACAGGAGCATCTACTGGTTTAAAGAACAGACCCTCACCTTGATGAAGGGGAAAGTGACCGCCGAGGAGGCATAGGAGCCGATCATCAGTGCAATAAACGTTGAGCGCAGGTCGCCAAACATGTTGGGCAGCTAGGAGAGAAGAGATGAAAACAGTTCCGTTATGAAATATGGACTTTTATCTCATCTTTTCACAATGGCTGAAATACACAGGAAATTAAAAGATGTTATCCATCGCCATTACTTATACCGGGCAGTCTGTCATGACTGAGGTTTATTGTCCTCCAACTTGCGCAACCCGCACTACCAATCCAAACAAGAATCATTCCTGCCAATATGTCCTTTTCGACGTGCCCGGCTACATTCATTTATACATTAATCGTTCCTTTAATTAGAAATGCCAAGTTGAGTCAAAACAGTACAACACAATTAACAAGAAGCCAACGATGGGTTCTGTGCCATGTTTGCTTGGCATACATTTTTTATTATTATTATTCATTTTTTTAGTTACCAAGACGCTGCCTGTAACTTTAAATCGGCAGCACTGGGTTTCTGGGTATTATTCACCATCTCCCCATGCATTTCTCCCATGAGAATGGGGATTAGGCCGGCTATCCTTCACACCTTCAGAGGTGCCAAGTAATCAAGGAGAAGGACATAAAAGCCCCGCAAGTAATTCACAGAGAAATACCCCACATGCCAAAGGAGTCTGGGGGTAAAAGTATGACGTGAGAGCTCCCTGAAAATGGTTACAATAACAAATGATAATCTTATTCTTTCTAATAATCCCACATTCTGCACATGGTTCCTTTTATTCTTGCCTGGCTTCGCATGTGCAGCGAACACTCTGTTCCGGAGACATTAAACATTAATATATTAGTCAGAGAGCACGGCACCGTGTTGTAAACGGCTATGACACATTCTCATTTAGAAAGCCCAGATTATCGGAATCATTAGCATTTTATTTTGAAATGGAATTTATAACTCCCGAGCCTGCAGATAAGAAGCGTAATCGTTTTATTTCCTTGCGGGGCACGCACATATATGTTGGCGGGAGCCGCTGATTTTCTAATGACCCGTGTTAGTAAACGCCGCAGACGGTCATTGCAGCGGCACAAACAAAAAGGTCAATTCCTTCTAAAGAGCAGATGGCCGGAGAGACTTGGAAACCTGAACGTTGATCTGAGCTTCACAAAAGGTGTGTCTGCTGTATTCATTCTGTGACGATACGGAGACTTTCAGGGCCATTATGTACCAGGTCAGCCAACAATGTCACCCACACGGAGAGCCGATAAACATCCCACATGATCCCTATGGTGCAGACAGACACAAGCCTGCGTTTCAGTCTTGTCTGGATACCTTCCAAAATCTGGGCGCACTGTTTAGTAAGCAGAGCCCTGAGTGTCCTCTCCTTACAGCCAGCAGAGCTGCAATGTTTACAATGTGCCGTTCTAGAACAGAAGCGGGTGAGGCTACGGAGAAACTGAAGTGTTTGTGTAACGTGTGCTCTGTAGTTTATTTAAACTCTGGCACATTCAGACCCTAAGGGGATCCCGTTTTCCCAGAAAACCGGGTGCTGGACAGGATCCCGTGACAGACAGATGTTGCTGAACTAAGGAGGAATGTAAAAAGGATCCCAGCGTGTGACGTGACGCTGTGCCAAGCGGACAGCTGAGATCCGACGTAGACATCAGAAAACTGCCCAGTATGGGGGTATTTAAGGACATCAGTTAGAACCCCTCTTATTCAGTTCATGTTATAGGGGCTACTTCCTCTTGTTTCTAATCCCATCAATTTCCAGAGGAAAAGGGGTTAATCTGCGACATTAAGCAGCAGAAAAGAAAATCGTGGATTGGTACCTGTTCCAAAGGTTGTAAACACGAAAACAATCATCTTGTGCTTTAATCCCGTTAAACGGGCTAATCTACATTCAGTATTCTTTAAATGTTGTTTATCAGGCAATCGCCTGTTTGGTGCCGCATTGTTGTAACTGTAGATTTTTTTGGGAAGGTTAGCCAACAAACTGACCCCCCTGAGCCATTTATCAGCCCTCCCTGACCTGCGCCTGGTACCAAATCCCCGTTCACACGACACGTTCTCTGCGCCACCCTTACATATCTCTGTGATAACAAACAATACCTTCCGACAGAGCTCCTAAAACGGAGATCACCCTTCCCCCACCCCAAAGATTACCCAACCCATTCCCGTACACAATGATAAATATCCACAGGTAGGATCAGCGAGTGACGGTGAATATATAGAATATAATATATATATTATATGAATTTAATAGGCCTCGCTTACTAGGATAAAACAACGAAGCATATTTTATGATAGGAAACTCAGGGGTAAGCCTTTAAATAAATCATTAAATATTTTCTCACATTTATATCTAGATAAATATCATTCCAGACATTGATGTTCATCCAAAAGAAAATTCCCACTATTCAATAAGTGAATAGAAAGCACGAGTATTCTCACTCCGGCGTCATCTCAAACTGATCTGGCCGTTAAAAAGTGAATGGGGGAGACTTGCTCTGGATTGTGTAGAACAGCTTTTGGTTCACAATGCGCTATAAGATGCTCATGCCACGTATCAAATGATTTGTTGCGTTTTTGCACCAAAATAAAAAGACAAAATTAGCAGCCACTCGGTAAGCTGTAGCCCTGCATCTGCAACATGCGCAGCTTTAGAGACCCGTTATTCCGTTTCTATGTTTCATGACGCTGCTACAGTTTCTGCTCTCAAACTTTAACTAAATCATCTGCATAGTTCTCATTCTCTATTATATATATTTGGGACAAAATGAAAGATGCACCCAACATGTGTTTTGCGTGGAAGCTGGAGAACAAGACATCAATACAGTTTGCAGGGCTGCAGGTGGACGCCAGGGGAGAGCCACTTATCGCACATGTCACTGTATGGGAGTAACTTTCCTAACGTTATCACGCGCGGGTCCTGGGCTCTCGTTATTATGAGCATGCAAAAAAAAAAAAGAGTATATATAGATAACAATACACAACGTTAACAAAACAAAAAGCGCACGTCATGTATCCTCCCCCAACAGTATAATCATTCGTACAAACTTAACAGGGAGTGAGGGGCTCGTCTACTTACACAAAATGTTATTTTATGTTTGGTCCAAGGGTTTAATGACTTTAAAAATTGATTCAAAAATGATAATAGTTTAGAGTCTGCTTTTTATGTCACATGACAATTAAGTGTTCCCGGCCAAAAATGGACAATGGAGCAACATTTCAATTGATTAAATAATTATGATCTGGGAAGGGTTTGGGCCAATCAACAGAACTAGGCATGATATATCTAATCCATCATTTAGTTACAGAAGTGTTAAAATTCAACTTTCATACTTTTAAACAAGATGCCATATGATGAGCTCTTGAGGCTCTGCTATATTATTCCACCCCTGTAGCCCATATTGCTGAACTGTATATGATACTCTTAATACCGAGCTGCACAAATTTCATATTGTAATTGTGAGGTGTGTTAAATAGTGCTACAGCCAAACAAAACTCAGTCGGATGATTCCATCCGTCTCTATGGAATCAGGGCGAGTGTCACCTAAATAAATGTGTTCTTGCAGAAACAAATTGCTGGGCTCACAAAAGCAAACAAATCATTCACATGAGGAGATCCAATTAGTGCAACGACAGTGAAGCTACATTATGGCGTGTGGGTTTAATCCTCACCTAACTATCTCTGAGCAACGGCAAGCGGTTCCACGGCCCTGGCTCCATCTAGCATTTCAAGGCAACGGGCTTTGTGAGTTCACTTGTCTAGGTGCATCTGGCCAGTGTGAGCAGATCACGCATTGGTTTTCCTTGGATCAATGGATGGGTGGATGGATGGATGGGATAGATGGATGGGTGGATGGATGGGTGGATAGATGGATGGATGGGTGGATAGATGGATGGATGGGTGGATAGATGGATGGATGGGTGGATGGATGGATGGGATAGATGGATGGGTGGATAGATGGATGGATGGGTGGATAGATGGATGGATGGGTGGATAGATGGATGGGTGGGTGGATAGATGGATGGGTGGATAGATGGATGAATGGATAGATGGATGGGTGGATAGATGGATGGGTGGACGGATGGGTGGGTGGATAGATGGATGGGTGGGTGGATAGACGGATGGGTGGATAGATGGATGGGTGTCTGTGCAATTCACAGATTAGTGCGATGTATTTAACACCTTGTCACAAACATCAGCATTACAGCACTTTACAGACCTGCATTGCTAAAGACATACTGTAATAGAAGCAAGTAGGCAGAGAAGCTTCATACTTACGGTCAATGAAGTGAAGGTCATACACATTCCTCCAAAGCCATTGAGACACAGGGCAACGAATATCAGCACAGACAAAGCTGCCATCATAAGGGAGAAAAGACAAGAAGTTCAAGATTGCTGCACTCAGAACCAAGACAACTCACTGGTGCAAAAAAAAATGGGAATGCAGGAGATTTCTTAAAGCTCTTGTTGCTGATTTAGTTTTGCATTAAACAGGGCCTGACGGAAAGGTTCATTGGAGTCTACCCTTCATAATGCATATTGATAACGGGGTGTTGGAATGAGCCAAGTGGATAGGTCCCCCCAATACCCATATAGCAGAGAGGGGTTTTACTCACAGTTGGGGTTACTTGCTCCATATGCAATCAGTAGGCAGGAAACTCCAAAGCTGGCACTGAAATAAAAAATAGATCACCTGATAAACAAACAAGCAACAGAACAGGAGCCCGAAACGTCTGACGAGAGATGCACGTACCTTCCGCTTAGCCTGAGCTTGCGAGGACCGTACTTGTCCATGATAATTCCCAGAGGTAAGGAGATGGCGCTGAGGAGGAAGGAGCCCACGGTAAAGGCCAAATTCAACATCTCGTCTTGCTCTTTACACACCAGCCAGCCATTTATCTCTATGATCTGCTCCTTGACTGTCTCATTTCCAAACACGCTGCTGCTGTTAGTGATGTTTGCAGAGGTAACATTGTCTACAAAAAACAAAAAAAACGGTAGATTAGGCAGGTGATACTGGACTGCTACATACAGTATCTGCTCCGTACTGGCTTTTTTATTAATTTATTTATTTTAACCCCAAATTTCCTCTCGTTAATGCATATTTGAGTTGTACGGACTCCATGAACTCTTTAGTTATTGGGGTTCGGAAATGTCCAATGTGGATTTAACATGAAGACAGGACAGGAAAACCAAAACACAAGACGTCTGGATCCCACTAGGTAATACTCACCTGGAGTCTTGTACCAGTCTAAGCCAGTATGGGCATATGGGCAGATTAAGAAAAGATAGGTGATAATACATATTTGTGGTGAGAAACATATTTTTTCACCCCGGAGGCTTGGTACCTGCGGGCGGATTACTAGCTAGATTAACATAAAGCACATAAACGATTTCAAAATCTTACAACTGAACATATTATAATCTTGTGTTTCTACTACAGTTCCTTTCTAAGCAAGTCATGGAATATTATGGGGGTTTCTTTCTGTAAATCCCAACGGGATGTCCTGTTTACACTTTGTACAGCACTACACAATATGGTGGTGCTGTATCCATCTATAAATAATGGTTAAGCACAATATAGTGCATACATTTTTGGCTATTAGCCAAAAATTTTTTTTACATACGGCAGCGTAATCTGCGCTCTCTTCTACCCTCCCCCCCTGCTTTTTCTCTCCTTTTTTTACCATTTTCTCATATGATCTTGGGACTTTGGCAGAGGGAGGATATGGTAACAGGAAACAGATGTGGGTGAAAGGTCATGGAGATAAACATGATGAGGGAGAGGCACTGACTCTGTGGACAATGCAGTTTAATGGCATTGGGCTTCCCAGTCAAGTTGCTATGGATGGGCTGGGTATTCGTGCGGCAGGCAACGTGAACAAGACGTTAACTAATCTGTAAACAAGTTTGTTTTAGCTTGGTGATAGAACAGCCTGTCTGTGTAAAGGTCTCCCCGGTGTTCTCAAGCTATTTTAAAGTATCCTGGCTCCATTCCCAAAATAGAAGTGTCCCTGTTTGTCTTACAGATTCTATGAATTGACCTCGAAAAAAAATAAACTTTACAGGAACGAGTTAGAACAGCTCACTGCGCAGATACTGTTAAAAATGGCGTGTTTTCTGCTTCCTTCACAAAATTCACAGGTAACAAGCCAAGTGTGTGTTTGTCATACCTTCAGGTCTAAGTACACAATTACAAGCAAAATGATTTGAAGGAGTTTATATCCAGCAGTCAGCGGATTGCTGGACATCATTACAGTTATTAGGAGAGTAGACTTCCAAACACAAAACCAAAGATTGTCCCTGGTTCTCATACGGCGTGCGCTGAGGTGATGATGGAAAGAATGAAAAACAAAAAGGAACGGGAAGCAACATAGGAAGCAAGATCGCAAGCAATAGCCCTGCCTTGTAGCTGAAATCCATTGTATCTTGAGTCAGCAGCAGTAGTACACCTGATCATGTATAACGCATATAGTTTGTTTTCTATAGAAACCATAAAAGCGAGAACACAACAATATAATTGGTAACTTATTGTTGAATAGATACATTGGTCCCATTTCAAATTAACACACAGAGAACCACAAAGTAGAAGAATTCATTTTTTCTCCACTTTAAATCTTGTTTATTTGTGATCTGACCATGCCGCGGGCCAACGGCTGGAGATTCCAGTATATTTATTTAGTTTGTCAAGGGACGGGCTTGTAGTAGGAAGCAGCCTGCCGTGCAGGAGACCGTAATGGACTGCCAATGAGTCAAAAAGCACACCATTAAGCAAATTTCAGCGCTTGGGACAGGCACCGAGCCAATTCCCACCAGCGTGATCAGGTATGATCAGTGATGATTGCTCCAGGTTCTCTTCTGAGAATACATTAACATTAAGTTTCATGAAAAGGTATACAACCTTTGCTATTTGTAATTCTAAAAGTAGAATTTTAGCATAAAAGGGCAGATTTCTCCAGCCACCCCCTCACGTGCATAAAAAAAAAACCCTTATAGCGCCCCCTACCACCTCAGCATTCCAGCATCTGCCTCACTAGGGTTAGCATTCAGTAAATCGGTATTTCATGCGGAACGTGGCAACAGGAACGCAGAAGAAAGGGATGTGCCAGTTTGTTGTGAATAATTTCACCTGGACTCCCCCCTCCCCCATGCAGTTTTGGGTCATTACCCTTGTATTATTTAGGAGTAAAGGCTATATGCTGTTCTATATTGTACTACCTTTAGATTTATCTTGCATGCTTGGGAGCAAATTCCAGGAACGTAGCATACCTTGAAACGGCCTTAACCCCTGACTATGCTGAATATTTGTCCGATGCATTGTGTGTTAAATCCAATGGGATAAAAAAGCACAGTCAAGTGACATAGTATTCAAAGTAGCATTATTTTAGTCTTATAAAACTCATTCTTTGTATAGCCATTTTATTATTAAAATCTCAATATTACAATTAGTTTTCAGTGCTGCAAGAAATGCGTTTGGAAGGAAGGGACAAATGTGGCCAATGTTTTAAGATTTATGAATTTAATTAACATTTCTGTAAAACAAAGTTATCCAAAGGGATCCAAACCCCCTATAAGACCAAGGACTGATAGGGAGTTTGGAAAAATGGGCAGACTAGATGGGCCAAAGGGTTGTTATCTGCCGTCAAGTTCTACATTACTATGTAACTATGTGATAAATATAAACCGTTGGAACACGTTAAGGTGCACTGGACATACCAGCTGTCTGAAAACACTCATCCTCTCGAGATTCCGAGTACAAGAAAACAGAGGTTTTGTCTACCCTGTTCCATGAACAAGGCCGTGTGAATGACATGTAAGCACTTGTAAACCTCGTTTCTACAGACCCGTCCTATAGGGGAGAAAAGTACACAAAACTCAAAGAATGACAGACACCAGAATAAAAGGTTCATTTCCAGCAGGTTTGGCTTATAAAAGGCCTGCCTGAAAGATCTCCGGCTGCTTTTGGGAAGCACCAACCTATTCTTCTCCATTGTAAGCAAAACTATTTACTATCTAACATTATGTGGTACATTTCCTTTGCTGGAGTAATTAAGCTTTAAAGGCTAGTTACAGGGTATTCATTTTTACTAAGATAATGTCAGGTGCCATGTTTTTAGTACCATACGTTGCCAATAGGTTTACACAGGTGGAACAGACTAATGGCAAGTATGTAGCATTGCAAGAAGTCCACATAACTGGACACTCCAGCTCATATGTTGGGTTGTGTATAAGAGTATCTGTGTTACAACGTATATTCTACACAAACTAGAACACTGCGTTTAGGAGGTATTTCAACAACCAAAAGTACTTGGAGCTTAAAGTTTGCTTCCTCTCTGTGTTTAGATGAACTGCCCTTCCAGGGATATTTATGCCTTGGCCAGTGAAATCCATGTAACTTCTGTTAATCAGAAATAGTCTCTTAGTTGGTTAAAAGCTCCTGAGTACCAACATCAGAAAAAGGGAGAATCTGACATGTTTAGCAGCATCTTCCTCCCACAATGTGCCAAATCTCTACAAAACCCACATAATATAACGTGTGCGTGGAGAGATTCATCTCCATATCATTTTAATATATATTCATTAGTAGGGCTGCATGGCATATAGACCCTTTAATATAAGGGATTCTTAAGGATTCTGCCTTACGGATATGTGGATCATGAGCGTTAAAAGGGCTCTCGATTCAAAGACACCTCCTTATGTGGCAGATGTGCTATTATCATATATAAAATATCTATATATAGTGCCAACAAATGATGCAGCACTTCTTACATACATACAAAACTAGATTAAACCGATGCGTTAAGAGGGCCTTGCTCACAAGCTTAAAATCTACACTTGTATGGCAAATACAATGTACTTGATATATATATGATTAGTGCAAAGACATCAGATGATGGGGTGATAGTCATCCCTGCTGTATGAAATATTGAGTAGTTAGACAATATGTGAAGTCTGTGGGTAAGCTGATGGGGAGTAGAAAAAAAATCCATTTGAATCATACATTGACTCAGATTTGCTCTTCAAAGCAGAATGCCCAAGCAAATAGGCTTCCATTTCTGGTGTATTATTGCGCACGTTTGTGTGTTCCCATCGTATGATCTCTCATTGTGCGCTCGATACAGATGGCGCCATATAGCTAAATGTGGCATGAAAATTAAGGCATTCTATTATTCATTAATAGCATCATCCTGAGCGGATTCACTTAGCCATACACATATAAGCTTGATTTAGACTGGGCTGGCTGCCCTTTGGTATCCGGAGTCCAAAGGCGCGCTCAGCAGTTCTGGAAGCCGCACGGACAGACAGCTGAGATTTACTTAACAGTCCAAAGGGCAGCTCCTGGAGTGCTGAGATGCCGTTTCTGGAGAGATGAAAGATAGCAGGCATACATGCAGATGTGATCAGAGTCCTTCTTTCATATCTCATATTTTATGCTACATCTACTCTATTTCTTGCCTGTGCCAGCAGCTTTTAGAACAAATTACGGTTGAGGCGTTTCCAGAATTAGTTACCAGATTGCTCAACTAAGAAAAAAAATCTGCCCTCTGCCCTGTGGTAAAGTCAAATTAAATAACCAGGGTGTGGGGAGAACGTGGCAACAAGCTTTTTTATATTTTTATATATATATATATATATATATATATATATATATATATATATATATATATATATATATAATGATTAAAAAGGTCTTGGTTTGGAGAATTTCAATAATTATGACCAGTTACTAAAATGATGGAGAGGGAATAGTTTTGGTAACTAAAACGCTAACTCACCTGTGGTAAAGTAGCCAACAGAAAGCTCACCAGCTGCTAGGGACTACAACTCCCTTGACGCGCATAGGAACTGTTACAGGCATCACGGCAGTTATTGATTGTTATACGTAGCACCATCATATTCTGCAGCGCTGTACAATGGGTGCCTGTTGGCTGGCACTGCTTTCAGGTAGAGGTTTCAATGTAATACTAGTGACCTAGTTAGTGTAGGGTTCTCTGTACAGTAGCGTTCCTAGCCATCTTCATATCTGGCCATGACCTTAACCAATTCGACTACCTGCCTCAAAGCAGAACCAGACAGCGAGGGGATTCCAAGAAAGCGTCTGAACATTTTCCTGACCTGGAGCAGCACGGGGGGAATGGATGACCACACGTTGTGCTTGTTTCATACCAGTTCATGTACAATAAGTAACTCATTCACGAGGCACCAGTCTCCTGACAGAATCTATTAGCAGCAGTTGCCTGCAGGAGGCATTTAATTACCCATTCCACCTTGAACCTTCAGAGTGTTGGGCAGCGAATCTACCTTAATTTCCTCTCCATTTTACTATGAATTAAACGATGATGCCATTTACAACACAGAAAATATGAAACCGGTTGTATGTTGGCTTAAAACAATAGAATCTAAAACGTTTATGGAATTTCATGTAGTGGCGCTCAACTGGTTCTTCATCTGAGAAACATCAGGTTTTATGCAACTATTTGAACAAAGGGGAGGATGTGCATTTCTCTGGGAATTAAAGGGTTAAAGAAGGGGTGTCACACATTTTATAAAGTGAGTACCCTTCGGCATAAATATCTGAGTCAAATGTCTGAGATGATATTTGCTGCCTACAAGGCACACGCGAAGAAACTTGTCATTTAGTCATCAGTTCCCGGTCGCTTGGCAGCGGTCCTTCCGGTTATTAGGAAGTTGTCACCAAATCCAATGTCTGACCAACTATGGAGAGGAACAGTGTTTCTTTTTGTACGTCTGGAGGAGACAGATATGTCCTTGTCTTTAGACCAATGATTAAACCGTAATGCTCATCTATATGGAAACATTACTGGTCGTTCTTTGGACATTATACAATTGCAGCACAAACTTGCAGATCCTGTTTTGGGTGAAGCACCAACACATTGTTAACGCTACACCAGTTTAAAAAAAGGTTGTGCTTTGGAGGCTTACAAGAAAAGTCATGATTGGTTTCAGATTTATTTTATTATTTAAAAACAGAGCATGCTCAAAAAAACCATACGGCAGGCAACCAGCAAAGTAAAATATGTTTGGATAAGGTGGATAAGGCATCAAAAATAGACATATCTTGAGTCATCATTTACAGACCAGATTATGTTTCAAATGGCTGATGCCCCAACCCTTCTTCCCTGACCCGATACGAAAGTACCAGACCAGAGGTGATAGCATTCGACGAGTGGTTTACAGGAGGACAATGTTGAGTGTGTGTGCGTGCATGTGTGCGTGCATATGGGCGTGTGTGTGGGGGGGTTAATTCAGAACAACTATAGTCATTTCATTTTTGGGGAAAGCTGAAAAACTGAATACATAAGCATACATAACGATGAATTATACTTTCCTGTTACAAAAACAAATGCGTACTGCCCACCACTGTGGCAATAAAGTGTTTTATGAGACATTACAATCGTTAACTGAAATAATTTAGCCTTTATTATAGTATTATAAAAACTGTTGCATCTTATGTCACTTATTCCGTGTAGAACAAAAAAAAACCTTAAGATTTCATTGAAGCCAATAGAACTTCAGTTGTATTCAAAGGATCCCCCCCCCCCAAGGACAATGGGTTGTCCTTAACCCCATAAAAAACAATGCATTGTGAGCCCGTACATGTACGGGCTTTGTCATGAAGGGGTTAAAGTGTTACGAAGTGCATATGATAGAGAATATCATAAAGATAAGCTTGTTTAAGGTAGCCTGGCTCTCACCTGGGTAGTGGCACAAGTAGGAGTAGAACCCTTCAGACTTCAGCATGATAAGGAGGGAGCCCCAGCCCAAAAGCACTGCCGAAAAAAAAAGGTTCTCAACCACAGCTGTACATGCCATCCACCAGCGGCGCCGATGCGCCGTGGCCAAAGTAGGGGCCATTGTTTCTTCTCGTTTCTTTTTTCAAATGTCAACCTGGAAACAGAAATGGAAAAGATAAAAGTGTATATAAGGTTAAAAACAGAACTATACAAACGTCTATACAAAAAACTTTAACCAAGCTTGCTACAATTTAGGGGGGGGATGAAAAAAAATTGGGGAAATTGATGCGTAAAGGAATTTAAAGGGATGCTCCAGGCATCATATGCACCTTAATATAATAGAGTGTCCCCTTTAAATTATACTCGTTATGGCCCTTACATTAGAATCTACCCTATGCATTTGTCACATTTCCTGTCCACTAGGTGCCTGGCGTACGTTCATATGAACCAATAAGCCATGCAGCATACTCACTGGGAGACAACTTTTGTCGCAGGGGGTCTACAGTTACCCCCACCTGTGAGCGTGCCCTGAAAAAAAGTGGTTCATACTCATTTCACCTGGGATGCTTTGTTGTCAGTGATTGGCGCTTTCAAAATTGGACAGCAGATGGGCTATTGGGCTGCGGCATCTACTATGGGTAAGTACTCTACCGGCAAGACATTAATGCATATTAAAGTGATTACAAAAATACATTAATATGCATTATTTATTGCTATGACATAATAACTACACATTTATAAAAATAGCATTTAAATTATGCATATTAATCGCAGCAGCAGTGCATCAACAGTGGAGGGGTTAAATATAGTGAAGTAAAGTCAATGGGTTCATCTTTCTTATCAACTGTAAGTCTTTGAGAGGGGCAAAGATCTAACAGCATAATTCTTGAGCAAAGACTCTGGATGGTGAGAATTGAAAACTGGCTAACAGATAATAGAGCATAGATAAGACTAACCACATTAGCTTTAGCCCAATTGCTTCCCGTTCTGAGCCGTCTTTATTGCTAAACAAACATTATAAAAATAAGAAGAGAGGCTCTTCAGCTCCACAACATTATCATTAACACCTGGAGAGCAGCCTTGTGAAGATGCTACATGACGCTTCTGAGGTCTACATCTACATGGGAGGCTTTTAGTGGCAAACAATGGGGCCGATACTTTTAGATATTGGGACAGCTGCTTTCAGACCTACAAAATTCAACCAACATGGGCCATCCTGAACTGGATTACAGACAAAGGACTAACACTATTAGTTATCAGGGACAGTTGCTTTCATACATATAAAACCCAGTTTTGGTTCTCAAAGCCAATATTCCAAAGGCTTAATTTGAAGTAGAAGAAGAAAAAAGAGGGCCTGAAATACCATAAAATGACTTGAATAGTGTGATCTGACTAGCATTAGGACTCAACAGGTCACAGTGCCATGGACTAGATGACTTGGCTAATGTGGCAGCTTCCTGGCCCATTAGATGATGTCACATGGTCAGGGTGCGTTGGACAGGAAGGTGTTGGCTGCAACAGGAAGTATAGATGCTGCCAGTTAGCACAGTAAAATACTATATATGGTCAAGACTACATTTCTGTCAAAGTGATGGAAAATTGGACTCGCAACAGGGTACTAATCTGACAGAATTGGTTGGTTAGAGATACATATTCCCACCGCCTAGACCTGTGGGATCTGAAAGTGTGGTGCGGCCGACCCATAAAATTAAGACCTCCGACTGCCAGACAGTATTGCAACACGGCTGCACGTGTGTCAGTTATGCCAACAAGTATGTCTACCGGTGTTTCATGCGCAGCAAAGTAAATGTCATGTTCTTAGGGCCAGGTGAGTCAGCCGACTGGACCAGGGGGTACCAGCAGCCTCCTCAGATAATACCCCCAATGTGTAGAAGTTGGTGTGGGTCCTGACAGGGGTAAAACAGAAGCCTCCATAACACTCAGGCGACATGGACAAAAGACCTATGCCTGTGTGGGCATTCTAAATTCTTATAGGGAGACTATAGTTCTTATGTGTTATTATACTTTATTTATAAAGCGCCTAGAGATTCCGCAGAGCTGTACAAAGATGAAAATTGTTACAGATAATGACAAGTACAATACAGCAATTGACAAAGAGATACAAGAGAAATGAAGGGCCCTGTTCCCGCAGGAGCTTACAATCTAGATGTATCTTTATAGTGAACATTGTTTCCACACTCAGCACTCCTAACACTCTGCAGCAGGCAGCTCTATTAAAGAATTCCTATCAGACTGCAGAACAATCGATTGATAAAGCGGCTTTATTGTGATAATGATTTTTCTCCATTTTGTCAACTGATTGCTGTGTGAGTTAGAAACCAAATCACTCCCCAGCCTCCCGCCTCAGTCCCCGAGAAATGAGAAACAGACAAATACGCGCGCTCCGGTGACAGTGGCACCGCCCCGCGAGGCATGATTGGTCCTAGGCTCTCCATGATCGTCTCTGCTATTGGCCCGTTGTCAGAGCAATGCACGAGCTGGAAGCAGGTGTCATACTAGCCGGTTTGAACCAGCCGGCGCGAGGCTGCGAGACCCTGCAGCTGATGCACGTAAATCCCGAAGTGGCACGAGCCCCACGGTCGCGCTGCTACGCGGGCGGCGGAGGGAGGTGAAGTAATGTGGGTGTTGTCAAAGACCAGAGTAGGGTGCTCGTTCATACAGGGCAACAAACAGTAAGGCGGGAGGTAGAGGGGGCAGTGAGGAAGTGTAAGGGACGGTCACTAGATGCGGTAAAGAATTGGTGCAAATGAAGTTAAGGGGCAATAAATGGGAGTCAGCTGAAGAGACGGCAGTGCGCGGGTAACGGACGCTTCATATAAACCCGCTAAGGCGTAAGGTACAGGCTGTCATGCAGTGACCACACAGTAAGGGCTGTGGGATGCTGGACAGGTAGCGGCCGGAGGAAGCAGGAGGGGGGGGGTAGAACTGCGTTAAATACATAGTAGGGGGTGGGGTGACACAGGCGAAGCGGTGCTGCGGGTTGGAGGGGATGGAGCAGGTGTAGGGTGAGAGACAAAAATCGGCATCAATTGACAGGGTAACAGCGCAATACAGCGCAGCCTCTGCAGTAACCAGATACCGGGTAATTATGTCATTAGCCGCTGCGGCCAGCTAGTGTAGTTACCAGGGGATGCGGCAATCCATTCAGAGGATACCCGCAACAGCGCAACTGCAGTAACTCAGCTGATAAACAACAGCGCATTGGGACATACCGGTACAATCCGGTATCAGAAGCTCTGCAACTACACCCGAATCAATGAACCGGCACTAGATAGCGCACGAGAATCACCGTATACCAGGCATTTCTAGTAAAACTATCACATACAGAACACTGACGGTGTCAGAAGAATAAAGTACATCGCGATAAACTGAACGCTGACAGTGTCACAAGAATCTGGTACATCGCGATAAACAGAACACTGCCGGTGTCATAAACATGTAATAAATGATGGCACACCGGACACTGCAAGTGATAATATTTACAGCGGCTTAGTACCCGGTTAATTGAATAATCCGGGCACTCTCGCCATCCCCCTAATACCCCATTTATAAGTATATCCGAGATGTACATTCAGAGCCTAACCTATTCACGAAGTATATCTGATCCACTCCAGTGCCCGTTGTATCAACCCGTATAAACCGGTACCGCGCACACAAAGATAGAGCAACATCTTAAACCGGACCCTCCAATCATAATAAGGATAACGTCGTCCAGCTATTGACGGTCCCATATTCACTTACATAAACGACCCCCGAGCCCAGTACCCGTCACTTAGTTATCACTTCACCCGTTGATCTATCCTACTTACTGGATTTACAGGTAGTTCCTTGATGACACCTTCTGCAGTCCGGCTGTTTGATGATACCAGGTCCGGTTTCTGATGATGGGTCGGTCAGGGTCCCGGTTTGGCCGTTTGATCTCAATTTTCCTTTGACCCGGAGCTGTCCAGGTGACGCAGCCTCTCCTCTTACTCGGGCCCGACCGACTTGTTTTCTCCTTTCTTTATTCAGGTCCTTTTATTGCGGAGCTTCTGGGGAAAAACATTGCTCGCATGCGATTGGCTGAAATGGGCTAGAGACAGAAATGAACCAATCAGGAAGCGATTATTAAAGATCAACTGGAACAAATACATAAGTAGTTACATAGATAATCTTTGGAGTTAAATATGGGCAACAGAGAAATTTGAATCAGGATCGATAAGAAATAGAAAGAAGGCATTCAAACTATGTCATGCTCATTAACATTCTGGGATCATTGTATTAGGGACACTTCAGGTACCTAAAAGACTCGCAAAGAAAAAGTATTAGTAGATCTCCACTAATATATTACAGCGAGTTATATAATGAAAAAAATACTAGCTATTTACTATGTGGGTTGGGAGCACCGAGCTTAGCATAAAGCAACTGCCTTCTAACAAAGAAGTCTTTTCCAAAGAGCTTGGCCAATGGCATCCAGTAGGACAGACAAAGACTTGAGGCTGATACCCTCACCCACTAAAACAATAAATAGCACGGGGGGAGCTCACTCAGGCAACTGAACCATAAAGCAATGTAGTATTATGCTGATATGGCAATCATAACCTTTGTAGACAAATTCTAAAGACAACTCAATAACAACACCAGGAGATACATGAACATATTCTCCTAGGGGTGTAGTTTATCTGAAACACAGATCAGTAAGACCTCATCATATTTTAGATAAATGCTGATATTCACAAAGTTAAACCCAAACTGCTCTTTTTTATAGATCAAGCTAAGCAAACATTTCGCTATTTCAGAATCTTGCTGTATTTTTCACCCCACGGCACCCAAGTAGTTAATGATTGTTATTTACTCTAAAATAAGTATTTTTATGCTCACGTGCAGCTAAGAAAATTGCTGTGTACATTATGAGCTCTAAATCACACAAAGAAATCTCCACCCAGAGCATATTTTTCACTCTTGATCCAAGGGTGAATGAGGACAAAGCTGCAGAAAAACAACAGCAACTGTGTGTTCTCGGGCAACACACTCCATCTGACCACTGGAAACATAACTGCAAGAATCTGGATGGGATCCTGAGCCCTGGAGGGACACTAAGAGCCTTAGCCATGAATGTGATGTAATAACAAATACGGAGGATTGTACTCAGTAGTGAAATGACTTCATAGCAATTCAATCACTGCAGTGACTGTAATATACAGGGTATTCTCTATAAACAGATGTTCCAGTCGCCTCAAATAATAGATTATGTCTTGATCTCGATTCGGGGAACAGCGTGTCTAAGAATTACCAAACCCTTCGTGTACTTTCAAACCCTAGTTTCGCAAGAGCCAGCTGTAGTTTATTTTTCAGCCTCTTGCGAAGATTTGGGACGATCATGGCTCCTTCTCCAGAGAAGCTGCTCAATAGATCTTTAACCATGTTTTGCAAACCCTGCTGGAAAGCCATAGAGCGCCCCCTGGTGGACTTCGTAGTAACAGCTCTGTTTTGGATCGTGGTCAAAGTACTGTAAATTATTAGTATAGGTATTGTTTATTTCAATAACACCGATTGTTTACAGACAACTTTAAGTAGTATTTAGTATTAAAAAAAAAACCTAAAATGTGCAGACAAGGTTACAAAATATTTATCACTTGCGATCCAAAGCGAACAAGACACATTCTCACAACAATAATTGTCAGATGTGTAAGCAATGTCTACAATATTCACTCTGTACATGTGGAACAACTGCTCATTGATTTTGGAATTCTAGATGTGGTATAAAAGGACATCTTTAAAGCCAGAGGAGGTATTTAATATTCCCCTTATCAAGAGATTCACCTTATCAAGAGATAAATAGAACAGCCTCTCATCAGAAGTGGTAGAGGCTAATACAATGAGGGAAGTTAAACATGCATAAGCTAGGCATAAAATTATCCTGGATCTACTCTGCAATTCTTGGAGCAAAAGCTATAATTGTCCTTGGAGACCCTTTGGTATTTTGGTTAGTATGTCTTTTAATCACATATAATGTTTACTATGTTTTATTTTGCAAAAACAGTAGTTTTTATTCATTCTAAAGATTTTCTCTCCTGTCTGCATTTGATTTATTTTTGATCTTAGTGTTTTCAATGTAGCATACGCTAGAATCACCTACAGCTCACCCATAAACATCAGACATATTACGTAAGGACTGTGAATGCAGTACAATGTACGGTATGTATAATGTATGTATATAAGACATGAACACGGCAGGTCTTCTCAGTCCAGTAAACCTTTTTTATAATTCCTTCCCTCTCACATTATTGTAGGACTTTTACTGGTTTTGTAACCAGAGTACGGTAAATATATATATATTATATATATACAATATATATATATTATATATATAATATATATACACATACACAACCACAATTGAAAAGAATATGAGAGAAAGCTGAATTGCACCTGTAGCATGAGGTTTAACTGCAGCCGGTTACTCGGTAGGTAGTCCTGGCGACTCACACAATAACAGTAACACCATAAACAACGGCAACGCCAAAGTGAAGTCTCACGTTGTAGTAGAGACTCTTCTCCAGGTGTCACAGCGGTACCTCTTTTATGTACAATGTCTTAGGACACAGTCCCAGCTTTGGGGCGCTTGTTGGCTAATTGATAACTTCATTACCATCTGCAGTGCGCCCCAAACATCTTTTTTTCCTGCTTACAATCAGGCCCTAAAGGTCATAATAGTCTAGGCTTTCACTTTAACACTAAGAGTATAAAGCATGACATGGTCGGTTCCACCCTATTTTATTGAATTTATCTATTTTTTAAGCCAACCGATGAACTTAATTAAAACAAAAGTACAAGTATTCTCTTGCAGAGGGATTCTTCGAAGGAAATAAAACTATTTTTCCTCTGCTGGATGAACAATTATAGCTTGACCTTTATTGACATTTTATGATAGTATATCCTCTTTGTCTTTCAACTCTGCTCCCCATGTACCCCCTAGACTACAGGTTTCCTTTTCTCCACATGATATTCCAAATACTTTCTACCTTCCATGTTCACAAACAACCTATACACCTGACTTAACAGAGGTCCAGTGATATACTTATGTGGGTTATAGCCCTAGGCCTGACCCAGGCAGTGTCCTCGGCTCTACCATGCTGAGGGGGTCTTTTTCTTTTCACAGAGTACCAGGATATCCCATCACATCTCAATGCCCCACCTGAGGTAGTATGGAAAATGTTACTACAAAGGACTGTATAGGCATTTGTAGAATAACCAAGGGATCTCTGCTGTGGTTTACTAGGGAGGCTGATCACACAACACGGCAATTGGCCTCTTTTAAAGTGTCCCATAGGCTGCCACCCTCGGTCTAGTTCGCCTAGGCCAGAATATGCCACTGCAGAGGGCCCCCTTTGTATGGTAGCCCCCATGCAATCAATGTTATTCATTAGCTAGCACTGCAACTCCTTACTGCATAATATCAAGTGATCAGCCTCAGAACACCATGCCTCAAACAATATCTGTCTTTTCTGCAGCCTCAAACAATATCTGTCTTTTCTGCAGCCTCAAACAATATTTGTCTTTCGAGATTTAAAAAGTTAGTTTTGTCCTAGATCTGGACTGACGAGGACAACATCGACATTTTAATGACCAAGAAAATACAGTAAAGGAAGTGGAACTGGTTTCATGTTCTTTTATTGGTAATTATTGTATGTTTTTGTTTCTTTATAAGGGAAAAATTTGGGCTTGGAATATTGTTGCATTTGTAGACTTCCTTATGTCACAGATTTTCCAGAACATCGAACATCTTTAAGCATAATGCGGGTGGGATCGTTATGGGGGGGCAGGAAAGAAGCTGCAGGAGCAGTGAGAGGTAAGCAGGGGCAGGAATGTATGTTTGTATGATGATGAATGATGCATGGATGTGTAAATGTGTGTGAATGTATATGTTAGTGAGTGAGTGAGTAAGTGTGTGTAATTTGTGTAAGCGTGTCTGCATATATTGCCAGAATGTATGTTGAGGGGGGCAAAGTGGCAAAGAAGGCACAGACAAGTAGTTGCGGGGGGCCTGAAGGAATTTTCGCCCCTGGTTCTATATGTACTTTGATTGTTTTTGGAACCTGTACAGTTCTTAGCCTTAATAAAAAATGTTATAAAAAATGGAGAAAGAACAGGCAAAAAACAATGAGAAAATTTGCCGATGTTTGTATTACATTCCACAATAAATTCTTCCACTGACAGATTTGGAAAAAAATTTATGGAAAGGAACAAATTCCAAACAAAGGGTTTATGGGGGACGAGATCATTAGAATGTTTTCTGTATGGCACTTTCACTGGGCATCCAACACTCAAAGGTGCCTTGCAATCGAAACGGAGGATCTTCACCAGAAGCTCTGATCCACTTTTCCAAATGCTGCATATTTTATAAGAGGTTTTTAACAATAACGATGCCATACGACAAATTCAGGTTTGAATGCTAGACCTGTCAGGAAAAAAAAGTGGGTACTTTAAATGAATGGCGCTAATAGACTAATATTAACATATACCCCAGATGGAAGTAAAGACTGCTAGCAGTGAGTGTTTGTTTCTGGACTAAGTGACCATGTGTTAGCAGACTTTTTCTATCGTGATAAGATTAGAAGGAGCAAAGTGTTTTCCCTCTCTCCCTGCTTCAAAATTGCAGACAGTGCATTGTCTCAAGCCTGGAAAAAAAGGTGGTGTGATTGCCGAAAGGGTCTCGGTTGCCCGGTGGTTTTGTTTCCATCTGACCATCTGACAACGCCTTGTATTTGAGATGGATAAACTTGCTTCATTTTTTCTTGATGATTGGTATTCTACGCAGCCTCTTATTTCATCCCAGAGGGCAGTACAGTAGTGATTTTCAGCGGGGTCATATAAGGTTGATGACCCAGTTTTGTTTTTCGGGGCAGGTTGCAATGGCAGCAGGGAAAGGATATGTGGTTTTTTTTTTTGGCTTGACATACACATAGACATTTGTGTCTTAATCACTAACTCACTTTTTAATCTGTGAGTCATAGGAAAAAGTTTAATCTTAAAGGGACATTCCAGGCCCCATAAATAGCCAATCCACTTTAAAGTACTTTAAAGTAAACAAAGAAAACCCACATGCAATTGCAATGGGTACACCTCAGAAATTTGAAGAGACCTCTCAGCCATCATATGCGTTAAAGTACGTGTGATGACGGGAGTGTCCCTTCAATGCTTTATAAGAGGTCAACTGGCATCCTTGATGTGACGGAAATGTGTTGGCCTTCACAAAATGTATATATTAGGACAAGAACAAGACTATCTATTGGGCGGTGGGTGAGAATTGTCTTGAGGCTCCTTACTACTATGTGTCTATCAACAAATGCAGGAATAGAGGCTTTTCAGCACATTATCATGGTGACTGGCACTAAATGTTGGATGCTTTGCTCGAATCGCTCCCCCAATGCTCAGTGGTCATAGTGCGAAATTATCGCAGGGATTGCTAATGGACAGAGGTGGGACTGCAATGCCCTCCAAAAGCAATGAACTGGGTCTACTGCCCTCTACTACTAGGAGCAATAACACAGTCATACACAATTTGGTGAAACAAGTTGCTTATACATAGGATGATCCCTGACTGTGAGTTGGAGCCTTAGGACAATCTTTCTCATATGGCAGACCATTACCTAATGTGCCATTTACAATACTTTCGTTAGTCCTACTCACACTGCATGCATTTCCTTTATTCTCCTCTTTTCTTCCTGTCCCCAGGCTACTACAACTTGTGGGACATAGCGTTTATGCATAGATAAGACTCAATGTAAATGTGACTGTGTTTACACGTCTAGGCAGTCATTGATTGTCTAAGGACTCTTTTTACCAAGGAATATGTGTGATAACATAAGATATGCAATCTAAAGCATATAATAGCTTTGACATTAGGACATCCAATTCTTCCCCAACGAGGTTTGTATTTCCTAATTGGCAGTTTACCTTTTCTACTGCCTACAGATAACTACGTGCTTTCAAAAAAACATGCTGGCTAAACATTGCTAAGTCTGTATGGCTGTCTATGTATACCCAGGAACCTTATTTTTAAAGGAAAAATACAAGTGCTTTTTAAGCAATATTATGAGAAATATATGTTGCTTGCTATACACTTAAATGTATAGTGACATCATGTAGGCTGGCTATACAGGCAAAAACAAGAAAAGAACTTTAGATTTGGAAAGATAGATATCAAGGGTGAACATAATAAATGAGGGTGTAGACCAATATCTGGGAAGCCTGCAGCGCTCGGCTTCTCGTGGGACGCCCTTTATCCTCTAGTGACACTCTGTATTCCGTCGTAAATTGTCTTCGTGTTTAAAATACTACAAGGTGTACACCAAACAGCTCGAGGGAGGCAACGTGATTTGATTTTTTTTTTGTCTCTCTTGACCTTGTGTATAAATTTGTCCCACTGTGGTGTATTTCAAAAACACTTTTTTTAATACAGAATTTAATACATTTTTCATTAACTCCTTTAGTGCCAGAAGGTTTGATTAAAATGTTATGGGATGGTGGTTGTTTTAATGGTTCTGAATGACTTGGGTTGGTGGAAGCTGTGTGGGTTGACTTTGCACTAACCCTTACGAAGTTGTGACGTTAAATGATAGTGACAAGGGTCTGTGTTATGGCATGTAGAAACCATTCCAGAGTTAAAGCTGTTTGTGCTCAGTATATCCCAGTGCCCAGTCTTGCTATCATAGGGAAGCATACACTTAGAACAGCAAAGCATGCACAGGTAAAGTGGTAACAGGTGTGATCTTCACCAGGTTCAAGCCAGGTTGATGCCTCCCTTCATTGGCAACTGGTCAAGAGCTGTTGTTAAAGTGTCTGTTCTTGCAACATGGCTGTACATTCACGTGTTCTGCTCAGCAACCATCAGAACTAAGTGTGCATCAGTGAAAAAGTAGGGAAACTAACCCTATACAATTCTCAATGATGGTCCATAGCTAAAGTTAATCAGTTCTCCTTTATTGTCAATAAAATATTCTCTGTAAGATCTACATAGTAAATCATAAGGGTGCAGTAATAGTTTTAAGCCCCTTATTAGTTAGAAAGAGGTCAGGCTCCTCAAGAAAGACAGAAGATAAACTAAAAGGTCTACTTCATGGAGAGCGGTGGTCAGAGACTCTCAAGTCCACAGCTAATGTTGGCCCCTTTTCATTGACAATAATAAAAATAAGCTGTCAAGTGTTAACCAAAAAGCCAATGCAAAGGCAATAATGTAGATTCCATTAGTTAATCTAGATACAGAGAAATGAATGGAGGGGAGGCTTTGTAAAGGCACGAGGAGAGGAAGGATAAGGATTAAGGGTGATGATGTGTCTGGTCTGGACACATTTCCGCTGATGGACCTCTGTCATTCCTATCGTGGATCTTCCTTGTGTCCCCTTATGAAACTTTGTTGTCCATTTTTTACTTTAGCTCTCGCTTACACATCTCTCTGCAACAACCCCCAGCAGTTATTTTCTGTCTCATTACTAAAGTTTTATGCTAATAAAATGTATTTTCCACTAAGTCAAGATGCAACAAAAACCTCCGCGTATACAGCCGGGTATATTTTGACAAGAACTGACCTATCGCAAGCAAAATATTAAAACTTTTTAATTTCCATGTACAGATAAACATGTCCCGAAAACAGTCATTATCTGGGAACAACCATTTCGACAACATTAACAAACAAAATGTTACTAAATGTTCGTAAAGATTCTGGCAATACCTTGCGTCAGCATGGCTGTTACCAGCCAAGTAACTCGATTTCATGCGTGTTTTTTTCTTGATGCCAACAAACTGGCTTCTGAACAAAGTTAATCAGTTCACAGCTCACATTTCCTCCTGTATTGGTGATAGAACATGTATATGTATAGAAAAAGTTTTTTTCATGCCAGATTTTTTTTAATGTAGTGTAAGGAAGTTTTGCTTTACTGGGAGAGTGATAGGTAAGTGGAACAGCATCCAAGCAGATGTGGTAGAGGTTAATACTGTACGGGGATTTACGGGGATGATACTCTGCACCAGAAGTACTTGTTATATATCAGTGTTTAAATAATACATGTCATGTAGCAAATGACACGATACTCTACTTCCTGTTGTCATAGAAATAATACAGTGAATATTCATGTGACAGGAAATGACACACTCCTCACCAACAGTATTTTAAACTATCCACCTCAACTCTTCTTCCTGATTGGCCGATTGTTTTGTAAAGCAGCAAAAATGTGTGTATAAAAGAGATCTAAATAAAACGTATTCTTCTACTTCCAAATGCCATGTTTTGTAATTTTTTGTATTTTTACTGATGTTTTATGTGTTTAGGAGCATTATTAAAAAAACACACAATGAGAAGTGTGCAGGCTCTACAGATTCTGTAGTAGTTGAAAAGATAAAACAACTTCACACAATATGATGTCATAATGTGACAACATGCTCAATTCTGCTGTTTAGTTACTCTCCAAAGGATAAAAGCAAAAGCATGATGGGGAAAATAAAATGGTGTGTATAGCAACTATATATGTAACAACAAGAACTGGGCAAGGGAAAGGTGAGTACAGATTATTGTGCAGATAAGGTGGATCTGTCACCAAAACAAGTCAGAAGGTTTATTAAGGTATGTGAGCAAGGTTGGAATTTTCCATCGGACGGAAAGAAAAAATATTCAAAACGACTAGAATCTTAGTACCAGTTCTCTGTGCCAGTAATAATATATACAGGCTACCTGACTACATATTGAAATAATTTCTGTGGCACAATACCAACTAACCAATCAAGTCTATTCATGTATTTGTTTGCTGTCATTAATTAATCTTAATCTTATTTGTATACCATTATTAACAGCAAACTTTGAAAAACTATTGTATTTTAAGTCTGCCACAGTTGGGAGGATTGTACATGAATCAGATTGATACCTCTGCCCCTTGTTCATTATTTGCTCCATGAAGTGTCCCTCGTTTGAGCAGTCCAAATTGAGCTGTCTGTGTGCTTTTATTTTGGTCTATAGACTGCAATAAAGTTTGTTACTTTTTTTACCTGGACGTCCCCTTGTGTTTATCTTGTGTCAGCTGGCACTACCTTGCCTATTATTATTGATTAATATTAAATAATAATAATAGTCTTCACCGATGCTCATTTCCACCATGGTTACTCTAAGTCAACCTTGATGGTCAACCTGGTATGGGCTATAGTTGAAAGACCTTGACATCTCTCCCTGTAGGCCATTTAGAGATGTATACTCTTCTTCTGCATGTATTAGACCTACTAATTATACATTGGACATCAATAGGGTTGCCGTATTGGTCATTTGTGACTGACACATATGACCGAGAGCACCCAGACTAAGGTAAACAACTGCAGGTCTCACTTGCCACGGTCAAGATCAGTGTTTACGATTCTACAATAAGAAAGAGACTTTGAAAAAATGGAATCCATGGGAGGGTTACGGGGCGCAAAGGACGCTGAAGGAGAATGTCCGGCCATTAGTTCATGACCTAAACCTCAGGCGCAGTTGGAATTTTCAGCTGGAAAATGATCCGAAGCACACAAGCAAGTCCACCTCTGAATGAGCCAAAAGAACCAAAATGAAGGTTTTGGAGTGGCCGAGTCAGAGTGCTGACCTGAATCCGATTGAGATGCGGGACGTGACCTTAAAAAAAAAAAAAAGGTTCATGTTTGAAAACCCTCCAATGTCCGTGAATTAAAACAATTATGCCAATTAGAGGGGGACAAAAATTCCTCCACAGTCATAAAAGACTCATTGCCAGTGATTGCAAATGTTTGATTGCAGTTGTTGCCATCAAGGGTGGCACAACCAGTTGTTAGGTATTGGGGACAATTTCTTCTTCACATCAGTAATATTGGTTTTGATTAACTCATTTCGGGTTTACTCATATTATCTTTGTCTTATGTGAAAATTAGTTGGATGATCTGAAACATTTAAATGCCCACAGAGCTGCAACTCTGCCTTAGTAATTAGCAAATCGTCAGCTCAGTGAAAATGCTATGAGCAGTTATGGAGTGTCATCAAAAAGTTCACCAATAATAAATATTTAACATGCTGGTTTAACTGTCTAAATAAACTGCAAAACATGGGCTCTTATTTTATCTAAATTCCGAGTATTATCTCTGAACGATATAGGAAGATCCCTCAGACTTGGCCATCCTTGAGGGTGTTAGTGCTCCAAACAGTCTGACTGCTCTTCAAAGTGTAATAGTTTACACATTACAATTCAGAGATTGTAACAAGCCATCCTGAAATGCATGACCAGGTATTTCTTTTGAACAACCTGATGATTTAGTTCTCAGAAAAGAGATGTAATGACTGCATGGGAAGCTCAACACTTGTTTACAGACAAAAAAAAAAGAAACGAGTATAGATTTAATAACTGACAACAATCTATTTGCACGGATAGCCATATCTGCTACAGCATCACATAGCAGATACATACACAACATAGCCTTCAATTCCAACGTAGGGTTGTATTTGTGGGGAGTTTCTTGGCTTTTTACACTTATCGAATGCTAATTATTAGATCATTTCCTTTTGATGCCATACAATTCCTGTAGGGGATTCCACCATAGATTTCATATGACCTACTAAATCACATGCAAGGATCATACAGCTAGAAGTTTTTTAGGTATAGAAAATACTAATTCGTTTTTGCACAGATCAGGCTGGTTTTCAGGTATTAAGGTAGGTTATACGGCCACACAGCATATCTCATATATGTTGCTGGACTGGTGTTCTTTAAATCTTTTGGTTTCTTCTAGGCCCACATAGCATTCAGTAATGTTGATTTTATCATTTACCGTAGTATCGGCCTTCAATGGTTGCTACGGTTATAAGACCACTCTTTGCACCAGAATGATTCTTTATACATAATTCTTTATATGTCTTCAACAAAGCCTCTTGCTTCCTACCCCTGCTACTGTGTCCAGTAAAAGTTTTTAGTAAGGAATATCAAATATGTATTAGTTCTACTTTGTGTTGGAAAAACCAATACTAGAACCCGCTTTAGCTCTAATCCTCACAGTCTTCAGAGCAAGACACAGTTTTTTTGTTGTTATGCAAAATGTGAGTACCATAACATAACGCCTTGTATTCAGCACATGACTGGGTTTATGTTGTTAATAGATACATTTTTGAAGCTCAAATAATGTACATTTTTAGCTTCTGAAGTACAGAAATTTTGCTCTGACAGCATGCCTGATGTGGATGTAGGAATGCAGGAACAAATAGGACAAGGAAATCTCAACAAAAAAATAGTCCAACACCGACTTTCTAATACAAAAAAGAAAAATTCGACATTATTTGTCTCGGTTGATTCAGTAGATTGATCTGAAGCAGCATGTTTAGCGGAATTATAGTCTCAGCTGTATGATTTTATCCTGAATTACTTATGTATCTGAACTTTCGCCGTTCATTTGAGCGTCTTCATATAACGGATGAGCCTCATTATTCACAAATGAATTTGGAATTGACACATTTTCATACTTTGGTTCTGAGTCTGCTATACCCTCTGGTCTCTGGTAAATATGTTCCTCATTTAAGTTTTGTTCCAAAATCACAGGTTCTGTTAAAGTAGAATACATATTCTCTAAATTACCAGTGCTGCCCCCACGCACTGGATCACCCTCCCCCTCCTTTACTATCGTTTTAAGAATGGCAGACGTTGGAATTAAAGGCTTCTTTGTTGCATTACCCCGAGATGTAGTATTGGGACATTCCATTGTGGAGTCTTCATTTTTTATATCTTCCTCGCAAGATATCTTTGTTTGAGAAGGTCTGAAATTTGGTGAATGGAGTAAGCTTTTCCTGGCTGGTTTTGGAATACCTTTTTGGAAACTACCAAGTCGTTTCAACACGGCTTGAACAGCCCCATCTAAATTGCTTTCTGACTTTCTTCGGGGTTTGCCAAGTTTTCTGGGTGGTCCAACGCTAACATAAACGGTTGTAACACTGGGGATCTTCCTTTTCATTTCATAAATATTTTCATTTAAAGCAGGTTCTGTCATTTCACTTTTTAATGCTACTTTATGAGCATTAGACATAGTTCTTCGTCGCCCAACAGGCATGGTCCTCTGAAGTTTAGGATGATCTTCTGGTTCCTGACTAGTGTTTGTGTTTTCATGGGTTTGGTCACATTGTTGTAATTCTCCACCTTTTATTGCATGTGACTGTATAGAAGGTAGTTTTAGAAGACTTGATGCAAGTTTTGGTTTTCGAGCAAGATTAGGTGTTTCAGTGGTAGAGGGCCTTCTGCACTCAAATTTGGTCCCTTCTGCAAATGATACTGATGGTCTTTTGGCCTTGGCAATGCTGGAAGTCCTAGGGATAGAAAACAGATGACTTGCATCTTCCGAGTTCAATGTCAGTGCATCTGGAAACACGTTGCATTTAGAACTCATCTCTTGACATCCATCCATATCTGCTACAGACATTCCTGAAAAGCAACAAGCATTTCGATATTATATTTCAGGTGTACTTTATTATAAAAACACGCTCTTTAAATGTGGTATTCCACCTACTCTGTTAAATTGTAACTAAATGCAAAATTGGAAACATCGTTCTCACAGTGGAATGCCAAACCCATACTAGAAATAATTACTGAATTGTGTAAAAGGTTGACACATCTTAATTTCTGCCAGGAAGCCATAATTGTCATGTGAAAATAAGGCATTGTTGATAACGAAGCTGAACTGTTTCTTTAAAATCCTGTTTTTAAGTTAATATAAGAAGAACTGTGTCATTAAGACTTAGGGAGTCCCTGAAATACTTGAAGCTCTGCAGTGACTGTTGGGAAAATAAAACGCTATATCTTCATCACCATGTACATAACATATGGTCAAGTAGGCAAAAGGGGAGGCAAGAACTGCTTCCTTGCACCACGTTTCTGAATGCTTGCATCTAAATTACCTTCTCTGGGAGGAACGCAATACACAGGTCCACCCTCATCTGATTCAAATGAGGAAAAGGAATTTTCAGATAACCAACCAGTTGAAGGAGACTCAATGAAACTATGATTGAAGGGAAGTTCTGTATCATGGTGTGATACTGGAAGATAAAACACACATTAAATAAAAGCGTTTTGTAAACATTTTGTGTTGGGCCTCTAACATATAAGATGGTCAAGTGTGTCTTACCAGTTACCCATGAAAACTTCGAATTCCCTACAGAACAACACGGTAACACAGAACTTATGCTTGCAAGTGCTCCTTGAAAATTGTGCTTCATCCTAGATAAGGACCCTCCTTCACCATCGTTTACCCTGCCATCAAACAAAATATTGCGTAAGGAGACCAAACTTTCAGGTCATACTGCTCCAAGTGGGTTATGTGTATAGCAACTAACCCAGTTATTCTGCCAAGTCAAAGAAGTGAAAACCTGTCTGAAAAATCTATATGAGACATGGCATCACAGGCAGCAGAAATGTCAAGCATCACACTTTTTGAATAGTTGGTGGGGAAATGTTAACTAGGGGCGAGGGAAACCACACAGAATACAAAATACCACAGACAGCATTTCCTACCCAGTAGAATCAAGCCGGTACTCAACTGTAAGCAGGGTTCCGTAAATAAATACCTGTCTTTAGACTCTGATTGACTGTTTCCGCAGCAACAGCAACAACACAGAATGAAAAGAAGAGACAGGGGTATTAGGGCCCCAGCGATTATGGCTCCTTTCTGACTTGATGCTATAGGGAGAGAAAACTCTTAAGAATTAGAGCAGCTTTAGATATACTGGCAATAAAATCAGCATTCATTGATCTGAAAGCAAAGCATATTTGAGTTTCTTAGTTTGTGTACTACTTATCCATATCTATCTACATATATATATATATATATATATATATATATATATATATATATATATTTGTATATAATGATTTATTTGGACAGCCTGTAATATAGTATAATACACACATTATATACACTGGACAAAAGTATTGGGACACCTGATCATTACACCAACAGGGACTTTGATGACATTGAATTCTAAATATATGTATTTGGTCCCTCCTTTGCAGCTATAACGTCCATAGCAAGGTCCAAAAAAGCAAGCTCCATAAATACATGGTTAGATGAGTTTACTATGGAAGAACTTGACTGGCTGCACAGAGCCCTGACCACAACCCCATCGATCACCTTTGTGATGAACTGGAATGGCCTGAACTGGAATGGATGAGAAGGATGTGATGAACTGGAATGGATGAGAAGCCAGGCCTTCTCATCCAACATCAGTGCCTGACCTCACAAATGCTCTACCGGATGAAATGAGAAAAATTCCCACAGAAACACTCCAAAGTTTTGTGGAAAGCCTTCCCAGAAGTGTAGAAGCTATTATAGTTACAAAGGGAGGACCAACTACATATTAATGTCTATGTATTTAGAATGCAATATCCCTGTTGGTGTAATGGTCTTTTGTCCATATGGGGCACATGTAGAAAATGCACCATAAGGGGCATCAATGATTTTAACATAGTCCTGCAGTATACATTTTCCGTGAGCTTTTCTGATCAAAGGAGCCATCTGGTGACCTTGGGCTGGCCCAACGTAAGGTTCATGTCCTGACAAATGTAGGACTGTTGGCAATTTTGAAAGCTGTGATGGCATGAAATTTTTCATTTATATGCAAAGTGTTAAATCACAGTATTACGTTGGTAAATTACATACATCAGTATTTTGTGTTACATTCCGCTGCTGGTTGCTTACTATACAGTTAGGTGGGTTTCATTATTAAATGGGGCATGCATGGAGAGGCCTATAAAGCAAACCCACAATGCTGTCTCATTAGGTACTTATAGCTTTTTTCAGCCAAATGAATTGTCATGGCAACCAGAGACTTTTTAACTATAGATATCCTCTGCATAAAATAAAGTTATTTAACCCTGCACCAGCAGTCTGAGCTGTACACACTGGGAATAGTACATAGGGCTTTACACAAGCAAGAGACACAAATCCCAGGTACTAGACCAGTTGTTTCAAACGCTGGGCCTAGAGGGTCACAAACAAGCTATAGTTTTGGATTTCCCATCTTGAGGACAGGCATCTCAATAAAAGGATACACACAATTTCTGGCCTGTTTTGTGTTGACAATCACTGTACTGGGTAATCGTATTCAGAATTGGCAAAGCCAACAAAACTGGGCATACACTGTTCTGTTAGGAATATGATGGATCATGCAAATGGCCTTTCCGTGGTCTTATTATTATTATGGGAGCCAAGGGACTGAACACCCTTCTGACCTATACCTCTTATATACCTATCTTATGATACCTCTCAGCTGTCCCTCTTTGGGTCCAAGTTAGGGTGACCACATGTCCCGGGCCTGGGCAGCCTCAATCCAGGACAATGCATTGTCTCGGAATGAGAGCTCACGGCGGAGCTTGTATCTTTAGGTGGCACTTAACATTGAAAATGATTGAGCGGAAAAGCTCAATCTGTTTATGCATTAAGAAACGTGTAAAATGTTTTGCGGTTTATTATATATGGTTAGTAATATATATATATATATATATATATATATATAGATATATATATATATGGTTAGTAATATACATTTTTGAAAGATCCTGCTCATTGAGAAAGCAATAAAAAAGAGATGCCTTACATTTATAGAAGTATGACCTTTTTATGTTGCCAGTGAATTTTTGTGTAAATACCATTACTCTTACAGGGACTTTTATGACATTACATTTTAAAAACATAGTTGTTGCCCCCCCTTTGCAGCTATAACAGCTTCCACTCGTCCAGGAAGGCTTTCCACAAGATTTTGGAGTGTTTCTGTGGAAATTTTTGCCCATTCATCCAATAGAACATTTGTGAGGCCAGACTGGACGAGAAGGTCTGGCTTACAATCTCCGTTCCAATTCATCCCAGAGGTGTTCCTCCACACCAAACTCATCCAACCATGTCTTTATGGGCCTTGCTTTGTGCACGGGGGCACTGTCATGCTGGAATGGAAAAGGGTCTTTCCCAAACTGTTCCCACAAAGTTGGAAGCATATCACTATCCAAAACAACTTGGTATGCTGAAGGGGACAACTTTTGTCCATATAGTATATGTCTTTGGGTGGTAACTAGGAAGAATCTGGGCCAGAAGATGATGAGGACCCTGCACAGTGTAGTGTGTCCTTAGTAGGGCAGAAATACCGAATACAAAGAAACACTCTTGTTAAGTTGAAGAGGAAGGTGCAATATTTTCTGACAGAGACATGATTCAAGTAACTATTAACAATCTTGGCCAAAAGATGAAGAGGACCCTGTATGAATGAGGAAGGTAGTGTGTCCTACTACAAAATATTGTATTGTACATTACAAATAATCCTCTGCAATTTACCTACATCATTCTCCACCAATTCAAAGTGACAAAGGTTTATTCACTTCCATAGTAAAAAAAAAAAAAAAAAAAAAAAAAGACTACCCCCTGCCCTCTGTTTATTGTGTTCATGGAAAACTAGGGTCAAGATCTCACAACCTCTGGTGGGCTGAACAAAACCTTTATTACTTCCTGGGTGTCTATACTGAACAGGGCTGATTTTCAGCATGTTCATTCCAGGTTGACAACCTGGTTCCTTTAGTAGAAACCCATCTATAGAGTTATGTGTGCTTTAGAACATGCATCTGATCTTACTTGCATGTATGGGACATAACTGAGGAAGTGCTCAAAATGTGTAATAATCAGTACCATGTCATGTTCACTGCCTTCTATGGTATGTTTAGTGGATAATTTAATTCTGATTCTTGCTCACAATCCTGTTTCATTAATGCATAAAGGGGTTTAATTTAAGTACAGGAGGGGTTTATTTCAGAGGAGAAATGTTAGAACAAGAGGCCATAATCTAGAGGTCAGAGGTTTAGATGTAATGTTAGGAAGTTTTACTTTACTGAGAGGGTGGTAGATAAATGGAACAATGTCCCATCAGAAGTGGTAGACGCTAATACATTGAAGGAATTTAAACATGCATGGGGTAGGTCAAGGCCAAGGACAGATTAAGATCTGAGTCCTTACATCATAAAAAAACAAGCAGACTACATGGGCCGAATTGTTCTCACCTACCATCAAATTCTATGTTTCTATGTTGAAAAATGTTTGTAAATGTATTTGGGATAAAGCAGGCAACTTCATGTAGTTTTCAAGTGTCTTTTTCCCCTTTATTGGTATATAGTGTATAAACAAAATATATTAAGTCAAACAGAACATATACATTCTAAGATAGCTCCTACTCCATTATCAGCTTGACTTTAAAAGTGGGGAGTCAAAGTTAATACCTGAAATATCTGTTTAATGATAATTGTCCGCTGAGTACACACAAAATTGAAGTCTGTATTTTGGAAACCTTAATTTATGTTAATCTGTAACTAAGTATTTATGCAAACTAAATTTAAGATTATACATATATGTACCTTGTGCATTTCTGGGTAGAACATTCAATGTAGTTTATGCTTTTTGAAAATGGTACACAAATTGTAGTTTTGTAGTTTTACTCAATTTAAGAAAAATTGTATCATACACAAAATGTAACCATTATAAACTGCAAACAGTGAATGTGTTTGTAATATATTATTCCTAATCCCTTCATGCGTTGCAAGTAATAAAACTATGGAAGGTATGTTTAAATTCATGAAAATTTTGGCAAACGCAGAAAACCTAAGAAGACATCAGAGTTAGCTCCATGACTCTGATCACCATTGTTCTGATGAATATCATACCGTCCAATGTTTGAAATTACAAAGATTATACACAGGACTGTATTGGGATGCAGGGTTCAGGGCGACTTTTGCTGGGCCCACCATTGGTAACAATGGCATTTACCTGCCATGCCTTTTCTGCAATTCGTTTCCCTTATTAAATGCATTTAATTGTATATATTATTTAATAAATGCATGGAATTGTATATATTATTTCATAAATGTGGTATGAATAGTTTGACCCATAAAAAGTATACCCAGCTGCTTTTCGACATACTTGCATGATTGTGGCTTTAATCTCCATATCTAATATACTTACTGCCAGTGGCCTCCAGTGGCGGCTTGGCAAAGGTTCTGGTAGTCTAATGAGCCCCCTGATACCTTTTCATATAAAGTACTTTAATATGAACTCTCAATTGAGGAAGCTACCTAGGACATTGGAGTGTTCCTTTACATACATAACAGAATAAAGAGGTTTGAAGGGACAGTGTATGTGGAAATTAATTGAAGCATGGATGAAATTTGCGTAACATAAAGGGGTAAAAAGAGGGTAACTAGCAGCACCCTGGTGTTTTCCTCTGCACCCCAAGTAAAGGACAATCCAGGGAGGCTTCAATGATAAACAAACATAGTGAAGGTATAACCAAATCTAACTCCACAATCTATTGTGCATGAACACATATGCTCTTGTATAAACATTGTAATAAATCAATATATTATATAGCTCTGTGTTATATACCATAACCTGCTTTAATGGACTTTTGGTCAAATATTAAACCAACCTATAGTATACTACTGATTCATACTGAATTGCCATTTAATAATTAACCATACCAGTCAAACAAGAATAACTAGTTTATACATGCAAACTAATAATGTAAAAGAGTCTAATTACCCATACAGCCCCACTGCTGCAAAATGCATATTATAAAGTATTCTTTAACCTATGGAACAAAATAAAAGTCAGGGCTGTGCTGGGGATGAAAAGCAGCCATGGCACCTTAAGGCCACCAGCAGAATGCCTGTGGCTGCATGTTAAGTTTTTATGCTCGGGCGATGTGCACCCTCCTGTGTCCGGCTGGCATAAGTACGGGGAGCCATAAGCCAGCAGCCTACTTAGCATTTGCCCAGTGTGTTAGATGGCCAGTCTGGACCTGTTAAGTGTACTTTCCTTTATTAGAAGCTGCAGCTCTGGAGTAGCAGTGAATCAACCCCCCTTACCCTCCCAATGAAATATGATCGCAAGAGTGTTCCTTTAAATGTTTCACTAGTAGTGAAGACCTATTTAACAATGTCAGAATCCTACACCTAAAACAAAAATGGTCCATGATGACTTACTCCACTGGCAGGTTCCATATATCGGATTGCAAGGACCACCACTGCAGTTACAGATGCCTGTACAGTTAGAGCCAAATAATCCATGAGGACATGTCTCATTGCAGCTACAAGAAGAAACAAAAGATAAAAGACATTCACCACAAAGACATTTAGCCAACAAAAATATAGACCATGTCAATCACAGACATAGATGAGTCTCATCAGTTGAAATTAGGAGTTTAGGATCTATATCTGTGTGTCAGCCAGACAGACATGTGATACATAAAACATACTAAAACTAACAGTAGCTAGGAGACTAAAACAAAGAGGAGATTAAAGGTAAGCATGTGTAAAGTTCAAAGAAGAAAATGTAGGCATAAAAGCAAGGGAGAAAAAATGAAGCCCTGATCTAGAGCTCCAGTCTCACAGGCTGGGAAGATTTTGGAAGTAGTGATTTTCTTATGTGTTGTATATATCCTAGCGATGTCTATTTCATATAGTATGAGCCTTAATTATTGTGCCTGTAGTGTTTCATGTAAGGTTTGTAAACGTTGTTTTTAAACTGTTGGTTCTGTGTTTTACCTGTTTTTCCAAAATCCCATATCACATACACAGTCTCCTGTTACAGTATCACAGCTTCCATGGATGCAGACTGGACATAGGAACTGACATCTTTCTCCATACCTGCCTGGTGGGCAGGTCTCCTCACATCTATTGGCAAACAAATCCAGGTATTAGCACTTTCATGCAATCTCTGTTACTTTTTAGGGACCTTCTAAAGGCTGTCATGTGTCCTCTACAGCATGCATTAGACTTTAGTATGTATGGCAGAGCAAGAAGCAAAAAACCTAAACCTAAATAGCAACAAATGAGATCACACAATCATCAAACCTGCCACCTTTTCTTTTAGAAACGCAGATCTAACCTTGGGTAAACAACAGATGTATCCCACTCTTCAACAGCTTGTGGAGTATTTAGGTCTCCTTAGTGTAAAAATAAATGTCCTGTTAAAAGGACACCTTTCTTAGGCCAGAAATGAAAGTTGTATCTACATTTTCCATAACTCGGACGCCATAAAGACACATTGGTGCAAATAAATAACAGTAAGCGAAGGTGAACATCTGACTGGGACACCTCCAGGAGATGCAGTTCCGGGCAAATTGCATAAACAACCATGTTTTAGCTGGTAGGGTAGGTTTTAGCTGCACTTATGGTATAAATTTTTTTTTTTGATGTGCTTTTATTTTGTCAACTAATTAAATGAGATTAATTTTAGTTATAGTCACCATATTGTTATATTGACAGTAGATATTGTGTTGTATTCTTTCATTCTGGTGGTTCAGAACACAAGCTGAAAAACAATGTATATTTCATACCTAGGTCCCATCTTGCCTGCATCACAGTTTTGGCAGGTTCCCGTCTCTGCATTACACACCTCGTCCCCACGACACTTCGGACATTTCTGTGAACAGTTTTCTCCATAATTACCAGGACGGCAAGGCTGGTCACAGCGAGTGCCATTCCAACCAGGACCACAGGACACACAGAGGCCTTCCACAGACGAGCACGCCTCTCCCTGCTTACATCTCCCACACCTGCCAAGGTAAACGCAATACACTTATCATAAAAGAGCTTTTTTCATGCTTCCAAGAACAAACTAGCTGTTACATGAAGTACAAACCAATGCTTTCTCTTTCCCACCTTGAAATATTTTGGGGACCTGTTCTTATGCATTATGAATGGCAGAATTCAGCAGTGTATGTAACGCACCTTTTTTTACACCTGGGACCATATGTTCCGGGAATACATGGATCCGCACAGTTTTTTCCTTGATACCCTGGGTAGCAATCGCACTCGCCACTTAACGCGTTGCATTTGCCATACAAGCAGTTGCATTGGTATTCACATGAGGCGCCCCACCAGCCTTCTCGGCATTCACATTTCCCAGTTGCTTGTGAACAGGGAGATTTGTTGCAGTTGCATTTCATTCCACACCTCTGACCCCAGTAACCGCTGTCACAAATACAGCGGCCGGTCGTATGGCTGCAGCGAGAGTTTTGTAGGTTGCAGTGGCACATTTTGTTGCAGTGTGGTGCCCACCAGCCAGGGTCACATTCACAGGCCCCGGTAAGCTGATTGCATGTCCCTTGCTGGGCACAGTAACAGGGATATTCACAATTCGGACCCCAGCGGTTGGGATTGCAGGTACATTGCCCACTTACAGGATCACATTTCCCGAAAGGGAAGCAGGCACAGCTTTGCTTACAGTCTGAGCCCCAGTACTGGTTTGGGCATCCTGCAGGAGAAGGGAGTATTAAAAAGTTACTCATGTTTTAAAGTAGCTCCATTGACAAATCCCAACAATTTGAGATCCTATGTCCTGTAGTCTGTATTGTGAAAAAGGCATTAATACAGTGTGTCAGACTGGCTCTGTGGATTGTCCACGTCTACATTATTTTTAATAAGTGTGTATAGGTTATAGCACTACTGAATTTTGTTTTGGGCTCAGGGTCTTTTAAGAGGCTAGCAGTGTTGCTGTCCCTATCGCTTACTGCTGAAATGTATATAAGGCTATATAACACCCTTTTGTAAAATAGTTAACCCCATAGAACCCCATTTATGTCCCTTTCTTCCTCAGTTCACAACACACCCTATAGAAATCACTCCAGCCATCATATGCGCTTTAATAAATATGATAAGTCAGTGATTAGTTTAAATTTGTGTGTTGTCCCTCCTTCTGCAGAATCTCCCCTCCATGCATTTGCCTGTTTCCCCATCCCCCAGCTACTAGGCTGAATACATCCCATGCTGTCAAAGCCACGTGGTATACTCCACTCAGCTCCAGAGTGTCCATTTATCTAGTAACCCAATTTCTTCAGAGAAGAAGAAGAGCAATAAGGCACTTGCCAGCTTACTTCATCCCCATCCCTCCTCTGAGTCATACTCACGTGATGTGCAGCTAGCTCCGAAGAATCCTGGCTTACACCGGCAGACTCCTGGTCTGATACAGACTTCATCGCCTTCGCAGGCATCCTCTCCTTCACAGATTGCTGGGGGCGAAAGAATATTATGAGGGATCAGGGGTCTCACCACCCCTCATTGTGTACCATCGCTACCTACCGCACTAAATAAAAACGTTGCTGAACATCAGAGAAATAATACCACTTCCTCAAATAAAACAGAAGATAACTGCCCAAAATTTACAAAGGTACAAATTCCAAGTACATTCCCAAAAAGATGAAAGATGAAGGAATATCAATCTCACAATAGTACAAGGGCTTATTGTCTAAAATGAACATAAGTGAAAAAGACAAGGGAAATAACACCCACCAAATTTCAGAGGCTTTCCTAAATTGTCCTACCATGACGTAAAGACTCCTCTCATTGTCCCAGCATATCTGTGCTCATGAAACACTTCATTGAAACTAATATTACAAAAAGCAATAACTTATCTATTACTCATGTTATTATTACTGAAATTTCATTATGTGGATGGTATGCATAAAAATATGCATAAAAACAATTTTTATTGTGTTCTTGTCACCATAGTAACAGCAGGGACATTCCATTGGTTGCTATAGGGATAATACTACTTTTAAAGCCCCGGACCAATGTTTATACATGACCCACTGTGTCTGTCAAGTCCCTTAGGATTTTTAATCCTATGATCCCCATAGAGGTCTGGATACCGGCGAACGTCAATAGTCTTTGGCAATAGCAGCTGAGCCATGTGTAGACTATTTAAATAAATTACAAGTAGCATTGTTTGTATAGCGTTGGGGAGCATTTGCTCAGCAGCATATACACCTCATTTAAATAGCCTTTATGTCAACCACATAATATTGCATAACCTGTACTATAATCACCAAATCGTTGATACTAAGAGAAGGAGAAACCTTGGGGAAGTAGAAGTGTCTGTGCTTGATGTATTGTATCTGTTTGACTTCCTGCCCATCTTCCAAAGCCATTCCATCAGCTTCCAAGGATGTGCAATGCTACTTACCCGTTGTACACGCTCGCCCTTCCTGTTTCCAGCCTGGGCAGCACATCAGCTCCTTGGTGACACTGAGGGAAGGGAGAAGCAGGAAATAGGTTAGGGCGGCCATATTGTTTTGACCACATATCAAGTACAAGTTAAATCATGAACAGGATACAGTAATCAAGATAGATGTGGATATGTCACCTTGAAATGGAATGGCTCATCAATTTTACTTTTGAAAGAAAAAAAACTAGGTAGGTATAGTATGTAATGGGAATGTCAGATTATATCAGGATTTAGATCAGTGTACTCAGTAACAATGTGTTAATATAAATTGCAGTTCTGTGACCGTTACTTTATTCTCCACTGGAAACAATGCAGCAATCCCGAGACTTGAGTACAAGGAAAAACTCAAAAATGTGCCAAAATGTGTTCTGTCCCATATTATTAACCCCATGGTCCTAACTGTGTGTCAGACTGGCTGTGATAAAGCATTACCTCAAGAGGGCACCAAAGTCACACGATCCATCAATTCCTTGTGTGCATGGCTTAGAACATCTTTACCTTATATCTTGGTAGGGAGTTTTTTGATCTAGGAAATCAATAGCGACCTGCCTTTGGCCAAAGCCAAAATACCCGCAATAAACCATACAACCTGGAAGATGGACCTAGTATTCCTTTCAAGATCCAGATTAAACATTACATTTATGTATATGGCTCCAGCAGATTCCGTATGCTAGGGAGGCGTCCTTTTGAAACACTTTGTGAATATGTTAGTAATTTCCAGAGACAACAAGCAGTGAGGGAAAAAACGTGCAGTGGACAGCAGGGACGCTGCTTGTTGTAATGTGTGAAGTCAGGTGCCATTTCCTGTCTATTTTCAAGGGTCAGAGTTAGTGTGAAGAGATCCTCCGGTCATCAGCCTGCAGAAACAGTAGCAGAGATACCCTGTTCTTGTATCCACGTGTATGGAAGTCGGTGTATATTCATGTGTGTATGTGGGGATGCCCATGTACGTGCTTCTTAAGTGGCTACATATCTGTGTATGTGTGTACATGCATCATGCGTTTGTATTATACTTGGCTATGTGATTCCCATGGGCAGAAAAAAATATCTATATTATAACACACTCATATACACCACACATTCTGAGTTTCTAGAAAAAGGGGGCATACAGAGAGTCGAGAGGGCACAGGCATTAGGGTGTCAAAGAAGGACTGTCCCTCCTAAAGAGAGACACTTTTTAGGTATTCTTGGATGACTGGCAGGTGCTTCAGCACAGTACTTGGCAATCCATTTAAAGCTAGAACAACTCAACTGGTTTACACAAACTAATTTCTATTTCCTGCAGTTTATGTATAAAAAAAATGGTTCTAGTGCAAAATCTAATGCTCATTTACAGTATTCCTAAGAAATGTTAATTTTATTATTACTATTATCAGTGTGTATTTTAGTTTTTGTTCAGAGTAGAGGTACTGGATTGTTGTTTATGTGTCTGTACAAAAATGTTTACAGTCACGGTCAACATTATTGGCACCCTTGAATATTTTGTACAATATCATGTACAATATCATGAGAAATAATTTGAAATGTACCTACTTTTTATTATCAGAATATTTTAATGGGATGACCAAAGGTATTCAACAAAAAAATTATTTCTGTCAACTGACAAGTAGTTATTTCACAGAAGAAATAACAAAATAGGACCTGGACAGCATTAACCTTCCCTGATATTTGGTTATGTGACCCATGGCAACAATAACAGCCATCGACTGTTTCTTGTAGCCGTCTATAAGCTTCTTGCACCTGTCTGCTAGCAGTTTCTCCCACTCTTCTATTGCAGTTTGTTCAAGTTCTTGAATGTGTCAAAGATTCCTTTCCCTAATGGTAGATTTCAACTGTTTCCAAAAACTTTTAATGAGATTGAAATCAGGAATCATTGATGGCCAATCTAAAACAGACCATTTTGCCAAAAAGATTTAGTTTGCTTTCAGCAGTGGGCTCCAACATGTCCTTCCACTATAAAGCCCTTCTTGGTTTAGAGTGCAGCATACGGGACTGGTTGAAACAATCACTCCAGGTCAGCCTTAAGCTGGTTAAATGTCTTATGTGGTGTTTTTTTCCCAGTTTGCACAGACCTTCGAAGACTTCTCTGGTCAGTTTTCCTCGTGCCTCCACATTACGGAAGGTTCAATGAGCAGCAGACGTCTTAATAACATTGCAAAATGTTGAAAAAGGAACGCAAAGGTCTATGGAGATGGTGCCAATAATTGTTTTTAAGGCATTGTTTCCTTATTTATATTTTCTTAATTGTTAATTGTTTTATGTGGCATTGTTCTGTATCAAATCTATGATTGTATAAAGAGCAAAATGGTTCACTATAGACTTTATACACACATATATTGTACATGATGTAGAAAATGTTCAAGGGTGCTGTATCAGTATGTTTTCTCGTAATGATTATTAGCTTGTATCTCTGATGTAGCAGCATGACGCCGCTAGGTATGTGAAATGGGTATAACCATTGGACTACTGAAATGTAGAGACCAGGACAATGCAAACAGCTTCATTGAGATTCCTAGCCATTACAGATGACCTGGAAAGAGCAAGAATACTCAAGGCCATGACTGCCTTATAGGAGCCCTGAGTCCTAAACTGATGGGATTGTAACGGCCAGGTACTCACATGTTGCCAAACGCAAGGACATGCACACAACTCTGCCACTGAAAAATAAATAGGTATGCATGCCAAGTGGAGGTCTTGTTACGGGGCCTTTACTGAGATACATGGCCAGAACCAAAGCTGCCAAAAGCTTTATTTAAAAACCAAAAAACAAATCCTGTGTTGGTCTATGATATGCGAGACACACATCTGTTGCGTGTTCAAGGATGTCTGCTAGGATGTGCTACAACAATGCAAAATTATTTTGTAACATTCAATTTGGCTCATTTCCCAGACTGTGATGACCATTAGGATTTAGGTGAACCATCTGCATAAATCCAGGGGCTCAATATTTAACACACGCCTATGAACATTTCATAAAATGAATGTCATTGAGCAAGGCATTGAGGAGAATTGTCTCTTCTTACCCAGGAGTGGAAATGTAATCTGGGAGGATAAGCATGAGCCTAAAACATACCTCCCAATCGTCCTATTTTAAGCTGGACAGTCCAGATTTTCATGCAGTCTTTCACAGGCAGTGGTGATCGTGGGCCAGTTAAAGATATCGGAGGATCTACCCTGACTGACCACTAGGCTGTTAAAGCAAACCGGGCCTGTGCTTTTGCAGCACAGACTTCATGCACAGCTTTCGCATGACTGCCTTGAAATGCATTAAAGTTGAGCATCGCAATATGATGTCATACCCCAGCATTCTATTTCAATATATTGTTAGGTGGTTGGATGAGTAGTTTAGATGGTCTATCATGCCCCCATAAAGGTAACCCTAGGTTAGACACCTGAAATGTTGGGGGGAGGGGATATATGCTGATTTTGTTGGGGCTCACCCCATAATGGCCCACATGCATTTTACTTAATCCTACCCACACCAACACACTTGTTTTGCTCATGACCCATCCATCATATGCTAAGGACCTTTCTGCAAAGCATTTTTAGAGCACAGGAGTAAACAGGAACGTAAACATGGACCTGGTTAGCCAAACACTACTCTAAATGAGCAGAGAAAGATTCAACCAGACAAAGAATAGGCTCTTTACAAAATAAAATATAAAAAACCCTAATCAGCGTTATAACTAAATTACTCAAATAACAGGGGACACTTTGAAACATATGGGTGACAGGGGCAGTAGACTACAACTCTCAATGTGCTTAACCAACCTCAAAGTTTCTGATGAAGTACCATTAATAGTTATTTATTTATTTTTTATTTTTTTAGACTTAAATGCCCCTAATGTCAATGACTCCCAATGTCAAAGAGTTCACACCAACCATATTCACTGATGTGTGCCTTATTTATAAGACAATAAGTCAGAAGTGAGCGGGTTTTGCATAATGTAAAGTTAAAGATGCTGTTACACCTTAGTTGGCCTAGGGTGAGAGATCCAGGTAGATGGCAGCTCCCCTGCCACAAATCCGAGGGCAGATCAACCTTCTGGGCGATCAGTCCCTTGGTGTTCTGATGCTCAATGGGTGTGTTACAAGAGAGATCTCCCCAACCAATCCATTTACACATTAACACATGCATTGCCGTTAAGTCACAATGAGCCGGGATATGATGTCATTTCCCGACACTCCACAGCAAAGACAGCAGCTGCCCTGGGTCAGACCTAGCACAGCATCCAAGGAACATTACTGGTTCCACCCAATATGCACAGTTTATAATTTGTAACTAAATAAAAGTATAAGAAACATAACAACTAGAACTGTTGACTGCCCAAAGCTTTCCTTGAAATAATTCTTTAATCATATAAAATTTGTAATTTTTGCCAAGAAAAAATGTAATGCGACACAAAAGTTTTTTTTTTTTTTTTCTTAAAAGGTGATTTAAACCTTTGAAGGGAAGAATACAATGAGACCTTCTAGAGTATATTTGTCTAAGTGGGACAAAAGCTTTAAGTCAGCGATAATTCTTGAATGCTATTCTACTGCTTCACTCATACATTATATAGTGGTCACCTGCACTTTTATGTGGGAGAAAATCACCAGGACTGCCCCCCATAATGCATTGTGAATGTGATGATGTGAGCAGTGTACAGAACAAACCTCAGTTACATAGAATATAGTTGCAATATTGTATCAATGTGATTTAAACAGATCTATTATATCATTTTTAGTTTCTTAGTGTGATTTGTCAAATATCATTAAAGCTGTAACAAGCAAACACCAACAAAGATGATTTCATTGTGACAGGTTTCATATATTCCATTATCACAGCCATTTTTGGTTTAACTCTGTGATTTATTTTTTGCTTTGAAAATAACAGTCGTTTCACAGTTCATAGTAGGGCTTTGCAAATCTAGTATTCCAGCTGCTCTGGCTGGCTGAGTGTCATGGAAGTTACAGTCCTCATATTCAGCCATAAGCCACAGCAGATGGATGCTACTAAAGCCAGTCAACCACTTAGAAAAGCTTTATGGATCTTAATTAAAACAAAAACAAAAACCAGATATATTGGGCAATTTATGCCTACCTTTCCGATTTACAAACATTGGCACCATTAGGATCCAATTCCGAAGCTATGCCTTGTAGCCAGGTCCACAGGAAGGCTAGAAGCTGCAGTTTTCGCATTGTCCTTGGCATATTCAGCACCTTCTCATAAGTCTTATCAGGTATAAGAGCCGAGAGTAAATTTAGGTATAACAGCAAAAAGGTTGAGCTGAGTTTCTTCCACCATATTCACATCGCTGGATGCTATTTCCCCCACCAAAGCCGCGTGTGAATGCCCTACTGGATCAGCTTCTTTCTTGATTTTTTTTCCTGAGGAAGTTGAGAGGTGGGTGCACAATTCCTGCCATTGAATCCAAAACTGTGGGAGGGGGAATAGTGACATACAGGAACTGAATATAATAAGGAAGGTGACCACAGACGATTTCTCAATACATCTGATATTCCTGGGGCCATGGCCAAGCTGTGTGTGCACAATGATTGAGGCTTCATGTTTATTGGGGGGGCAAAACATGTTCTAACACTGGAAATAGCACCATTATATATCTGGAAATACAATTCAATAGTGGGGTGTATTAACCAAATCAGGAATGTTTCAACACCCTGTATTAAGGGCCAACCTCAGTGAGCTCCTATTGGAAGGGCTGAACTGGCCTTGCAAAATGTATAGTTAATGTGGGGAGATCTCATGTAAGATATATATACACAGACGACGGGTCAACAATTCAAGTTTTGAATGTGGACATTAAACACCCCCCCCCAACTTGAAGTGCTGAGCCTTCGTCTGTTTATTTGCCATGAAGGGTCCTGGTGGAGCCCGGTCCAAGCACCTGTGGATTTTTTGGTGCTGCTTACCACTTCTACCATTCTCAAAAACCTAACTATGCATCATACGGCATCGACTAAAACATCCTCGCAGGAGAACCTCACTCAAGTTGGCCCTTCATACTAAATAGTATAATATTTTGTGGTATATTAATGAATACTGAATCGATGGAGGGACAAAAAAAAAAAAAAAAAGCCAAAAGATAGCCCTTTGTAATGCATACCACCACCTGCCACTTTAGTGAATAAACCCCCACTTGACTCTTACTGCTGTTCAATCATATTATGTTTGCCTGCATTTAACAGATTCAATTTCTGGGGCAAGCATAGTAAATATACCACTGTTGATTTTAGTCCACAATCTGTGGTTACTAAAATAAGAAATGAAAAACGTTACTTTATACTAAACTTGCGTATAAAAAGAAAAACAATAAACCGCACCGAGACCGCATCCTGGCACTGAAAGGGTACGAGGCTGGGTAGATCCAGGATGGAATGCTACTTTTGTAACCGGTCACAATACAAGTCACTTTTTAACTGCATGTTCCTATGATTGTCAAACTGCCTGCTTGTCCTTGTCAGGGTTTATAGCCCTGAGCAGTCAGCAGTTTTCTAGGAAGCACCTTTTTCCTGAATAGATCAAATGATAAAGCTAGGTCTTCCTGACAGTAACTTGTGTTTTCAGCTTGGCACAAAAGAAAATGCCTCTGATCACCCCTGTCTGGGAAGCATGGCTTGTGAAACGGAGATTCTAAAACAACGCAGGCAGTTACTGCACTGAATAGCAGGGGAAATAAAGGAAAGGGGGAAAAATAAAAAAACAGAACACACGAGTCAAAATATAGTATAAAGAAATATGTCTGGCCCATGGAAATAATCAAAAGGAAAAGTAAAACTAATTGTTATAGTTCCAATTTTACTGCTGATAAGGACAAAATATATATCTTGGCTTATGAGTAACAAGTACAATTTGAAAAGTGGCCAATAATACATTTCAATAAAAAAAAAAATAAATAAAATTTTTATAAATCCAATGGAAAACCTGCATGGGGCTGCATGGACCTTTAGGCCTGCAGAGCAAGTAAAGCCAAGTCCCCACCCGGCCCCCGCCGGACCAAGCTGCACTGGTCCCGGCATAAGATTTCGGGCTGACCTGGCCAGTCTGCCTCCAACATCCACAAACCATGGAATCAGAAAGCTTTAGAAGCCAACCACATGGTTATACCTTGGGATCCAACCATCTTAACTTGTTCCCATCATCATTTAACGTTACTGCTCCCCTATGGGGGCAGGGGGTTCAAAGAGCCGTTATATGGATCTGGGTTGGGTGAGAAGGGAGATATTTCATATTCCTTTTGCCATTAATCTCCACATCCATGGGGTAAATAAGTCCTTGATATCTAAATAAAAACTACAAACTGATTGACAGACAAACTCAAAATCTGCAGGTAGTTTTAATAATTAAATATATAGTTGTGCTAAAACCTGTGAAATGCTTGTGGAATATTTAATGCTAGATGGGAGGGAGAGCACCCCTTTATTATATTAGTGACATAAAACATTTGGACAATTCTTAGGGAGATAAGATTTTGATTTTCTCCTTTACTAGTTTTGAAGAAAAAAAAATTGCTTGTTTTCTGACTGCATTAAGAAAAGAAAACAAAAAACCAAAACACCAAAGAATATGCATTGCAATTGTTTTATTTCTTTTTAAACATCTGATATTTAGATACACTAGAAATTAGATATATATGTTTATATATTACAACAAAAATAGTCTCTATACAGTTATTTTGGTTTTTTTTTAAAATCACTTTTTATTATAAAAAGGGATATATACTGAATAAAATAGGGTTAGAAAAATATATTTGAGCTCAATCTCAAGGGATAATATACACTTTTCACAGATTGGAGTAGCAAACACAGGGGAGCGGAAATCTATATGTTACAATTAAATAAGATCAGTCGTCACAAATTCAGTCAGGCAACGTCTCAGCACCTGAGAACACCAACTGTACAGGTTAATTACAGAGAGCCCGGGAGGTATTCCCACAAGAAAAATAACCTTCAACAAAACCTCATACGATTCAATCATTCTCACAATCGGCTCCTTCTTCTTTCTGCACCAGTGTGAGCTCCTTGGGGTTAATGATCTCCCAGGTTCCTGCATCTGTGGTAGGTTTGCCATACCACATCCCAAACCTTCAGGAGAAACAGAACAGGAGAACAATTGTCATTTGTTCTAATACAGGAGATTGTTAATAAAGGAATCTAAATTCATACGGGTTTCACATCAGAAATGTTTCCAAACATTCAAATATTATTCTTAAACTCAATTTATCAGCCAAAAGTTAGCAATGTCTCGCTGCTACACGAAGCACAAATCAATGAGCGTAATGCAACACGATACCTAATGCTAATTCTTCTCCCATACAAGGCTTTATATCATATACAATGATTAAAATGCAACACTACTGTTTTGTGACCCATTATGGCTTGAACAAGCGTAGTGCAAATTGTTTCTCAGTGAGGAAGTATCGGTAATCTATTCCTGAGTATTTAGGTGTGATATCATCTGGGACTTCAGATACTTGCTTGAAAGAGTAATGGGATATTTAAGCCTTTCATTGACATTCTAACATTTTGTATGCAGTAAAATGCATTGAAGTCCAAGCTAGATGGACAACCATATGGCTGATGTGAAAATAGTGCTAGAGTGGCCCTTCAAGCAGGGGTACACCACCTCACAAGAAGCACTTGCTACCAAGCCTAGGTCATATTGTATTAAGTTAGCTTTATTGTTAAAAATGTATTTTTTTCTCCAATTTGGGAAAATTACAGAAATGAGTGGGCCTGACATCTGAAGGTGAGAAGTTCTATCCATTTACAGTCATCGCTCATAAAGGCATCTCATGATAGGCAGCACAGCGCTCGTCTAAACACCCAACTACCACCAGAGGTCAGCACTGGACCCATTACTGGGACGGGGACAGATGCAGGTCATTCACGCAGTCATTACAAATATATAAAGCCAGCAATTGCCTGAAACAAACTGATACATTTAGGTCAAGCGCATGATAGACACTGAGCCAACATTTCAATATATTAGATGTTTAAATATCCTCAGTGTAGCATATGGATTCACGCCCAGCAAAGATCTTGGAGATGATTCTCTAATAACAAGGAAGTCTAAAATAAGACCAGCAATCAAACTTGTGTAATTGAAAACCCAGGAAGATGAGAATTACAATTAATTAGGTGTCATTCTTCAATCAAATAACAGTAGTCAATCTTCACACTATCACAAGACTAAGTGGAGGTGGTAGAGCATTGCACTTAGAAGAGAGTTTGGCACATCAAATTATGTGCAAAAAAAAAAAAAAATAAAATAAAATAAATAGGAGATATATATATATATTACACACATATACATATATGTATATATATACATATATATATATATTACACACATATACATATACACACACACTCACGGCGTGTTTGCTTTTTCTGTGATCACTCAAGTAACATTCACAAATAAAGAGGTCCAAATAAACTTACAAGCTCTTTATTTTTGAATCTGAGGGTTTGGAGTCAACACAGTCAGTGCCTGCCTCTCGTGGCCATGAACTTTCTTCATCGTCACTGCAGAAAAAAAGACAATTTGGCATGTTAAAGTTTGCGTGACTATTATTAGAAGGCTATAGCGTGGAGTTATTACCTTATATTAAATAACTAATGACAACTAGGACATTAATACAAAATAATCATCATATTACATTGATGTCAAAATGATTAAGAAACACGTAGCACACCAAGCCATAGTTTCACCAGCCATGGATGCCTCAAACGTTGGTGTCTAATTGGAGCATTTGTCAGAGGGAAATCGGACCTGCTTGTTGGAGACTCTACAATTCCAAGCATCTTGGCTTTGATCTTCTTTCGCTGCTTCCTTATTGCAGATTTCAACCCACATAATAAGAGGCCTGGGATCCTTTCATCATTCAGCAACTCCCTGAAACCCAGAGAAAGATGCAAGGTCAGCGAGAATTTAGCCACTTATCAGAAGACAGCTAGACATCCTGGTTGACCACTTATACCCATCAATGGAGGAGCAAATGATATTAGAAAGGTACAGTGTGATATTACGTTTGATTATATACATCTCTACAACAAGGAAATTCAGGGCCGCTAGGGCGCTGAATACAATATATTATAAATATTATACATAGTGCAGTCCTGTTAGCCTGCTATTTGAGTTAAGGGACATAATGCTGCGTTGTTCATTTATGCTGCTCAACAAAAAATACGACTTTTAAACCTCTTTACAGTTTTTCCATCAGAAGATAGGTCAGGGTATCAGTAAAAGTTATTACGTGCTAACAGAGTACAGTAAAGGTCACATGACTATTTAGGAAGAGGAGGAAAGAAATAAGACATTTTTATTACCGTATTTGCTCGATTATAAGACGACCCTGATTATAAGACGACCCCCCAAAATCAAAATATTAATTTAGGAAAAAAACAAAAAGCCTGAATATAAGACGACCCTATAGGAAAAAAAGTTTTACCAGTAAATATTAATTCATGTAAATATATTTTTTTAAATTTCCTTTTATTTGCCAACCTGCCCCCCCCAGTTATGCCACTCTGCCCCCAGAAATGCTTTATACCCCCCCTATTTGCCACTCTGCCCCATGATATGCCTTATACCCCTATATGCCACTCTGGCATATAGGGGGTTAAAAGGCATATCATGGGGCTGAGTGGCATATAGGGGGTTAAAATGCATTTCTGGAGGTCCAGAAATGCATTTTAACCCCCTATATGCCACTCAGCCCCATGATATGCCTTTTAACCCAGCATGTACTGGCTGCCTTGGCTTGATAGGAGTGTGATTGCTGCTAACAGCAATCACACTCCTATCAAGCCAAGGCAGCCAGTACATGCTGGAACCTGGGGATGATAGTAGTGGGATTACAGCCTCCCTATGCCATGCTACAACCCCCACCCCCCTTACACATCCATGCTATCACACACAAGCACACATTCACAAACATTTAAATACTCATTCATTCCATTAATCACACATACTTCACACATTAATCACACATACTTACCCAAAAACCCTCCCCCACCCCCTTACCTGAACTGCAGATCTCTCACTCGAAGACTTCTGCAGGGGACCGGCTGTACCAGCAACTTCTCTGGCCCCGCCCCCAGAGGAGGGAGGGGGAGATAGAGTTCTGTGAGGAAGCTACAAGCTTCCTGTCCTCCTGCTTCTAACGGAAGAGACGCTGCTCGCGACCGGTAAGCAGCATGGCCCCAGCCATTTTTTTGGGGTCTGATTAGAAGACGACCCCGATTATAAGACGAGGGGTATTTTTCAGAGCATTTGCTCTGGAAAAAACCTCGTCTTATAATCGAGCAAATACGGTAATATTGTTTTCATTTAAATAAAAAAGAAATTTGTGCATGCAGTTACTTCATGACACAGAGAACAGAATGCAGTCACCTCTGGTAATACTGCAGCTCCTCATTTACAAGAAACAGGTTTGTCTTCAGTTCGTTTCTTTCCTGTACAATCTGCTTAACATCTTCTTTAGTGAAGCACGGCTGACTTGATAGAGCTTCTCCTTTTGGTTCCTGATCAACACAAACTTCTGTTGTGTTCTGTATTAATAAATAAAATAATAACTAATTAAAACAAAGTCAGGGCCAGCAGTGCTGTATAAGGGGTTAACAGGATTTAACAGGACATAAGTAGGACATAAGGACATAAGTAGTGTATAATACGCTTGTGCATTCGGATATGTATGAATTGCTAATTTACTGAATACTGTTAAATTCCGTGATTCGTACGCAGCCCTGAAGAGAGGCCAGGCTCCCCACGAATGGGATGAAACCAAAAGCTCAGAATTTTCATTTGAAATTCATGGACCTACATTCACTCGCACTCAGTTAAAGCGAGGGCAAAATGACGAAGCTTTTAGTGACATCCTCTCCCCAATTGGATATGGGAGAGGACGTCACTACAAGTGCTGCTGTTTTGGCGGAAGTTCCCAGAGGGTTACGTCCACTGAGAGATGCAAACGAAGATAAAAAATAGAAGATGCGGAAGCGCCCATCAGAAAATTTAGAGAAACATTTAGAGAGCATGAGAGAGAAGGTAAATAAGAGCGCAAGTGAATGTGGGCACCGGGCAACAGATTTCTTCCCGATTTAAAAATGCACCTGAAAATGAACCCCCCAAAAATTGTCCAAATCATTTTTGGCCCATTTGCACATGCCTAGTGTATAACATCATAACAATTCTTAGCCACACGCTTCCCTGTATGATACAGTAGGGGATTCTCAGACAAAAAAAAAAAAAAAAAAAAGGGGCATGTCTGCTACTTAACGGTGTCCCAAGGACTAGACAGAGAAAAGCACCTTTACGCATTATAAAAGTAGTCAAAACAAGCGGAGAGGAAAATTGTGTCAAACAGATATATAAAAAAAAGTACCTATCATAAAACTTAATCACGAGAATGATGATAACTGGATTCAAATAAAGACATAAAATATATATAAAAATTCCTTTTTACGTGCCAGGCTACAACCCTTCATGAAGCCACAGTTTGCAGCAGCCATAAAGCGGTTGTACAAACATTAAATATGCCCCATTTCTGACCTTGCTGTTCATGGCTTTTACCTGTCCACACGACACATACCATATTATCGTCCGGGATGCCGAAGGGCACGTCGCTCCCACGTGAGAGTCTCTCGAGTTCTTTAACCTTTTCCTGCAGAACATTTTCCACGTCGGTTTTTCTCTGTAGAGAGCTTCGGAGCTGAGCCTGGAGGACGGCTAGTTTACGCCGCAGGTCTTCGTTCATTTTCATGAAACGGTCCAACTGTTCCTGTAGCTGGGGAGCAAAAAACACACAACCTGGGTTTATCAAACTCTGAACAATAATCATTAATTTGGCATTTTCTCTGCCATGGAATCCATGTTAGAAACGCATGCTGCACTGGAGCAATAAATCTCGGTTTTCAAGGCTCTAAGTTACGGGGCACACAGAAATAGATCTAATGAGCGGCCTCTATCCTGTGGGTTATTGAGCGTCTCTATAGTTTTGTCGCATTTCTTACCGCTTCCGAATCCTTGGTCTTCTGCAAATTCTCATGGGTCAACGCTCGGATCTGGTCTCTCTGATTATCCACTATTTTCTTCAATTTCAGCATCAAGTCTCGCTCTTCTCTTGCAGCACATTCTGAATGAAAACCATAAATTCAAATGTAAAATTATTTGTTTCAAAAGCTGTCACAATCCAGGGATATTATAGAGATCATCAAGGAAGAGCTAATAACCAAGTGTTGTGAGGGCAATAGGTCTGCACCAAAGCAGATAAAAATCCAAAACCAACTTCTCCTCGGAATAACGGGGCCCAACACATTCCAGCCGTGTCTGGTGCAGATCCCTAAATCCATGATCAGTTAAACATGTATAATGCTTATACAATTTGTGAATTACATCTCAGCTTTGGGCATTATTTAATATTTATCCCACCGCATAACTAGGTTAAGTGACATTATTTTGAAGCGCGTAAATGGCTGGATAAGTATTAAAAGAAATAACAAAAAAAAACACCATGAGCAAGAAAAATGGAAAGCCTTCATCTCAGCTCGTCCTTAAACTTTAAAATGATAAGTAAGTGATCATTATTATTACACAAATGTAATTTAAATCGTTAACAATGCATCCAGTTCTGTATCAATAATTAAATGTCCTCCGAGAACCAACAGATGTATGTCTAAGCTTGGTCATGATTTATTTATTTATCTGGCATGGCACTCTAGTTCCGGGTGGGGGGGGTAGCTCTTCAATGACAGCCATTACCTTCCAGAGCTTTGGACTCTGCCAGCTGCCCTAACAACTTTTGGTTCTCCTCTGTGAGCTGGGAAAGCTGGTTTTGCAGATCATGCTCTTTCCTTTGGGCTTCAAGAAGCTTCTGCTCGAGATCCTGATTTAAAGAGACAGAAGAGGGGAATTACTTATATACCAAGTAGATGTACCAAACGTTAATACCATCACCACCTTAAAAGGAGCTGTTCCACCTGGGAGGGGCTCTTAAAATTTCCCCAGATAAGTTCAGCATCTTGTAGACTCTATTAGAGATGTTGAAGAGACCTGTCTAAGATTTTGTTTTTCACCTTAATGCTCCCTCTCTCTTAAAAAAACTGCTTAAAAGTTTATTGAAATACAAAAGTTGACTGGAGTTCTGTCATTCCTACAAAGCCCTGCCCTATGTATTTCATCACCGCAGTCTGACTGCCAGTAGACTGTGAGCTCGTTGGAGCAGGGCCCTCCTCACCCGTTGTCTGTAAGTCAATTTGTTATGTTACATTCTACTTGTTATGTCCTGTCCACCCATTGTACAGCGCTACGGAATTTGAAGGCGCTGTATAAAATAAATAATTATTATAACTAATACCAGCCATTTCATGCCCAAGCATACGAAACGGCAAAGCTTTACAGATCCTAACACTCGGTGATTGCCAGTGATGTAGAGCGAGCGTGACTGAGTGAGGTGTTTTGTGTGATAGTTGTAAGGGACTGAGGTCTGTTTAACCTGTTCAGGCCCAGGATTTTTGTTTTTATTAGTACTATTGGCTTACGGGTTTGGAGGTAGTGTAAGGACCTAAGGGGTGCAGATTGGTTAAACTAGAAGACCCTAAACGTAATGCCCTTTCTTTCGTGTCAGAGACGGCAGGCTGAGCAGTGAAGACACATGGGATCAGGAGGCCCTGCTGAAATATCTTCAACAAGAAAATAGAACAATGTTATTGTAAAATTCTATAGTATAAATATAAATAAAAGTTGGGGGGAAGCCTATGTCAAACAGCATCTTCAAGTAGGAAAGAGGTTAAGCAACCAGGGGTCCTGTACAACACCTTCCATTTAGATGACCCGTGAGGGTAAGCAGGTAGTGTTACAGAGAGCATCTAAATGCTTGTTTATATCCGCCTTGAATATTTGAACACGTGTGACATCTTGGAAACTACAATTCACTGAGGATTTCCAGGATTCCACAAGTAGATTAAAGCAACAAACAGGATGGAGGTATCAGGAGTAAAAGATGATTGCTAAATCGAGGGATAACAGACCAAGGGAAACTGCCTAGATTTTAGACTAAACAAGAGGGAAACAAAGGAAGGAATGGCAGGTTCATTTTGAAGCGAAGTAATTTTTCTCGGCATGTATTAAATACCATTAATATTATTAGTATTTTTTTTTCCTACTACAGAGATCTCTCTGAGTGAAAGTTGATTTAAGAGCACACAGCTAGCAGAACAAACATTAACCCTGATCTCTACTGGTCAACGAGGAAAAATAGCCCAAGTATGAGCACAGACTACAGTGACTGATAAGAAAAGCATGACCGCTATAAAACTCATGGACTTTGCCAAAAGATGAAAAACTACACAACAACAACAACATTTTAACTAACAGTATCGATGATGTTCAGTTCTGAAAAGAGAAACCACCAGGAAAGCCCAAAACAAATAAAACTAAGATAAACCAGGCTGATGAATGACTGCCTTACGTCTGTAAAGCACAAGAACAAGAGACCTTAGGAGGAAGCTGAGCGTGTTATTTGTTCTTGTTTTCCAAAGGAAAGGCAGGTATGCAAAGTACCTCTTACAGGCTATAAGACAAGGGAATCCACAAAAAGCTTCAGATTCCTCACGTAGGACAAAAATATATATATATATATATATATATATATATATATATATATATATAAATGAATAAAACAGCTTGTTTCTCCTGTGAATTTTCCTAAGGAAAGCATAAGTCTGGTATCTCAATGAACAGAACGCCTATGCGGGTTCAGACACCTGCTTCTGCTACTTGCTTGAAAGGTCTTGAGAGGCTCAGCTTCTAGCAGGTGACATGGAACATGACCGGCAGCTATTTATAACACAGAATCCTAAAGTTCATGGAGAGAAACTAATAACACCAAAATACCCGTTAAAAAAAAACAAGTATTTTATTTCTTTACATAAAGAGAAAAAAGATTTTAAAAAGTCCTACTTCGGGTTGACTGTTGCAAAGACAACCATGTTTTCTAATAAACTTCTACTTGGTTCCACATGAGACAGCAATACTCATTCTGATCCTAAGAACGGGAAGTTGAAGGGGGCTTCTCATGTAACATCAGATAAAAATAGTTTGTTTGGCAAAAATTACAATACTTACAATAGCCGACCAAGTCTATGGAGGGAAAGACTTTGTTAGCATCGCCATAAAGTATCAGCTCAGTGTGGTGCGCAGGCAAAGTCACCCAAAATATCCCATGATGATTTTAATCAAGAAACACCACTGAAAATGTTTATTCAGTATCTAGAGCTGAAACTTTCAGTACTTGTTTACAATGGATTTCTGCCAGTATTTCACACTGTGATACGTGAGTTTGTGTTTTAAAGCGATGGGTTAACTTTTACAATGGCCGGTAAAAACAGTACGAGGTTCACAAAGCTTTTCAAATCCAAAGCTGGCAGCCACCAAAACCTTTTGAGCGACGTGCTTGTCCGCCATACACTTAGCGTGTAAAACATACTGAAGAGGAATAAATTCAGGGTATATCAGTGGGATTTCACTCCTATGAGACAATGGAGTTGCTTATTATACATAATTACCAAGAGTACATCCAGCGGGTAGCTGCCTCGCTACTCCAACATCCCACAATAAAGCACTTTGACAATGCCTTGCTCGGCATCATAGGGGTTGTAGTTTTACAACATTTATGAAGCTGCCTGTAACGTCTGTGAATGCAGGACATATCCTGAAGAATATTCTTCCATATATACGCAGATCTCTCCTATAGAAACGATTGATACAAACCCTTCAGAGCCTAACGGACTTTTCTACGTGCAAGCAGGGTGCGTTTCTGATAGAACGTGGGAATTTCCCATGTAAACAAAGTGATCTTGCATACAGTATGCGATTCAATTGTATTTAACAGGCAGACAACAATTGTTTACACATACACACACAGGAGAAGAATGAGTTAGCAGTAGAGCTGCAGTTTCATTTCGGAGCATACTGAGCTCCTGTTCCAAGAATAGCTCTAATGTATAATGCATGCATTATACAGGGCCAGGCCAGCCATTCTTGCCATTTTACGTGGATGGTTCATAATATATAGTGAATTCAGGGTGATGAAACCACATCTCTTCTACCAACTCACACTTTAGAGAATAAACCCTAGAGATTAAGGCCGCCTTCCATCGAGAGCCCTTTGTATTTAAACAGTACAGCTACTCTACATTAAAAGAACAGTCTTGTAGAAAGGCAGTCTAGATAATTAATAGGCCTCTCACTCATGGGGAACATCCGGGAAGGAATCAAGATCAATAATCACGATTAATTCAAGAACGGGTGTTTCTTTATATGCAATCTGTTAACAGTGTCAATAGTTAGATAGGAATTGACCTAAAATAACCTTATTCACCAGTAATCATTTATGAATAATTCCAGAAACATGGAAATGTATGAACCTTTAATCTGATCTTCTGGCATGAGTGATACGTGGACGGTCAAAAAAAAACAAAACAAAACCAAAAAAGATATATGGAATTTACCCATTTTCTGATTTTCTCCATAGATTTTTCGTAATCGTGCTCAGATCATTTTGTGTGTTGTAGTAATACATAGAAGGAATTAGGGAGGACACCAGCATTTGGTTTGCTATGTTCTGTTCTGGCCCAGGGTCCAACCGTCAGGTGTGAAAACCTCCCTTAATCCCAACCTTGAGAAACCTACTTTTGGACCAGGCCTGCCCAACACAATTCTGGGAAGTGTTAGCCATTGCCATCAGGACACAAGGTCCCAAAGCCACATCACGCCAGATTCAAAAACACACCCCTGAATGCAGTCCGGAAATTCCTACTGTCATGCTGATCAAATGCATGTTCCTGGGTGTGACCCACACGCCAAAATCTCTCAAAGAGCAACGTGTAAAACCATTAAAGAAGGAGCCTAGTACACCACCCGGTGATGGGCTGGCATCTTATGTGTCAGCTAAGGCCAGTGTTCATGGCTGTAGCAAGGGGCTACTACTCTCCAACATGAATACGGATGCTCATCTTATATATAGAACAGTGCTCTGTAGACCGAGGAGTCAAAAGTGGAACTGTTTGGATGACAGGGACCCAGCTATGCCTGGTGACAGCCAAATACTACATTAAAAAAAAACTTCATACCAGTGGTGGTTTCAGCGTCATGGTTTCGGGGTGATTTACTGCATCAGGACCCCAGACAAGCTGCCATCATACAAAGAACTGGAAATTCTACTCTGCTGTCCATCCACCTTCAACAAGCATGCAGGTGCCTCGAATGCAATATGCCTGACCATGCTCAGTGTGTTAACAACCAGCCCACTTCACGTACCAGTAGAGAAAAGAAGGTCCGGTTAATACAATAGTTTTTATCTAAACATTTTGGGAAAGATATTGTGAACAAGGATCTTCAAATTGTATAGATTACCCAAACGGGATCTTGTCCTCACAGGAATGACAGGTCAATTTTAAAGGGACAGTTTAATGTTCAGGAGACCTCAACAGAGAGGAATGCTTTTTTAAAGCACTTAACATGCGCATATTAAAAATAAAATAAAGGAATTACGTGCTTTATGGAGAAGCTGCAGCTCCCCACCTCCTTAAATCAATGCAAGGAAAGCCCTTGTACTAAAAAAATTAACCCCAGGGAGCTCCAGCGCTGGCTCAGCAAATGTCACGGCGGGGGGGTGGATTAGCTAGACTTTCAATGCAAGTGCTTTACTTCCACTGATTCCAGGAGGCAGGGAGCTGCAGCTTCACCATAAGCAGTTTAATACACCTGGAGATGGAGATGACAGGGGAGGGACTAAGGACTTAATAGGCTTTACATCAGGAAAAATGCGCAAGAATAGGAGGCTGAATGGTTCTTATCTGCCATCAAAGTCTACATTTCTAAATGCATTTTGGGGGAATCTTTACATTCCTTTCCATGTAAAGAGCCTTTCAGCTGTCATATACATTAAAGTGCATAGGTTTGCCGGGGTATCCCTTTAAAGAAGTGTATAAGGTACATGCCTATGTTTTAACCAACAGGATACAATATGATCTATAAAACAGTTACACATGATATAAAATGTAATTAGATGTATTGATGAATATTAACAAGCCCGAGCAGCCATTGTACATTAATACCCGTGTACGGTCTGCATACAAGAACATAAGACACAGCCTGGACCGGGACGGATAACCGAAAGGAACATAGGAACGTTAACGGGTGGGAAACCGAAAGGAAAGTATTCCGTGCGGTTAAATTCGGTCTACTGTTACTTCCGGTCTAATACCTCGGCACTGTGCTGCAGAATATGTTGGCGCTATATAGCTTTTCTAAAACAACCCAATATAGTGTGAAGCAAAAAAGGGGCAAAAGAGGATATTAGCGGCCAAAGGCACAGCATGCTGTCAATTAGTGTCCCTGGCACCGAACCAGACACCGTGCGCAGGCTCCCTGAACAGCAATACTCCAATATAAATGTATTAACCCCGCTCCCGCTCACCGGAGCAGTGCGCTCCTCCTTGGCGATCTGCATGCTCTGCACGGCTCGGATCAGCAGCTCTTTCTCCGGGAAGCTCCGCTCCCTCCCGGAGTCCACGTAAGTCTCCAGTAACTCGAGCACCCGCACCACTTGAGGGACGACCCCTGACACCGAATCCGGACCATACTGCTCCGTTAACGTCTTTAACTCAGAGCCGAGGCACACGGCCATACGGTACACGTCCTGTACCGACAACGACCCCGGGGCCTTTAACCACACAGGCTCCGGCACGTCCATGCTTACGCGGGGTAGATAGTCCTCTAATACGGGGGCAGCCAGCTGTCATGTGAGAGTCATCTAAGGAAAACCACGCCTACCGCGACCTACACGCGCAGACTTCTCAAGAAACGCCCACAAAATCTGTTTACAGATCAATGTTAGCCCCACCCATAGAGGGCGTTACACAGCGTGCAGGGGCGGGGCTTGCTGTCACCAGAGCTGTCAGGTCAGTCGGTGTGAGCGTGTCCGGTGCTGATGTGACGCTGCTGGGTTTTCCACCATTCATTCACATAACGTCACTTAGGGCTACATATGAATATATGATGCTATAAATGGACTGATCTTCATTATTACGTCATTAGTAATTGCAGCTTATTACACATCATTAATTTACTCTATTATACAATTTGTTTATGAAAACATAATATGTGGAGTCATCACTCTGAGTTGAGTTTGGCCGAAGTAAGTTTCCGATCAGGATGTTCACTTGTGCTGTCCGCTTCTTGCCGCTTTGGCTAGGTTAAGGCGGTACCTGTGAGAAGCTTGGTCCTCTGACAGGTTCACAAAGCCCGAGCCCCCTGGTTTGGCACCCCGTGGCACTCACTTTGGTGCGGTTGTGTGGGACACTTTTCATGGCGCTGCACATAAGAACATTAATGCAGGTTAGAGCCTTCAACCTGCCTTTTTTTGCTCTAGCCTATGGCTGGTGGGTGGAGAGGACCCTTTATGTCTGTATTAGACCCCAGGGTTTCTTATGGCGGCCCTGTTGTGTGTTAACATGGTCACCTTTCTGACAGGCTGTGTTGATTTGTGTTTTTTTAATCCTATGCTGAAATGCGAAATGCCTAAAAGTTTTCATATAGACGGGACCAGATACTTAAGTATTTGTATATTTCACACAGTCCATCAGTCCTGAAATAAGTGTAGGAAACCTGGGTTGAAGGGATCAGCTGGTAGGATCATTGCATACATGAGAAAATAAATGGCAAGTAAAAGGAGCTGCTCTGAACATAGGGGTTCAGTGAGTCACAGAGTGCCTCTTCTGGTCTCCATGCTGCTTATTTCAGCATCAGATTTCAGACAAAGGGTACTACATCCAGGTAGATAACAATCCCAGGATGGGTAATCAACCACCAGGCAGACCTATCAGTTATCTAGAGATCCCACCAGGAAGAGTGGAGGGTCTTCAGGTACCTTGGATGTATCTTCCCCAGTGACCAGGACAGGCACAATCCCTCTACCCAACTGGATGGCAGCATCTGCCTAGAGTTCTGGACACTGCCTTTAACACTTTGTACACTTTTTCTACTTTTGTCCAGCCTCCACAACATCACTTTACACTTGGAATCATCTACCGAGCTTGATGGTTTTATAGCCGTATTTTCCATTGTGAACTGTTTACAGTAAAATGTTGTAAAAACCTCTATGGGCCAAACAATGCTCCCTTCTGACGGTACCTAAGCCAAATAAAAACAGCAAACATGCAGCAAGTACACTATATGGCCAAATGTATGTTGACACCCCTCCTCATTAAGTTTAGGTGTTTCAGGCACACCCATTGCTAACAGGAATATACAATCAAGCACATAGGCGGCTATCTCCATAGACAAGCGTAGGAAATGTCTGCCCTGCTAGATCTGCCCCAGTACACTAAGTGCTGGTATTGTGAAGTGGAAGCGTCTTGGAGTAACCGTAGCTACGTAGCTTTTTTTTAGGAGTGATAAATCATGCCTATCTTGATGTCTTATGGGCGGGTTTGGTGGATGCAAGAACACTACCCACCAGAATGCCCTCTGTAAAGTTTGATGGAGGAGGGATAATGATCTGGGGCTGTTTTCAAGGTTCAGGCCCCTTAGGTCCAATGAAGGGTAATGTTACTACTACAACATGCAAAGACATTTTGGACAATGCTATGCTTCCAACGTAGTGGGAACATTTTGGGGAAGGCTCTTTTCTATTCCAGCATGACACAAAGCAAGGTCCATAAAGACATGGTTTGATGCTTATAACTCCATAGTGAATGATAAGCTACAATCGGCAAAGACATGGATTTCCCAAGTTAGACCTATAAATTCTCCCATTAAGCATACATTGTGTTGTAAAAATGACAAGAATGGTCAGTTTGCTCACCCAATAATAATCCCATAATTTGAGTGACTGAAAGCTTTATTATTTAGTTTTTAGAGCAGCTGAGGCTTCTCATGTTACATAAAATATATCAGGAAGAGGACGTGTGAATTAACAATTACCTGATAATTAAGAATGGTTCCCAGAAACAAAAATAGACTAAAATTGCGTGCCCAGCTGTGATTACAATATTCAATAGGAAGCAGCCCTGGAGCACATAGGAGCACAATTGCAGTTTCTACATCAAGTTTTTTCTCTTCTGAAAAAAGCATATTAAAGTGCTCATAAACCGCTTTAATATGCATTCTTTAGCGAGGCTGCCCCTTTAACTCTGCTCAAAGGTTTTATGTGAATGTGGCAGAAGTTTAGGGCAGTTACAGGGACACGAATATTAGCAGCATCACAGGATCTCTCTAGGTGTGCGCTGTGGGGAGAATATTGCGCAATACAGAGCGCAGAGCCGCAAGATACTTTCAGTCATCAGCCTATAACCGACAAGTATAATGTAACGAGTACGAGTAGCAATTGCTGTTTTAGTGTCCTGGAAGAATTTACTATTTTTATAATTGGAATTCATAATAAATGGTAAAACAGTTTTTAATTATACATATGGTCTCACTGTTCTTAAGAGGATGAAAATTGACCATTGTAGTCAGGACAGCACACGAGGAAACACCTCAAGCAAGATGGTGATACCTGGGCCGTGTTGAGAGTAAAAGTTGTGCAACTCCATGCCTCTGGCTTAGGTTTTTAGTGTGGTAAGTTGGACAAGCAGTTTATAGGAGCTGCCGATTTCAGCAAAGAACTGCAAGAAGCTGTTGGCCTTCGACAGGGTTGACTGGATTTGTAAGATTATCTCCTCTCATTTTAATTCCTAAAGCATAATCTGTCACTTTTCTCTAATATACTTTACAGTTCTATAGGCAAACTAAGCTAAAATGCAACTATGTTCACAAGAAAATAAGCAACTTATTTCTGTTGGAAACCAACCTTATATATAACCCATAGGAAAAGATCTTACATGTTTGTCTGCATGATGCCCCCCAGTTAACTTATAACCTCTGATAACAGTGGCTATACTACTGAGCTCATGAAGTTAAAAGGACATTCCAGTCATCACGTACACTTTAATGGAGTACGACAGCTTAATACCCCCTTCAAATTAATGGTTTCCGCTTGCAAGTGTATTGAGAGGTTCTATGTAATCCTTCCCTATTGATTTGCCTCGTTCTCCAAACACCCCAGCTCCTAGGCTTAGAGGAGTTGGATTCAGCCGAAAGTATTCCCTTCTTACCAAAGCGCATGCACACTATATTCACCGACAGCTCCAGCATTGGCTTACCTGATGTATTTTAAATATGCATTGCTCATTGGACTGCTCCTTTACCTTTGAAATTAAATATCCCCAAACAATTATACTATTTTAAAGTAATCAGTACATGGATAAGTAAATGAATTAAGCAAAATGTGATGAGTTTCCCTTTAACTGCTTCAAACTTGTCCTACCATGCTTCATAATTTTAAAGCTACTTCTCAAACTGTCAAAATGTAGCAAAATCTACAGCATGTGGAGTCTTACATGGCCTCATAGTGGGATCACAAAGCAAACTCTACAGGGATCATTGGAAGTTTGCATGAACTGCCCTAGAGGTTTCTTTGGTACCTTTGATAAACCCGAAGCATCAGACACATTATGCTTTAAGTGGACACAGTGCTGTTGAAATGCCAGTTGTCCCATTAGCCTTATACTGTACAGATGGTAGTTTTTTGGTGGTCTTAGACCCTGGGTTCTATTCACTAAATTGGTAGTCAACAGCAGGGTTTACACCAGAGTTGTGGTTTCGACAACGTGAATTTACTAGTTATGGACCGTGCCTGGCAAATATTTCTGACATGGCTGAGCTGGCTCTGTATATAATCACAGTTCAAGCAGTAACTGGAACGTCAAGACATTTACATCAAAGTGGACCAGTTTAAATATACTTTATACAGAGTTTTTCCATTGTACACATGATGCATGGAGATGAAACTGCACCTCTCCTGCCAACCTCAGTTTTTAGAGAATAAAGCCCTTAAGACCTGCATTGACAGGTTTTGCCTGTGTTTGCTCATTATAAAAATCTCCCCATATGAAAAATGTCCTAAAGGCAAACCTGTGCCTATAGTCCTCTAACTGGAGAAAAGTTAAACGGCCACAAAAATCACATTTATAAAAAAGTTTTATTAATCAATATTGTGAAGTACAGACCACAATACCTTAAGATATTGACACTGTTCAGACAATTTCTACAGAGCTGTGGCCAAAGAGTGAAAGACTCATGCCTTTTTTATGGATAAGATGAGAGCTATCACAGAAATAAAAAAAAACAAAACAAATTGTACTGAAATTCTGAACAAATGCTCGAAAGCCTTGTGTTGAATATCAACAGTCACTGAAATCCTCAAAACTGCTAAATGCAGGATTTATTGGTAGAGATCTTCACGGTCCGCAGAATACACCTCACCCTCCTGCAAAAGAGCAAAATTCAAAAAGTGCGACGGGCGGTGAACTTCATGATAAAACTCCTTGGGGTTGGAAAGCTGCAGCTCATACTTCATATTGGGATCATGTCTGACACCTAAAAAAAACAAAAAAAAAATGAAAAAAAAATCAGGTGACATAAGGGCAAAGGAAGCAAGTTCTTGGTTACTAATCAGCAATCAAATCACTATTTCACAGTATTAACTGTAATAAATGTTTAATCTAGTCAGACGGTAAATTAGCAAATGGGAGGAGGCGGGTTGGGGTAAAGTCACGCAGAGGCCAAAGCTCTTTCCGATCTTAAACTAATTAGTTTTTATCATATAGCTAGTAGTGTTGTCTATTTTGTTTTACAATGCAGCTATAGCACATACCCATGAAGTTGTAGTTCCAGGAAGACTGAGCCGGCACCATGAAGAACCCAAGGAACCGATCAGAGAGCAGCATCTGAACTCTCTCATAGTGAGACGGCAGGTAGCCTTTCGGGTTGTTTCCTTTGTCTGTATTCTGCCTGCCCCACTCATAACCACTGGGTGTCAGCTTATAGGCAGTCAGTGTGCAGGAGCCTGGTGTAAAACTGAAGAATACAAAAAGATGTGTCACATGATCATTGACGTTTGATGGTAGATAAGAACCATTCCACCAATCCAGCATGCCCAGTTTTCTCATAGACTCACACATTAATCAGTTATAGCTATTGGTCAGCACACATCGCTTCTTAAAGCAGGAAGATGCAAGCGACATAAAAAGGGACGTACTCCACATCCCAATCACTAACAAAATCAGATTTTAAGAGTACCGTGCACATTCAAGATTAAAGTAGCTGTATTTATTCGGCCAACCCAACTTTTAATCAGCCCTGGATCTTGCTTTAGATTCAGAAAAGCTGTATGTCTGCCCCTTGCATGTTTGCATTAGCCTTTACCACTTCTGATGGGAGTCTGTTTATCAACTACCCTTTCTGTAAAGAAACTCTTACATTACATGTAAGCCTCTGATCCCTTAGTTTGATTTCTTCTCCTGGTATACAAAAATATATAAAAATGCATTTCCGTATAAGAAATGGGAACAAAAAGATCCACAAAAATAAGTCAATGGCACAGTATATGACTGCCTTATAAGACTGACAGAGGTGAATAGTGAGAATTTAAACAAGGGGTAGGCATTAGACATCCTGAACAAAAGAACAAATAAGGCTTCCAGTTTTCGCAGCAAGGAATGAAGAAAGTACAGATTACATGGGCTGAGCGGTTATTATCTGCGGTGAAATTCAGTTTTTAGGTCTCAAGCATCTGAATGTACAAGAGATGGATTCCCGAGAACTAAATGCCACAACTTGACAGATTGTCACATATACCAAACAATAGCTTCTTGTAATAAATCATGGCAACTCGAATCTGATGACCAAAGCAGATGTCTATAATACATGTAGCAAGAGTGTAGTGGACATAAGTGCCCCAAGAATCTGGCAGAAGTGTTTCAAGTCTTCACTTTACCTGCAAGTGATGATTATGGTCTTCTCTCCATCCCAGGAAGGATTGTCAGCCATGATTTTAGCATGACTGGTGACGTCCTGAGGAGACAGCTGGGGCGATTCATTCGGCTGAGTATGAACCCATCCCAAAGGTTCCATTTCCTGGAACAAAAAGTCATCGATACATTCAAGTTTCCAAATCTAATATTAGGCACATGTACATAAGGATTTCAAACATGAGAATGACAAAAATGAAATGGTAAAAAAACCTCACCTTAAGATACTCGTGCTGTGGCAGCTGGGTGGGCAGGTGGACAGTCTGATGTGTTCCCCACTGCGGCACCATGACAATGCACCGGATTTCCTTTACTTGGGGGTTGTCAGGGGGACTCACACCATATAGATAGCCAGCAATCTATGAATAAATCACATAAGGAACATCATAGTTTGATATGTTTTGTCAGCTGGAGTACTATAAAATATTACACAAACTAAAACTGCATAAACATGGCACAACAGACAGCAACTTTTTACAATGCTATTCATGATAAATTTCTACATCGGCCAAATTACACCACTTAACTGGGCCACATCCTTACGTCCAAGCTTATACATCCAGCCCAACATGTTTATTTACATACACACACACACACACACACGTTTATGACAAAAACCTCCCAAGTTATGAACATACTCAGGTAAAACCATGAGTACCTACCTGAGCACGCAGGTCAGAGATGCAGATGAATTTCTTAAGTACATTCTTGGGCAATATGTAAGTGTAACCAGTCTCCTTGATGTCATCAGAAGACACGTATATGTGATTGGTTCTCAGGTGAAGGTTGGCAGCAGATATCGCCCTGTTCAGAAAACACATTATGAGTTAGCCCGGGGGCAAGTCTTTGGTAGCAAAACCCTTCAAAATTAGCATGCATGAAAAAGCTTTCAACAATATTTAAAGACTATATGCAATAGTCCACCACAGTAGTCTACCAGTGTACATACCTGACACGCCATTCAGTCTTGGAGCTGAAAGTCTGGGTCTCGTAGTTGCTTGTGGTGGAAGTGATTATCTCATCTCCATGTTTGTTGACTGTTCGGGTCTGAGTAGCGGTGAGCTGAGACTGCTCTTTCGTCTGTTTTTCAATCTCTGCTATCTGCTGTCTTTGCTGGGATGGGGCAGAGATTTCCATACCCAATATAATGTCTCTGATCTCAGACTGAGTTAGAGAAGCCACATTCACGCTGGATGGAAGGAAAAAAAATAAGTGACCAAAACTGATTGCATTTGATGCCTTTAAACGCAGTCATACTTTCTACACTTTTTGGAAATGACATTATTGAAGTTACATTGTGGAGTACCAGCAAACAGCATGATCCATGCAGTGTTTTTAGAATTTTTGGGGGGGGCACAACCTATATATTTTTGCATGAAAAAAGCAACAGCATTTGATTAAGGACTTAAAATCCCGCTCTTACTTGTTTTTCTTTCCGTAGTCAGCCAAAATCAGATCCTTCAACTGAACCTCAACCTTAATCCATTCTTCATCAGTCAGAGTGGGCCAGATATGGTGTGGTTCTGTGATTGTAGTTTTGTCCGGTTTCAGGATAACCTTCGCACGATCATTGTTGACATGTAAGGCTCGTAGAATCAAAATCAAACGAGAGAATGCCTAAAACAAGAGACAACTCATGCTTAGGGTTAATCAATAGATGAGTTTAAAATCTGAAAAACCTTGTAATTATATATACATACTGTATATGAAGAAATAGTCTTCAGCCAGTCATCATAAAGATTGAAGAGAACCATCTGAGGCTCTGTGGCCTTTAGAATGAGATCTCCAAACTTCTCCACCTTCAGACACGCTTGGAAAGGTAGCTGCAGCTCAGATCCTTTGATCACAATATTAGGGAAGTCAAGCAAGTGAACCTGAATTTAAAAAAAAAAGACCATTAATAAATACAGCATAAATACGGCATTCATTTTATCTTAATTAAAAAGTCTGGATGTCATCCAAAGGTCTATGCAGAAACTGAAGATTTTCTAGACCTACAACAAGCAAGCAAAAGTAAGGCCAGCTGTGATGATTTATGCTGCCCAGGACACAACAAAATAACTTCCTAGGTAACCCTTTAGGGCCATTTGTGATAAATGTGTGCAAAGTAACAGCCCTCATACCTCAAGGGGATCCAACATTCCCTTCCTTGTAACAATGATTTGCTTCGGCTGCTCCTCAACAGGCAGGGATCGAATCAAAGCAGCAACTTCTTCTGCAGTTTTCCATTTTGCCAGCTATAATGAGAATAAATTGCATGTATGATAAGCCCAGTAAAAAAAAATTTGGGAAACATTTGAACAGTGATCAACATGCCAAATGCTGCATTTTTTCTGCGCAGCTGTCACTTCACAAACTACACTAGGTTTCTACATTCTACATGCAATACTATTAGAATGCACATCTTACCAATAAACACTTCAAAACGTGTTCCCATCATTTCCACTATAACATGGGCAATTTTATTCAATTTTACTGGGGCAATTAGGAGCTCCTGCTTAAAACATACCTGTCCAAGACGTTTTTGCCCTGCCCACACAGACGTGTGAATGATTTTCAGGAAAAGCTGCCCAGTCCTCGGGTTGAATATGAAAATAGCCCCATTGATGGGCTTGGTTGTCAAGTTACCTTCAAAAGTCTATAAAGAATAAAACAAGAGGTTTAAGCAGACAGAAGGTACCCAACTGAACACGCACTCATGTCATGTCTCACTAAGATATACCTTGTGAATGGTGACTCTGTACACATTGGTGTCATCCACAAACCAGATGATCTGATTGGAGAAAAGTTCTCCATAGTTTTGGGATGACAGGTAAGGCTCAGTGGGCTCAGATGAGTATAGCTGTAATCCCTTGCGGATACGCTCACGCAGAACGTAAAGAGCAGGATTTGCCTTCATTATCTTTGCCATCGCCTGCTGTATTAAAGGCTTGCCACCAGGGAACCAGTTTCCATAGGCACTAAAAGTAAAATGTAAACACATTTAAGAAAGTGACTTACAAGAAGATGGTACGTTGCTAGCAAATAAAATACTTTATATGCAGATTAATTTCATGCAGGATAGAGAATCTCACCTGTGAAGGTTATAAGCAAGGTCAATGGCAATCAGCACACCAGTGGGGGATGGGTAGATACTCATGTTATCTGTAGTGTAATCCAGGAACTTGGCTCTGGCATATCGCTCAATATCATGAGAGTCATAATCTCCCCATCTCAGCTGGATATCAATCCAGTATTTCTGGGTGGTGGTGCTGTCCATCACATCCCTAACAAAAGAAAATTGTGTTAATTGAAGTATCTTGAATATACAACACTAGGAAAGAGCGATATATTTAATAACGACCCAAAGCCCATATTCAAGCGTACCAAATACAGAGAGAATCCAACAGAAAGTCAGAAGCCATTATCTGTGTATTAATAGCCAAAACAGATTTCCAAATTAATAAGACATACTTGGAATCAGCAAGTAGGGAGGGCCGGGACACATTCCACTTGTAGGAAGCAAACAGAAGGATATCTGCGCAAGATGAATTCATCTTATAGGACTTCCTTGGATGAATGGTCTCCTTCTGCACAGTTTCAATCTCGAGAGCATCCAGCTCCTGGTCAAATACCTGGATGCATGAAGGAAATAAAATGCAGTGAATAAATGTATAGTCTATTAAGGTAACCACCAGAAAAGGTGTAACAAAAAACCCAAACTAAATGACAAACTGCATTTTCTTAAAAAAAAAAGGTTTCCACTTTGCTGAATATATTTCATTGTCTGTTACAAGACATAGCAAAAACACACCCCACATCAGTATTTCTGTATATATTTACAACTGTTATTCTGAAAACATTGGTAACAGTGTTTAAATGCACCACTACTCACTTGACACAAATCCATGACAATGCTCTCATGGATCTTCTGCCACAAGTGGGCCCTGAAAATTTGAATCAAGGAGATCTTCAAAGTGGGAATCTTGCCATGCATGAAAATGCCAGTCAAATCCAATTGCACCTGGAATCCGACATAGACCTAAGATAGAAGAGAACATATTGCGTGTATAACTGGCTTGAAGATGAAGGCACTCCTATACTGTGATCATAAATAAAATGGCAAACATACATTTGCTCTGTTAATTGTGGGAGACCACCATAGAGTAAATCTTCTGTTTGGAATCTGATTCAGACCAGATCTCTGAGCATTGGTCAACTTCTTCCACTTCATAGATTCTTCAAAGCCACTGGCTTTCTCCCTGATAAAAACAAATGAGGGAACGGTAAGTCTTTGGTAGACTTACAGAACAAAGCAAGGAGTGATCCAAAAAGGGAGCAGAAACATGCTGTTAGAATCCTATCCAACAAACAGGTTCACGTACCAAAACAGACCCTCCCATGTGGGGAAGTATGTGCCTTTGAAAAGTGTATGCTCCAAGATACCCTCCACACCACCGAGAGCCTGGATCATGTCTGTGCGGTAGTTGTTCAGGTTCCATAACTTTCCGTCATGGCGCTGATGGGTCCACCAGAAGGGATTTTGTTTCAGTACCTGCAGACCAAAAAGACAATTCATATGGAGTGTTTACATTTATGTAGTACATTAACACTGGAACTACAGTCCATTGCTAAGCATTCATTACCTGGTACTGTTTGAAGTCTGTACGAACTCTCCAGCCCTTGTCATAAGCCAAGGTATGTCTGTCCTTCTGGAACAGAGTGTTTATACGTGGGATGCCTCTATCCCATGAATCCTCCAAATCTTCCAGGGTCAAACGCCTAGAAAGTAACACATCCGAATCACAAAAAGCTACCTTACAAATGGGCCACAAACCAAAAAAACAAACAAACACAGCTTATCGTTACCTGTTTTGAGCAATGGCTTCCTGCCTCTTTAGGGCATATTCAGCCCAGACTCTCTGAGAGTCGATGAATTCACTCTCCCATGGCTGGATGTAACGGTACAGGTTAGGAATCAGCTGATCCTCTTCATGACTCATGCCAGAGCGGAAATGGGTAATGCCAACATCTGTCTGCTTAGACCACCTATCAAGATAGGAACAAAATATAGATTTACAAAACAAGCACTGTAAATGCTGAGTTTGAAATCTGGTTTTAGTATCCAGGGGTTATGTTCTCGCAGAGGAAGCGAAATGCTAATCTGATTAAAAATTGTATGAAGCCAAGAAAGACATTTGCAGTGGTAAGTGAGTTCCTTCAAATAAGCAAGCACATTACCTGAGGTCAGACTGTGGAATGAGCACGTGTCCCATGGACAGCATTCCAAGCCCCCCAAGTTCTTTAGGGGTGTAGAAGACAACAGGTGGGAATCTGCTGGGCATTTTGGAGTTCAGTCCAATCTTTATTCTGGTTTGGATTTTATTTTCACATTTAACAAGCAAATCAAGCAACTCCTGGGTGTTAACGACAGCCTCACGGAAATAAGTCATCAAGCCTATGAGGGCTGTGTTCCACTTGTTTACAATCTGAAGGCAAAGATAATAAGAAAGTTCATTTTTTTGCAGATGAAAAAAACAAATGCGAGGGGGTAGGGGGATGACAAAAAAACAAAACCTCACCTTTGTAAAGGTAGTAGAACCAGAGGCCATAAGGATCTGACGAACCCTGTTGTGGAATCTTTGCATAGACTCGTCATCCACTCTCAGGAAACACTGAGCTGTGCGTTCCTTTGTCACCTGCAATGGGAAAAAACACATTTCTTTAGTGCTCAAACAAATGTGGACGAAAGGAAGACCCGAGTACACACTGCATGGTGCTTCACCTCATTCTGCAGATTCCAGACCCCATCTTTGTGTGTGAATTCTTCGTAACTGGTGCGACATTTTGGAAGGATGCGGCATTCAAAGCCACACATATTGAAAAGCAGGTTGGGGTTGTCTTTGCTGTATACAGAGACAAAGCTGTTCTCCCACTGTACGGTTGTGACTGATCGAGGCAAACGGTTTTTGATATCCCAGAAAACAGCACGTCCCCTAAGCAAAACAAGAGTTTAAAATTAGATCAAAAACAAAAATACAGAAATGGCTAGCACCTATAGGCATGTAAGTGCCAGAATATCTTTAATCTTTTTCAATATAGATGGCCTAAGGCAATGAAGATAGAACAAATATGTTATGAATAATAACCAGTAGTTAAGATAATTGAATAACCCAAACAAGAATTGAAGCTGCACATAAAATGCTTACAGATTGACATCATGCTTCATAAGTCTCATCCTAGCATCTCTTGGCCAGCACTTCTTATTGTTGTAGCCGACAATGTTCTCATTATTGGGGTCTGGATGTTCAGTAAGATATCTCTGAATAAGATCTCTAGCTTCATCAGCTGAAAACCTAGAGGAGAAAACCCACATGAGGATATAAATTTAGATTTGGTGCGTAGCATATCAAGGCAACAGTTGGCACTAATCAAGCATAATCACAATTTCTCTTATTAACCTCCTACCTGAAAAAGATGTGGATCCGATCAATGTATCGGCAGAAAAGTCGAATGGGGTGAGCAGATTCTGTGGCCACATCCTGGAAGCTGAGAAAATCATTGGGCATCTGTGGTGGTCCAGCCATCTCACTGGCTCTGTGCAACCCAAGTACCAACAAGTCCATTACCAGCCCATAATACTGAACAATGAAAGAAGCGAACTGCAGACCACGAATAATTCCATACGAGTTTGTGTGATTCATGTCCTGGAAAAAAAGAAAGAAGTTAAACACATATACCCAGATTGTTCAGGATGTGTCATATTCGCAAGAAACATTGTGATAAACACTTTACTGTGTTTACGCCAGTTGACTATAGTAGTGAAACACTAAACAGAACGAGCAATGAAAACAATTGCATATCTACTGAAATGCTTTTAAACCAAGGGTAGTAGCAGCCAAGAAGTAGGCGGCTATTCCAACATATACAGCTTGAGAGAAAAAGCGGTGATGCAAAATTACCTTGTAATTTATCACCACGTTATTTTTGGCTGTCATGTAGTCAGCAATGTTGTGGTCGACAATGAGACGCAGGAGACGATTAAGTAGAGTCAAGTCAATCTTCTCATACATCTTCTCAAAGCGTGACTCCAGCATTACGTTGCACTCGCCTTCAGTGGTATCCCAAACATCTTGCAGGTTATTGATACCTAAGAAATGTGAAAGTGCACTAGAGTATTTTTCTGCAGTACTATCAAGAAAATGTTTATTACTACTGTCACAAAGAACAGTATGCTTCACCACCACCCCTTTGTCCCAATGGCATGTCGAGCTAGCCTTTTAAAGTTGAATTAGCCAAGTGCTCAATGGTTTCTTAATGATCAATGGAAACAGCTAAGCGACCCTAAACTTTTGTAGTATATCTCAAAACAAAGTAATGCTTCAAGTAAAAATACTTGGTTAAACAGGTATTTTTCTCCCAGAATTAATGGGGCTGCGCAACATAACACTTTCACAAATTAGCTATGACAAACTGAAACATACAAGAATATTTTTTTTTTGATAGAGAAAATGAGTTGTATAAGCAACAGCTGTGGGACACCAGTTAATATCTGCAAATTAAGGAGAAACTGAACCAACCTTGGCACCACTTGTACACCAGCAGAGGAGGTGGCTCTGTATCAGCAGGCTTGATCCATGGAGGGAAAAGCCGCCTCTTGTCTGCTTCGTACCACAAGTACTGATCCAGGTAAGCATCAGTGATCTTCTCTAGGGGTTCCACATCATATACAGGGACTAAATGACTGTAAAGGTCCATGAACTCTATTCCCACCTGGGAAACAAAACAAAAAAATCATAATACAGAAATGCTCTTTACAGAGTGTACCACTAATCAGTAGTGGTGCAGAAATAAAATGCATACTAAATATTCTTCAGTACTGAAATTACCTCTTTGAAAGCTCTTTGAGTGAGCAAGTGACGCTTAATCCTGGACAGGGCTTCATGGGGGTTGTCATAAGCCTGTTCGATCAAACCCAACTCCTCTCTCTGAGACTGATTTAAACGGGACTTCACACTGAAATATATACATTTACATCAAATTGTAAATCATAATAGTTATGTGAATAAGGGTGGCTTCAACATCTTATAATAAAAAGGTGCTTAATTCCCTAACTAAACGAGCATTACATTATATACACTGAACTGGTTTACATACCCAAGTGCTTAAGTCTATATTCCTTTACAAAACAATTCTATATTACATATTTAGATGTTACAAGACAATCACCTGTATGCTTCTTTTAGCCTCTCTAATGCCAAAATGAGCAGCTTAGTGTCATGTTTGTAGGAGAGAGGAGGGAATGGGATAGGGGAGAATCTTCTGCTCTCCAGCCAGTGCACAGTGGTTGTATACACAGCTACTGCCTCTTCTGCGGTGATATATGGCCCATCCTTTAAAGTGAGAGGGGAAAAAAGTCAAGCCGGTTATCATTATGATAACATTCAAAGATTGCACAGGACACAGATTGGCAGAGATTTAAAAAAAAAAAATAATCACCTTCAGGTAGTTGTGCTGCCTCTCCTGCTCTGCTTTCAGGTAGAGACGGGTCAGACGCCCCAGGTTCTTCTTACACACTGTTTTGTCCACAGTGGCTCCTCGACGAATACGCTCTCTGTTGTAGTGAGCTGTATTTGTCCACCAATCAGCCTTTGCCTTTACGTAGCGAAGAATCATGTTCTCAATGGGGGTTGGTAGGCCAGGTACCTAAAAGAAAATATGCTTGATAAAGGAACAACACACAAATGCAGTTTTCCCCAGCATCACTGCTTATTTCATTAAACAATACATGTATATTGTATACTGTAGGTTAGGCCTCAATCCAAGCTGAACTTTAGAAAGCTCAAATCTATTTTAGACTGATCATAGTCCAGTCATAACCCCAGACCCATTTTCATGTGTTCCAGCCATCACAATCTCATTTCTTGTGTTGAACCAAAGGATCTATGAACACTTTTCTGTGCTAATAAGAATTCTAAAGATAAATAGAACTTACCTTCCAGGGAATATTCGCCTTCCAGCATCTCCAGGCCTCACTTAAGTGCTGCAGAATGGTACGAGCTTTGTTCTGCTTGATACCTTCTGGCATCATGTCCAAGATGTCATGCATTACAGCAGCCCTGAGCTCCAGGTCAAAGTGAGATTCCACCCTCTGTTTTGTTACAGTTTTTGCTACTCCCTTGGAATGGCGTCCTAGTTAAGACAGAAGGAAACAAATTTAGGATAGATAAAAACACACAACTCAAAATAAAAAAAATGTAATTTTAAACAATATGCATTACAAGAATACTCAAACACCAACCTTCAAACTGCCTGGCAAGGAGGTTTCCAAGCCATCTTTCTAGCAATGGGGTGATCCCACGCATAAAGAAGAGCCAAACTCTCCAACCAGCTGCCCAAAAGCCACAGCCTGGTCCTTTACCCACAGGACCCTAAAAGAAAACATGCAAATTTTATAGCTTTTGTTACATAAAATTGAACAGAGGAGCACAATAAATGAATCATGTACTCACCGTGTTGAATCTGTAATAGATAAGATGTTTTAAGTCTTTGCACATACGGATTTGTCTCATAAGTTTGTACTTGTATCTGTACATCCCGGTCAGCTGTCCAACATGAGCAAAGATGTATTGCAATCCATCTGACAACTAAAAGGCAATTAGCAAGTTTAATTTCTATATATTTACGTATAAAACATTTAAAAAAATATATATATTTTTTTAAAAATTACCTGAAAAGCATCCACATTTCCTAGTCTGTACTGTACATGGCTGTCCACAACCAGTTTGGTTAAACGAAGAACCTCTCGACATAAATGAAAAGCATTTCCAAATCGAGACTTTTTACGTTCCTGAGAATACAAACAGAACAATCTTAATGGTAAGCTGGTGCAGCTGACTTCCCTGAAAGAACAACCACTACACCAATACAGAACGCATATTTATGGCAGAAGCGTCTATGAATACCTTTGTGGTCAGCGTTTTCACTGGCTTCAGATTGAAATTGTAATCCAAATGGAGATAGTTTAGGTTTTTTCTGTGAATCAACAAGTTCAGCATGTTGTAGCCCTGACGACAAACTTGTAGCCCGACTTCTACCCAGTCCAGCTTTGTTGACTGGAAGAACTTTGTGGCTTTGAATGAACGGAAAAGATACCTAAGAAGAAAGGACACTCATTAGATGCAGTCAGGCACTGGATAAGATAAGTCACACAAGCCTGTCAACATACCTCTTCTTCTGAGCCTTTGGTGGCCTGTGTTTAAGGGCGTTGAGAACATAGTATTTCAGCAGCTTTTGGTAAGAGACCCGAACTTTCACTGGTTGTCCTGCAGGACAATGCTCACGATACCTAAAAACAAATAAAAATGATTCTTCCGTCTGAAGGATTTGCAATTGAATTATTACACAATAAACACAAAGATCCTCACCAATTCTTCACCAGGGGTATGTCCACAGCTCTTCGTGTTCTGCCAGATCGTAAGTTGAAAGGACGAGGTGCCCAGAGTAAAGCAATTCCATTTGCTGTGTTATCAGTATACAGAGGGGTATCCTTGAGGAATGGTTCAACATATTCAGGCAATTCAAACTCCTCGTCATCCTCTGGCAGTGGTTCTTGACTCTAAATGAACATTAAAAATTAATGCATTTTGTCATGTTGACAACATATTAAATCGCTAAATTATCAATTAAGTTTATAAATGGTGTACACTAAAGCAGATATAGAAATGTGTGGGACAGCAAAAAAACCAAACACAACCTCACCTTTACAGAGTGTCTGTGAGATATGGGATTGATAAGCGGATCAAAGTAGAAAGCCGGGAGATCAGGATCCTCCGTTTTGATGAAAACAACATTTGGAGTATGATACCTGTTAAAATAGTTTTAATACATAGCTATTAAATCATGGTGCTATGTAATTGACTGCAACAAACTTTGCAAACTCTACCTAATGAAGGACAATATGCAACTTAAAAAGGCACAAAAACAAAAAAAACCACAAGCCTCAAAAACATCTTTCCCCATTTAATACACATTCAGTGGGCTTTTAATATGTATATGGATATATACACATGTTTTTAACATGGATTGGATAGGGACAAAGCACAGTACAATGTTGTGGCAAGTCTATCCATGAACAAGTTTCATTCTTGCATAATATTGTGCACTTACCAGGTTAGGTGTACGTGGTGGGGAAGGTTGTTGTACAGATAGGGGAAAGCAATCTTGTACTCTGTGCGGATTGGCTGTCTGATAATGATTTTATTGATGTCATTAAACTCGTTCCAGTCTTCATCTCTGAAATAAAAAAACAGGGTCAATAATTAACGCAAATAACGAAGCACTGCTTTTAAACAAGGTTGGGTTGCAAGTTTGAGATCTAGAATATGTGTTGCGGTTCAAGCAAAACATGTTTCACTTACTGCAAATTAATGTCCCGAACCAAAGGCTCGAATTTTGGTCCACCTGGAATGGCCATGTTTAAAGCCTTAGAGGTGAAGAAGGCTTTGAGATCAAACAAGTAGAAATAGTTATCATCCACCAGATCTGTGAGCAGTTGGTTGGCCAATCGATAAAGTGTAGACATCATTGGTAGGGTGAACTGCCAACGTTGGTATGTAGTACCATTCACATACCTGCAAAACAAGCAAAAATTAAAGAAATTGGGTAAAGCAATGTTGGCTAAATGCAATATAAATTTAATTCTCCAATGTGCTCGAAACAGACATGTGCAGAACAAAGTGAACATTACTACATCTTACTTTCTGCTGTCTCTTAGAGGCTGGTGGTCATAGAACCAGTCGATGACTGGTGCATCTTCGTCTGTGTCTAGCTCTAGTTGGATAGCCTCCAAGGGCTCTACATCAAGGATATTGTCAGCATAATCCAGTGGAGGTTCTTCATCATCAAAAGGTGGAAACCTCATCCTTTTAAAGTGCCGTCTGTCCCTCTTTTCTCGTCTCATCATAATCCACATAGAGCTGTTCGAGGTGAGAGGGAAAAAATAGGGGGAAGAGGTATTCCCAGTTGAAGTTTTAGTTTTGACTCCTGCAACCTTACATAGTGATTTCTTAATCACACTACCATAAGAAGTAAAGTTACATGGGCATCAAAAATACAAAAAGCAAAGTAAATTTACTCACCCCCATTGAGCTATGTATACAGGTTCAATGACCCAAGGAATCTCACTGACAAATGAGATGGCGCCAGTTATGTGATACAGCACAGGAACATCCCGGATCTGTTCCCAAGGCATGGGCATGTTTTCCAGTAATTTCAACACAGCGTGAGGCATATACTTCAAAGCTCTGCAAAATAAACAAATTAGTCAAATTGTTTTGTGACATATCTTAGATATTTAACATTTTCCTCTACTCTCTACTGCCAACCACTCAAAAATCCTTTGGGCACACTTTATTTTGCAGTCTTAGACTTAGCATTTTTTTTACATTAATAGTTGAGAGGTTTTATGACATTTTATGGAACGGTTTAGTTTTTGCTACCAAGAACTGTGATCATATGCAAAGTAACCTTAACGTAGGTAACCTTAAGGTAAAAGCTGCATTACAACAAAAGGTAGAAAAGTGTAACATGTATACTGTTCTTTATCACAGTAACAAGCACACCTACCCAAGGTACACTCTCTTATCATGTCGGAACTTTCTGTTTGTCATATCTCCATGGTCACGGATGATTTTTCGGACATGCTCTGGTGGCATGTCTTCCTTCTGAGCATCTACAAAGCCAAACTTCCTTTTCTCTGCATAACGCTTTGCCTGTAACTGCTGCCATTTGCGAGCTGGAAAATAAAATATATATTTGGTAAAATAACATGGTTGGAAAATTTATCAATGCATTTTGACATCCAAAGAATTGAAAGCACAATACCCATTTCTTTCTAATCTACAGAAAAACAATTCAGTCTTGGCTGGCAAATTAAACTGATACCGCCTATGATATAAAAGCTTTTATAAGGAGGAATACAAAATCTAGATATCAAATTATTAACCCAACATGTTGACGCAAACTTAAATCAGCCTGAACATACCTTTCTCCTGTAACTTTTCCTCGGACATGTAATCAGGAGCAACAGGTGGACCGGGAATTGAGGGAGCCACCGGTCTGTATGGAAACACCCCGGCCATGGTGTTTCAAACTGGAAACAAAGAGAAAAACAGGTCAAAATTTTGTATTTTAACAAAACCAGCAGTTATCCTTCTGTAACTGTTGAAGATGAATAACTACGATTCTACTGGGTAAATCTTTGGGAGCTATAGTCCAAACAGTGAGAGCCAACACAGCACTACCTTTTTGCAGTTAACGGAAAGTTGCTATATGTTATAGTGAAAACACAAATTCCATGAACGGGCACAGCAAATACACTTCAACCGAGTCTATCCTTACTAAGAGTAAAGGGGAAAATGCAGAAAACCTTATATTAATGACAACGCAAAGCTAAACTGTACCTTAATTAGTAGAGGTCTGCATATTAATAAGGACTATGTTATACAAACAAAACTAACAAACAATGCCCATTCGCTGGACAAGAAATTGATTTCAAATCATTTGTTGTGACCAAAACACACATGCAGCATATGGACTGTTTCAAAAACAAGACAGTAGGTGAAACACCGAAAATTATAAACAAAGTTAACAGCAAACTCATATTACAACCCCGACTACAAATCAGCTCTATCTATAACATATAGAACATCAAATAAAAAGACTTAAGAACATCAGGGTGATCTCTCAACAGCCACACATATCCTGGGAAGACTTTCCAGCACAAACTATACACAGGAAGCACACGTTCACATAAAGCCATGGGCTACTAACGCAGACGACCCCAAACATTTCCCAGCAACCAAACACCAAATGTGTAAAGAAAAACATTTCCCAGCCCCAGGAGAAGGGATTAATAGAGCAATCTTAAAGTAGGGATAAATTCAAAGCCATGAAGTTACAGTGCGGGTACCCAACGCCGGTCGTGGCTCCCGGTTCCTACGGGTATTCGCCTTAGTGGCTTCTGAAAACAATCTCGCTGGGGCCTAGAGTTGTGCGATAGGCCAAGCAAGCCCTACGTACAAAACAACGCTGGACGAAAGTGCGGTTTAGGAGCAGAGCTTTGCTTCCCCCGCCATTTCTGAGCCAAGTCGCACAACACTTTACGGCCTCGTTAGATGCTACCTCTTAGGCCTCAACTTCACTTTCCAACGCTGTTCCTTCTCCTCAAACAACCCAAATAAAAAAAATACTACTTCCCCCGCACTTGATATGGAGCTACACGCTATTTCGCATCAAACACACAAACCTGCAGCTTTCACAGAGGCACACTTCTGCAACAGCGCTTCTTCCAGGAACACAATGGCGGCCAAACGCGCCCCTTACGACCAGCGCGCTGACCCGGAAGCGAATAATTTCAGTTCCTTCTACGTAACTACGAATGGTTTCTCCGACAGCCAATGAGAAGACAGTGTATACAAACCAAGGAAGTGACGCGCGGACTGGGCGGTGCCACAGAAATATACAGTAAACGCGCATGTGGAAAGTAGAGCCGTATGCTAAGAACATACGTTTCCTGTTTTGGTTAGACTGGTTTTATCGCGGTCGAATGTATGTATGTATGTATGTATGTATGTATGTATGTATGTATGTATGTATGTATGTATGTATGTATGTATGTTTATTTGATCTTTAGCGTGTTGAACACTTGAAATTCTAAATAGATCCGAGTTAATTCGTTAAACAGCGATTTGTAGGTGAGTTAACCCCTTAAGGACAATAGGGGTTTTTACTCGTAGTATATTGTGGGACAATGGCTCTTTTAACGTTTTTCAGTGTTACTGTTTAGCTGTGATTTTCTTCTCTCTCATTTCATGCTCCCACACATATTATATATTGTTTTTTCCAGGACAAACAGGGCTTTCTTTAGATACCATTCATTTTATCATATCATCTAATTTAGTATAAAAAAAATGATAAAATATGGGGATTTTTTGTTAAAAAATTACTTTTTCTCACTTTTTAAACAGAAAACTTTTACTTATCTGCAAAAACGAATGAAAAAACCTGGTAAATAGATTCTACTATTTGTCCTGAGTTTAGAAATACCCAATGTTTTTATGTTTTTTTGCTTTTTTCTGCACGTTATGGGGCAATAAGTACAGGTAGCGTTTTGCCATTTCAAAACCATTTTTTCCAAATCTGGTAATTCTTCCCCCCATGTGCCATTTCGGGTATCTTTGAAGCCGGATAATGCAATTTACCCCATCAAATCATATATTTTTAAAAACTAGACACCCCAAGGCATCTGAAATGCTGGTATTTTAACCCTTTGCATGCACTAATTTTACCACCACCCTTAGTGAAACTTTATGGTAGTAATTTTTTTTTGTATTTTTTTCACACGTGTTGGACTTCAGGTATAAATCTATCGCTCCTGGTGTATGTCCGTGTCAAACAACACCCCAATATGTGTTCAGTAACATCTCCTGAGCGCAGTGATACCCCACATGCATGGGTTTGTAGGGTTATTTGGGAAGTAAAATGCCGCCTTTGTGAGGTGTGTATTTTTTGCCATTTAGACATCTGCCCCATGTCCCATATTTGGGACATCTTTGAACCCGGCCAATTCAATTTACCCCATCAAATCATATATTTTTTAATACTAGACACCCTATGGGCATTTGTAATGCCAATATTTTAACTCTTTCCATGCTGGAATTTTTGTAAAGATAAAGAATTTTAGGACTTGCTTATTAAAAACTTTTTTTTTTTTTTTTGGTGACAGTGGGGATTTTTACATGTTACCATATTTTTTTTAAACATTTTTGACCAATTTTTTTTTTTTTTTTTTTTTTTTTTTTTTTATTACTAGTCACTCTCATTAGTGAGCTGGGCTCCATTGACCTTGCATGGTTGGATGCAGTACCTGCATTCAACCTGCAGGAGGAGCTCGAGAGTTCACAAGAGGGTCTGGATAGACCCTCTGTGAACTAAGATCTATCGTTAATGCCATCCTGTGAATGACGGCAACGTCATTCACAGGATGGCACTTGTGGTTGCTCCTCGGAGCAATCACAAGGCGATCGGGGGTCGGGGGGGTAGTGTTGCTGACATGCCTCGATACTGAGGCATGTCAGCAACACAGTTTATGCTTAGGAAGCGATTCCGATCGCTTCCTAAGCAGTTTTAGCCGGGCGCCGCCGCGATCTTTGATGATCGGTGCGGCGGCGGCCATTTTTCTTCCGGGGAGGGCTGCCAAGGGCTGCCCTCCCTGGATCCACGGTCAGCCTCACTTGTGAGGCTTCCGTGGATGCTGCAAAGCCGCCGATCGCGGCGAAAACGCCGCGATCGCGGCAATGCAGCTATTTAACGGCAGCCCGTACATGTACGGGCATTGTCGTTAACCCGTTGCACGGCAACCCCGTACATGTACGGGGATTGTCGTTAAGGGGTTAAGTAAGAAATCAGCTCTCCGACTTAACAGACCCGTTACCGTCATGTTATCGGGCTTTAACGATTGCTATTGCATGCGTCTTCATACAGCATGTTTCCTCTTCGCTGTGAGTGCACACAACCAGTTGACAAGCCTTTAGTAAACACGCGGTGTATGTATGTTAACCGCTTATAGCTCAGGGGCTGCGGATAGACACGGACATAGGTTTAAGTTACTGGTGATTTGATCATTTTTTTTAAATGTAAAACAATAGTAAATAGTTCCCGTGTTAAAATGTGTAAAAATCAATCATTCTATTAATAGTAATGGATAGACCATCAAGATACACAAACATAGACTTGCCTTTACACATGCCTGCCTGTACACAGACGCTTTTCCTCACACAAACAAAACACATTTTCTACTTCCTCTTCCTAACGTTTGCGGCGGGAATGCAAGGCCTGTTCCTGCTGTTGGCGCATGTGGCTTCCACGCTGAGCTCTAGGATATGACATCACGAGGGAGCACAAAGTGACGCACAGATCTCATGCTCCCTTTGTTTTGAGCTGGTTGGAAGAAAATCAATGATCTCCCCAAATGTCCCCTGCTGGAGAGCACCGACAGGCTGATGGACTCTGGTGGCCATGCGTAGACGCCTTGCTGACCAATGTCAGGGACTACAATATTATGGACATGGCTGCTGCTAATCCCACTAAATTCAAAGGGATTCGTGTACGGGAAAGGGAGGAGAAAAAGTAAAGTGAAGTCCAATTTTAGAATTTCAATGGGTAAATACACAAATGCATCCATTTGCATTCAGAAAAAAATGTGCTATAGTCCTTACAAAATGGACCCCAATGTCCATTAAAAAGGGGACCACCCTGTCCCAGGAAACAGATCTTTGTACTATTTTTACCTATATAGGATTTGAGAAAAGTGGCAGATCCACTTGAAGAAAAAAAAAGAAGAGACGTTTTTTTATTTTTCATGTGCCTGTTCCTAATATTGAATAAATATAGACAGGCACGCCAACTAGCAATAAACAACCAAATAAATATATAGGAATATGGTAAAACTCTGACCTTTGCCCACCGGGTATAGATAAATCAAATATATAAATATAGAGGTGCAATTAAATAAAGAAAGGGAACAAATAATGCCACAATAAGCAAAGTGCTTTAAGCACAATAGTGCTAATAGAACATAAAGTAAAATAAAGCGATACGTACATGGCGGAACAGATCCCCAACGTTTGGACACAGAGGTCTTTGTCAAGGGTGATCTAACTGGTATTAAGCATTGAGGCACCTTATATATATCAAACATGTATCGATGTATCTATATGACGTTATTTTCTATTAGCACTATTGCACTTAATAAAGCATTTTGCTTATTGTGGCATTATTCGTTCCTTTATATGAGTGCGCCTCTATATTTATATATATGTTACGAATACTGAGCCCTCTGTGCCTTGCAGGGAGTTTGTAGGTGGCTGTCAAATAATTGTTTCTGGTGGCCCTGGTCCTGAAATTTAATGACATGCAGAGACAGCTCTCAACTGGTCACAAACTTGAGTAAAACTTTTATTTCAACAGAGAACGGGCGGAACGGAATTCATTCCTGTGCAAAAAATCCTTTTGAAGTGGACCATAGAAAGCATTCTTAGTTTATCAAGAAAGTTTATGAATGCTCTACTAACTCCAGAGGACAATAAACTACTTGGGTTGGCGTTCAGATAATGTTTCTTTCTTGTGTGTGGAACATGGAAATCATTCTTTTTCCTGGGGCTCTTTTTGCTTGAATCAGGAGCAGAGCCTACACATATATGTAAACTATTCCAACAGAATCTGTGGTATGATCCAGTCATACATTCGGTCCACTCAGATACATGTAGATCTGCTGATTCTGCAGGGGAGGAAAAAGTTAAGACGAATATATCTGTTGGCAGGGGTCCTAGATATAACAATGGACATATTGTTAAAGGCTCTACTAACAGCGGCCACTGTGCTTAATACAACAAACTCCTAATACCATGTAAGAACTAATTCACAAGGGTTATAGGGAAGCTCAGCGACAAGAACAGGCTGTAAAATTACAAATGTCTTTTCGGATAAAAAGATCAAACAGACATTTTATAAACAATTAAATATTCTAAATCCAAGAAGCTGTAAAAAACTAGAAACTACGCTACAGAAATACACAGTAAGTGCCTGTTTAACCCTTAAGCTACATGGGCCTAATAAACAGCACTAAATAATTTAAGTGAACATAAGCAAAATGTGTAATTAGAAGCCGATATTCCATAACGATATATAATGCATACTTGGTTCTTCCACGAAGCTCCTCTTTGCAGTTATCATGGAGTTGGCTGGTAAGCTTTGGTTGTTTTTGTACCATGGTACGATTCAGAATTGTCCAATGAAATCTGATTCTTGGGGAGAATTTGCCAAAATTGGACATAACCAGCAAAATGTTTATATACCAGGCCAGGCTTCGATAACAGTATTGGGCATCTCTGTGTTTTTGGAAGACTGGAATGTAGAGTAGCGACCCCATCCACATCAGAATCGCCTTGTCCCTTAATAAACACTCCTTTATTTGTGCCATTTATTAAACAGATCTGCATTTAAGGTTATTTCACAGACTACTTCTACCCTCTGGCCTTTTGGCGACAAGCAGTTGCCACTAGTAAGAATAGGGGTCAAGGGCTAAACCCTAAATCACCAAGGAGAAGGCTTAGATTAGAGTTTATTAAAGGCGTACTAAGTTTGTATATGTATTATAGCCTACCATAGTTTCCTGGAGTATTTTAAAGCATCTGGGAAACAGCTTTGCTAAAAATGAATATATATAAAAGCCATTTTCTGTAACAACGTTGCCGGCCACAACCAATCTCCTGTTGATCTCGCTTCCACAGATAGACAGAACACTCCGTTATTATAATGTTGAATTGTATTTTAATGTAAACACGCCATGTAGTAGGAACGGATACATACAATGTAAATTCTGGTTTAACAATCAGTTTACAGATTACATCTATGTCTTGCCACACTTTGCCACGTTTGTACTACGTAAACAAGATGGACCCCCATTTGCACGTACATGGATCCGGCGGGTTCAGAGCAGAGCCCGGGCACACAATGTATAGACCTGAGTGGTTTAATACATGGGCTTAATGGATGAACCCAATGGGGATAAAATGGGGATAACACCTTTTAAACTATAATACTAAATCTTGCCTGTAATTCTTCCTGATCCACTACTAGAAGAATAGGAATACACAATTTGCTGATTGTAGTTAATTTATATATATTACACATTTATATATTTGCTTAAATTACTTATTGCATTACATATAGATATTTTACTGTATGTTTCAGTGGTAAAGGCTGGATGACATGTATATGCAGAGATGGAAACTCCAAGCCCTCTATTAACTAGCATCATACGGATGTACTGGAGTGCCTTCCTGTATATTCTACCAAGTTCTGTAATATCTTTCCGTTCCATAGAACTACTGAGGTAGCTGGGTAAGTACGAACAGGAAAGTGACCTTTAGCCAAGGAGTATAGAAATGGCTAACAGCGAGCTTTAAAACATTACTAGTGATCTGTAATGCGGAGTCATTTTGGCCTGTGCCAAAATCAAGTGTTGTTCCATAGCACCATTATGAAGAGGTAGAACCAAGGAAGCCCAAGTTGAAAACCTGTACTAAGTTTGTGAGGAGTTATAGGCAACGCGCAACTAAAGGACTGTATATTACACGCGGCGAACACACTATCCAATGGCAACGGGCATTCTGAATTAATGGCCCAACACATTTTCATTTGTTACGTAGACAGGACAAACCCCAGTGTACATTCCCATCACAACAGCGATCCTGATTAGCTTTTACGAGCACCAGTATTTGGTTTTACGGCTCTCACGTTTCAGTAAACTAATGAGGTATAACAGGAAAAAATCCCTGTGCGCAGCTATTTCAGCGTCTACGGTGCTCAGCCCCCCAGTGCGGTGCCTGCGTTATTTCTCAATTAAAACAGAAGATTTGGACAAGCAATTATAGAAAAACCACTTCTAAGTGGGGGAAAACACTAACAGGGATTTGCACTTTTAGTGGGTAATTTAAAGCACTTTAATGTCTGCCAGCAGGGGGTGCTATTTTGCCACAAATGTGATACTTCCCTAAACACAAGGAAAGCCAGTAAAGCATTCACATTAACCCTAACAGAGTCAGGCAAACATACACAGGCGTGTGCTGCCCAAGCATCTGGCCTTTAAGAATATTACGCAAGTCACGTATGTAATATTGGGAGTCAACAGTGACCTTTTGTGGTTGCTTGACTACAATGCTAACATGCATTATGAGCCTTTGTCTGGCTTTGCATGCTGGGACTTGTAATTCCACAATAGCTCAAAATGCCAATTCTAGAGTTTAATGGTCTATTAAATCTAGATAGGATTGTTATTAACGTTTAGAAATCCAATCAACTGTCCATGAAATCATAAATAGTTAATTTGATGGATTATTCCATGAGAGGTCCAAACACACCTTCTTAAGTGCTCTCAGCTTGAAGCACAAGTTTTCCTTAAAGGCCAGTAAATAAATGTTCCAAGGCGACTTCATATGGGTTATTTTATGGGTCATCTCAAGTAAGCGCGTAGAGCAGAGCGGAGCGGAGCAGCAGTGCATATAAGTGTGATTACAAGATTACCAATATAAAATCTAAAAATGTTCCAGGATGGCAAGTGCTTGGTTGTATCCGAGGATGTTTTATCTTGCAGGGCACCTGGGGGATATGCAAGATGTATTGGCACCAAATGTTCCCCTAGCATTCTGCACATAACTCCTCATGTTCTTCTTCCGAGGAGGTCTCAGGGTAGAGCCGTCTACCTTTACTTATCCTTCTCTTTCTGCTGATCTCGAGTCGACTTCAGGAAATCACTACGTAGAAGGCGGCAAAAAAGGACTATATTCATTACAGTCATGATAGCCATTCCCACGCTGCCAACGGTGTATGTAAGAAGGGGGATGTTGTCTCGGTTTAACACCAACCATCTGGTCATCCAGGCTAGTGTACTAATCCTGAAGATGACATAGGTTCCCAAGTTCAGGAGGCTGTTCAGCCGATAAAAAGTGGTCTTTGAGAGGTTGGCCATAAGTAGAATCTGCCTCAAGTGCAGGAAGATCGAGTTAATTTCTACCAACAACGCCACCACTGCAAACCCGACATAGCGCTGGAGGAGCAAAGAAATCCCAAAGCATGTGATGACCTGCAGAAGAGAGAGGAGACTTTGGTTACACACTGTTACAGGGTATGGTGGTACAAAACCACTTAGATACTTCGATTAGTTTATTTATTCTCAAAATAATTCTACCACGCATGTTCTTTCCTACAGGTGTCATTATCCTCATCCGACTGCCTAAACTGAAATCAATGGGACTAGCAGCAGCCGGTCACATGTATGCCAGCTGATCATCATCATCATGCTTGCCGTGAAGACACACAAGTGACCGGGAAAATAAGAGACAAGTCCTGTTTTCTAAGTCAAGAAACTAAATGCCTGCACCGTTACAGCGGAGCTCATATTCACACCATTCAATAAAACAAAATTTATAAGAGGGTTCTGTAGCATTTGGCCTTGTTGTGAAATTTGACCAAGAACAGAATTGCAACAAAGCTATAGAAATAATTCCCAGGTTCTACCCTGTGGGGAAAAATAATGAATACAAGCTCATGTCTGATAATCTATACTATTTTCCAACACACTGTGCTAATAAATGAGTGCACGTTTTATTCCCCCAATATATTCTGTGTAGTTACTGACTCAATTTTTGAGTATTATTGTAGCAAACCGAAATTCTGCACTTCATTTACATAGAGCATCTTGTTTATAATATATGTTATAGTCGTATGCTAGCCTTTACTTTTCAGGCAAATGTTAGCCCATAGAGGAATGATTGTCTGTTTCTGCCCAGATATTAGCTTGGTAAATAATCAGTATTTAAATCCTCAGGGCTTGATGTGTTCCTGCCCGCCATGTATCGTTTGGCTGCCTGTTTAATGATCTAAAAGTCTATCGACACCCATTTAATTAAGACAACAAGCAAGATCAAGAGAATCCATTGCGATGGAAGATAGATAAAAACCACGCGGAGGCACTCCTTTAAAATTAGCAATGCCAGCTATCGTAACTGGGTAGCCGACCAGACAGAACGCAGTGGATTAGAAAGGATTAGAATAATCCAGCTATTTATTTCCTGTGAAGCCGAGATGTCAGAACAGATCACAGAATGCATTAGAACCTGATAATAAGTACAGTACCCAAGTGATGTGTTTGTTTGGGAGCAAGAGATATATATATATATATATAGTAGCTTGTAACATTGCAGAATAAAGAAAGTTTTATTAAATATAGGATTTGGTGGTTTGCCATAGTAATGATATTTACACATACAATATAAAATGTAACATATACTTAAAGAAAAATAAAGAAAAAAAACTGCCTCAAAAAGATATATATAAATAAAATAAAGTTCTGTCTTGCAGATGAGACATAACAATTTGACCTATTAGATAGATAGAATATACCTTTAGCCCCCATATTTCAATGGAATATCCCATGCCTATTAATGGCCATGCATTAATAACATATTAAATAAAACGCCAATGGTATGTGTGCGCAGATCTGCAGGAACCAGAATTGCAATCTGGGGTAGAATTGCCCTCTGAAACTTATTTGAGTGAAGCTCACAAGTCCCATAAAAAGCGCACAATGGACCAAAACTACCGTATTTGCTCGATTATAAGACGACCCTGATTATAAGACGACCCCCCAAAATCTGAATATTAACTTAGGAAAAAAAGAAAAAGCCTGAATATAAGACGACCCTAAAGGAAAAAAGTTTTACCAGTAAATGTTAATTCATGTAAACTATTTTTTTTAATAAAAGCTATGATTGAGAAAAATATTTTTTTTTTGTTTTTATTTCTTGTATTTTCCAACCTGTCCCCCAGTTACGCACATCTGCCCCCAGGCTTGCCACACCAATATGGCACTGTGGCCCATGATATGCCTTTTAACCCTCTATATGCCACTGTGCCCCATGGTATGCCTTTTGACCCCCTATGTGCCACTCTGCCTCCAGAAATGCCTTATACCCCTATATCCCATTCTGGCATTTAGGGGGTTAAAATGCATATTATGGGGCAGAGTGGCATATAGGGAGGTATAAGGCATTCCAGGAGGCAGAGTGGCATTAAGGGAGTTAAAAGGCATTGTATAGAGCACTCTGCCTCCAGAAATGCCTTATACCCCTATATGCCACTCTGGCATTTAGGGGGTTAAAAGGCATATTATGGGGCAGAGTGGCATATAGGGAGGTATAAGGCATTTCAGGAGGCAGAGTGCACTATTAAATGCCCCCTTAACGCCACTCTGCCTCCTGAAATGCCTTATACCTCCCTATATGCCACTCTGACCCATAATATGCCTTTTAACCCCCTAAGTGCCAGAGTGGCATATAGGGGTATAAGGCATTCCAGAAATGCCCTACACACACACACACACACACTTACACTTACCGGTGCTTCCAATTTCCTGCTGTATTGCCGGGGCAGCGGGTTGACGTCTCATTCCGCGGCAGCCGGAAGGAGGTGGAGTTGGCAGCGGGGGTTTGTATGCGTCCGTCGCAAATACCTTCCCCGGCTGTCAGAGATCAAAGTTCCCCGCACCGGTGCAGGGAACTCTGATCTCTGACAGTCGGGGGAAGGTATTTGCGACGGACGCATACAAACCCCCGCTGCCAACTTCACCTCCGGAAGCACCGGTAAGTGTGTGTGTGGGGGGGGGGCGACGACAGGAGGATCCAGGTCCCCTGCAGCGGTGCGGGGGATCTGGATCTTAGTCTCATAATCAGACCTCTATTTGAGGTCTGATTAGAAGACGACCCCGATTATAAGACGAGGGGTATTTTTCAGAGCATTTGCTCTGAAAAAAACCTCGTCTTATAATCGAGCAAATACGGTACTCCAAATACTTTACCATGCGCACACGTGCCTCTTCTATCAACTGTTGTTACACAACCCTCAGGCTCTCAAGAGCATAAAACATCATAGAAATGGAGAATGCACAATGACATTTTCAGCTGAAAGCCTTGGCATGCAGGTCTTGCTAAATAAACCATTGTCGCTGTGGCAGGACAGCCCGTGTAACAGTCCTTGGAATATATATATATATATATTATATATAATGATCTCCTTTAATCATGTTTTACTCTATTAATGGAAGTATTAGGGGTATAAAAACCACAAGAAGGGAGCAAAGGTTAAATAGTGGGGGGTGGCTGGACATTGAACCCATGTCTCCATGCAGGCGTTACATATAGGATGCCTGGCAATAGAATCTTTTTCCTAATAAATTGCTTTTGAACGTTTGTTGTATTTTTAATCTTGTGAGGCACCAGCGTGTTCAGTAATCAAAGCGAGAAGGAGACTTCCTGCTCAACCAGTTCAGCTCCTAAAGCCGGTGCTGGAAAATTCACGGTATGCTCCTAAACGACAACAGCGTACATACCAAGCGGCATTGAAGACACTACTCCAGCTGGAGTCTTCACCCTGTCTTGTAACCACCCCCCAAAAAAACCTGTTTTCGTGAAAACAAAGGTAGCGGAACGTCACACTTTGTAGGTACCGAGGATATCAAAGGCAAGTCTGGTTACATACAAAGTGGTCTTTACTAAAGGGACAGTGAATATGAATTTATTTATAATTAAAGCTAAATCAATGTGCAGAGTATTCCAAAATCTCCCTGATTATGTATGCACTATGCTGTATCATCCTCACAAGTCCAAAATGCCAACAGTGATCTGTACTGGAGGACTTTTACAACGAGAACCTCCTACCCTGTGTGCATCGGTCTTTAATACACACACGCCTACAGAACTTCTCGCAGGACCTGAACGTATGAGAACTTTCTCTCAAATAATAATTAAGTAATCCTAGCAGATCTTCCATGTAAATTACTGCTGAGGTTCAGTATAACCGTACTGAACACACCGTACTGAGTTTCCACTGCTACGTCTTAGCAATTAACAAGAAGGAATTTTTCATAATTATACAAAGTCTGCCGATAGCATGTACTTTTTTTTTTGGGGGGGGGGGTTAATCCAAATTCTATGAATTTGTTGTGGCTGGGACTATATATGGGACATTGGCATGTCCTTTTAACTACACAGCGCTGTAAAAGTGTTTAGTTGGAAAAAATATATATAGTTAAGTGTCAAACTGCTGCGAGCAATAAATCCAATTAGTCTATTAAGCAAGGTGTTAGAAAGCAAAATGCTTGCCCTGTAGGCCTGAAAGTAGAAGTACTTGGCACAACACACTGCCAACTAGGAAACATTGTTTGCAATGAGTGAGCGGAGATTCCGTAATGTGTAGCCACGTGCCCGACCAGCACGCCTTGCCAAGGTAAAGCCGCACAGCCCGAGGGCACGTCGGTTGAAATTCACATGCTGGCTCACGATAGCGTGAGGATTGCTTTTCGCCAAGCAATGAGCTGCCAGTGTCACTCTGACCCGTTCCTAAACCCAAGCCCAATCACAATGTAACAAGAATAAGAAAACAAATTGCAAAACTAAAAAAAAAAAAAAAAAAAAAAAAAAAAGCCAAGTTAGATTTCAGATATTTGTGAATTTATTCCAATAAGGTTAAGGTCACCTAACCCCTAGAGTTCCTATCTACAAACCCTTTACAGATGAGGCTGCAGGCACCTGAACGCTCTCCAAGGTCGAGTGGGAACAGTCTTTAAAAGAGTGAAAACTTAGAAAAAGCAAGCAGGAACAGAGGCGCTAGTCCTTGAAGCCTGACCTGCCCACGGGCCCTGACATTATCCGGGCTGCTTTTGTTAAAAGCTCTCACAGCTGGCTTTATTGGGTTAGACCTGTTACACAGACTAACGTCTTTCATAACGACGACATTTCCCACTCGGCTGGAGATAATAGGAAGGGTGGAGCAGGTTCTTGAAGGACGATAAAGAATACTTACACAACAGGGCCAGGCCCAGCCGTACGCCCCGCAGTACAGCCTTTTTTTTTTTTTTTTTTTTTAAACATCCTGACAAGCTTGTATTGGCCCTGCTTTTCATACACACACCGTACAACCAAGGAAGGACAATGCTATGGAATCTATTGTCATACAATACACGTTCCCATCCCCCATAAAGCTCCCTCCCTGTTCAGCTATTCCAAACACTAAAACCGTGCTAATTGCTGATGGTTTGACATGCGGCAGGGCGCGGTTAACATGAGCGTGAGCCAACGGCTTTCCCATACATAGCATGCGCCTATAGTTCACAGAAATGCCAGACTATAAATGCTAATCACACGTCGCAAATGCTTTACAATGCTGGTCCTCATAATAAACCCGTTAACCACAAAAGTAGAAGTACTCGGCTGAGTAGCCATAAATTGTCATTATGGCATTTGCTTTAATTATGAAGTCACACTTAGTCATATGGTCAGATGCTCAGGACCAGAGCTACTTCTGTGAAGATTAATGTTCTTACACCCACCCGATAACCAGGAGTTCTGGGCTCCACCAGAAATGATTAAGTACAGTGTAACGGAACGGTGCATCTGGAATTAATCAATCATGCCCAGATTCCAGGCTAATGGCATACGAAGGGAAGTCGAATAATTAAAAAACAAAAACACATAAATAAAATATATTTTTAGATTAAAGGGTGGGTATACACCACGTGTAGAACAGAGCTGCTGCTAATGAACAGCAGGTGGCGCTGAAGAGTTCTTCAGCTTGCTATGCTCCAGAACTGGGGTCTACAGTCTTACCTTTAAGGAATAATAACAAAAAGATACTAAGAAAAAACATACGAATTAGAGATTTGAAGTACTTTAATAAAAATTACACAGTGTATAAAACCAGTAGCTCTGGGCAATTGGATGCAATTACTACTTTGATGATGGTTTTATAAAATAACTTACACTAACACGCTTATACTGACTGCCAATCTAGATCATATCATGGTCTGACAAATAACCATGTTGCCTCTTAAAATGCCAGATTGACTCCCAGATACATCCCACTCCTCTTCAAAAATCTGTCAATCTCTCAAAATATTTATGTGGCAATAGAAGCTGTAGTATTTGCAATAAAACGCATACAGAAGTTGCTGAACATTTCTTAACAATGAATGGAAACATCTGCAGCAAGACCCTGGCAGCCCCCCCCCCAGCATGGTCTATGAAAATGGGTTGGGTCACACACATAACATATTGCCAAGTATCTCAAAGCAAAGTCAGGGGTCACTGGGCTGCGAGTGTGTAGCGCATGCATCTGATCCTTAATTGTTGAGTTATGCGGTGTGCGCATGTCTGGTGTTCATTGTACCCTGGGGTTGGCCACACAACTCATCAAATCCATGGTTTCCTTCCACTGTTACATATGTAAGCCTACCCTCAAAGTGATACTAGAGTGAAAACATTTGCACCGCCCAGAACAGTACTCTGTAGAAAACCAAGAAGACAGGCCAGGTTACACAAGCTAATTGTGATTCTGGCAATAAACCTGGGTGTTTATTAGCCAAGGGTGCAATGCCCTCCTCACTAGGTGCACGTGCAGAGGACAGATGTAGACTCACAAGGTCTGTTCCCCTAGTGGTCTTTTGAGGTACTGCATATCTTCCAGTACAACATCACTGTATTTATATGCTTTAATCTTTTTTATTAACCTTGGACAGGAATCATACAAGACATATAGCATCACATTCACGTAATAAAAGGTTCACATTCATTGAGTAGATTGTTAATGTCAGTACAATTCACAACATTTACTGTACTGGAGTTCAGACATATCACCATCATATGTGATATGTCTGAACAATCTGTATGTACACCCCTTCAGTACGGAGATATTTCTGTATAGATATACTAAAATCATACGCTCCATTAATATTGCATGAATTCACCGACTGATGCCGGACAAGACAAGCCCTGCTTTCCCGGGGGAAACCGAAGGAATATCATGATCTTCCATTATTATTTATTGTTTTATATAGCGCCATCGTATTCCATAGCGCTGTGCAAAGGGTAGACAGGACATATGTAGCATATAACATAATAATCTGACTTACAGAAATAGGTGGGGAGGGCCCTGCTTAGAATAAAAACCATTTATAAAACAATCCTTACCACAGTGTGATGGAAAAGCAGTTCCCAGGACTGATGCAGCTTTTGGTTCTGCAGCATATCCACAAAATCATGGATAAAGTATCCTACAAGAGACGGCAGAAAGGGGGGCAACACACGTTACAAACGAATGCTCTTCTTGTCTAGGGATCATTAGCCTACTTTGCCTTTTCAGATGTGTATGTTGACTCTGTACAACAGAGATGTGCCACATGGTACACAGGGGGTTAACAGTCACAGTAATATGTACAAAATACATTATCGGGTTACTACTTACGACGGGCACAGATAAAAGGGGGCAGATTTTGCAGGCCGATACCAGAACCTTACTGTCTCTACACTAATAATACAATCACATGTGACATGTGACGTGTGTGTGTGTGTGTGTGTGTAAAACACAATGTTACATACATCTAATTTGCACAAGGTCAGGGGAGCTGAAGTCCTGTGACGAAGAGCGGAGCTCAAAACGGAGCGATAGGGAGAGATGTCACGAGGCAACGCAACAGGCAGAGTATTGTGAGATGTGATGAAACACGAGGTTAATAATGAAAAGCATAATAAGATGAATGGAGGCTCAGTCTACGGGGCACATAACGACATCGCTCCCCACTCACACATAATATATGTAATGTAACATAAGGTTTCATTTACCAAGGGAGGTAGAGGCATAGATCAGTCTCCCATCAGAAGTGGTAAAGGCTAATACAGAGAGAATTGAAACGTTCATGGGACCGGCAATTCACTGCCAAATGAATTAAGAAGTTTAATATGCTACTTATCCATCTGGCAATAACATGGTTAAACAATTGGAGCACTAATGAACGGATCAGACACTAGAATAATGACTACACGGTAAGGTTTGTCGTCATGTCTCTGGAGGAGGAAGCGTTAAATAACTCCCCCGGGTGCAGCCATGACACGAACTCACCTATAGACACAGCGATGAGGCAATGCGAAAACCGAGTGTGAGTGGAGATCAAGTCCTCGGCCATCTCCGGCTGCAGGTAAAACCTAAATGAAGAGGGGAAGGGAAAAGGGTCAGCGGTTCTAAGGAAACATTCTCTGGGTAAGTAGCCACTATATTACCCCACCAAGGGGAAGATCTCGGTTCCCGGCCACCCCACCACCAAGGAGCCCCGCTCTCTCTGCCCTCCCAGTAATGTACCGCAGCCACGTGCCAGGAATCCCGGGTCTCCCTCTGCCCCGAGCACCCTTTCTTACCCAAGCAGCGCCCAGGTCCCGGTCAGCAGGCTGTGTATGAAGGAGGTCCAGATGTTCCTCCATTTCCAGGGATTCCGGAGCGCGGAACTCGGGGCGGGTATCAGGCGCTGAAGCTTCCCGTTCAAGAGGCGAAAGCAGGCAAAGGATGCTCCGGTAAGAAGCACTCCGGGATCAATGAGCTCCATGGAAACCAAGACAGAGAGCAGCTTGTAGAGAAGATACAAATACGGCTGTCACGATAGTAGTGGTGACGGGTCTCGGTGTGGCTACCGTATGTTATACAAGGCAGCACCGATGGGTGTGGGCTACCAATGGAGCTCGGTATACCGCTTCTCACACAGCGCGCCCCAATCCAACCTACGAGTTACCCACAGCTGTTGCATCCGCTACCTCGTTCCACCGCGCTCCTTGAGTAAGTTTCTTGACGGAACCACCAACAAACAACCCGGTCCACGCTCTCAGATTGGTCAGCCCGCAATTCACACCACGCCCTCGCCCATCTCCATGCCAACCATCCCCTCCCAAACTGGAAGCTCCCCTTTGAAGGGTCTTTACTCTTTAGCGGCGTGGGCTCCGAGTGGCCGCCGGCCTCGGCTGTTACCCGGTCATATTACACGGGAAGCCGGGGGGCCGTTAATAATCCTCACACACCCTGGACCCTGCCACACCGTTTTATGTTATTTAACCCATCGTTACACAATTAAACCACGTGTCATGCACCGACCAATCCCGAACTCTTGTTGCATAACGCTAGAAGTCACTAAATGACAAATTGTTGGAGTAGTTTGAAAAACGGATGGGGAGAATATTAGTTTCCCGTTTGGCGCGCAGCTAACAGCACTACCCCCATGGACGTCCTTTACCCTTCTCATCGGAACCATATGATATACAAGTACCGCTGGACGCTCCATAAGGTCGACTGATTAAATCATAGGCTTTCATCGATTTATATGGCGCCATCATATTCCGTCGCGCTGCTTAGTAGAAAACTCCAGGGTTCACCTTGTACACCATTTTTTTTTCTTCATGGAGGTCCGACCCCAGTGAGTTTCACCTGCAATATAAATGTATGGTTGGCCCTGTAATAATGATTAGCTAGTATTACGTCATGTATCCCGCATCACCAATTGAACTACACATTGTACAGGGCCGTCTTAACCCTTCAGTCCTTGCAGGACAAAAGCGCCAGGGATGGCCCTTAATGCACGGCGATGTTAGTGAGTAGAAACCTTATCTCCTGTTTTCACATACTTTAGTTAAAAAAGAGTGAAAAGGATTTGTGGAAGTTATTGGCGGCGGTGGTGTGTGTGTGTGAGCATGCACGCACAGTACCATACCTCCCAACAGTCCTGGATTTTGTGGGACGTCCTGATTTTCAGGCACGTCTCGCTTTTGGAGGCAGTGGCGATCATATGGGCTGTGACTTTAAAAGTAGCATTTGCAAGGTGGCTATTCTGGTAGATGGTTTGCTGGATAATGTAAAAATGAAGTGGGAATACGATGGTGATATATATATATATATATATATATATATATACATACATATGTGTGTGTGTATTAATATATGGGATTACGCGTTAAACACGTGTAGACAGGAGATTTATGAGAACATTCACTTCCTGCACCTTTTTCTTGGCGTTCCATCTAGATTTGAGTGCCCTCGAGCTGTAGGCATGGCAGTAACATCTGATAAAGATGCTTATCATCGAAATAATAATAAAGTATGTAATGATTTTTAATTGTCTAGCTTATCTGCAAAAACATGTCCAAAGGCGCTCTTTGCTTCTTACCAGCAAAAATGCCCATCTGGTACATTGTCCTTTATACGACGGGTTTATTTTTTCATATTCCCAGAGCAGCTGTTAATGATTCAGATGGGGTCTCTCACAGTCTTATTTGGAGATACAAGAGACCCAAAGTAGCCATGGCCAAACTGCAACACGCATGTTTTGATGCTGTTTTACTGTTTACTATATTTATGAGGCATGCTAGGGACTGATGATACTCCTCACGTGCACATTCTGTCTTAGAGGTGATGTTTGGCAGGGTGATTTTACACTGCGTTTCGTGCACACAGTGTCCAGTGTCTCCGATGTAACCGGCCATAGGTCCCATCACCGATCAACAGACTTCGATCCAGGGAATTTCAGTCCTCAAGACACAGTCCATGTTTTATGGATGTATGTGTTGAGACAGTGACAATTCCTACGGTTTTTGTAGGTCCAGACAACACTTCCCACGTGGCAAGCTCCTAAAATTCCTTGCTATGCTTCACGAACAGCACATCACACCCTTTCAACCAAGTCAATCCAGTAGCACACTACTCCTTATCTAATTTTGGAGAGAGGTCTAGCCATTCTGCATTGTTATGCTAGGTTTAGGAGCCAAGGTATGGATCCATAATGCAGAGCTGGTCGTCCCTATGGATGGTCTGGTGTTCATCTGATGAGCAAAACAGCACAGGAACAGCAGGGATACAGACAGGAGATCAAAAAAAAATAAACAGTAGTGGGACTCAAGGTAGCAAGACTCAGCAGAGTAGTCAAGATGGGCTGAGAGTTGGTACTGTACATGGTTCTATACCGGAGCAGGACTCGAGACTTCGGTAAAAAGGGATAAGGCAGGAATGAAAGTCAAGGCAGAGGTCTGGTACACAGTCCAGGATCCAGTGGCAACAGTACAGCAGGATAGGACAAACTCATGGACAAGGAAAAGAAATGGAAACTTGTACAGGACTCATGACAAGGCATGTTGCCCGCCGTGTACCAACAGCATGGTGGGGCAACGTAAGAAAAGCCCCCACCATCCACGCCACCTGACAGGGACATCAAGACCATGCCCTTTGGGTAGCTGCCACTAGTACTCTGGTGATTGGAACCTGCGCGGTGGGGACCCGGCAGAACACTGCATACTGTTCCTCAAACATCAGCAGCTTACGGGAACCTACTAGGGACTTCAATATTTTATGAGAAACCATACAGATGATGACTACTTTGAAACACTTAAATATAGAAACATACAATTTGACTTCATGCAAGAACCATTTGGCCCATCTAGTCTGCCTTTTTTCCTAGTGTAGAGACTCAGACCTTAATCTGTCCCTGGACTTGTTTTAGATTCAGGATACACTTATTAATATTTTAGATCCAGAAAAAAAATCAGGCACAGCTAAAAGGAAATGTAATGATTTCACCAGTACTTGTTGAGAGATGCGGAGTTTCCAAGCTATAATATTTATTGTATTTTCCATTCAGTTATATTCTCGTTATATTCTGCCATTTGCAGACTTTAAATAGTAGAAGGTGTCTATTAAAGCGGCATTTGAAGCTGGTATTAAATCAAAGTAGGTATAGTCAGTGCCTTATTAAGCATTGGCGCTGCTCAATGCCTAATCTAGGGCAGCATCAGCATCTACCCCTTCCTTTGTTATCTGGGATATGATGTCATATTTAAGGATGCATGGTACTGGACGGTAGTAAACTGCAGGCTTGCATAGCGTTGATGCTCTGGTTGGGGAGATCAGAGCTTTCCAACCCGGCCCATTTAGCAATGATGCTTCAGGGAGCCTAATCATCCAATATGGTGACTGCCCCCACCCCACCCTGGACCTGCTGGCCTAGAATACATCATTGATTACAGTCGTTACATCTTAACAACTAATTTGTGAGATTTATAAACACATTACATGGAAAGGTTGGCCATTTGAGGGACATTCCAGTATCCACGCAGCCTCTCCAACAAAGTACTTTTTTCCCCTCTAAAAGTGAGTATGGGACTTTATTTTTTTTATTTCTGTGCAAATTGTGTAAGTGATTTTCAGCTCAACTTCATACATATGTACCTCACCCTCTTTTTTGGTGTACACATGTCTACATTTTCCATTTTCACATAGGGTATGTTATACATTATATAATAAGAATTCACACCCAAGAATTGTTCCCCCCTCCAAAGTTGTATTATTTTACAGCATTTTTTATTAGCGATTGTTTTCTTATTTGCTTGAAAAAGTGTTGCATGCAAACATTTCTCAGTTTTGACAACTCTTCTCATTTCTCCACCCATTAACATTTCTGTATTTTTTTTGAGGTTTTATAGAACTTTAGCGGAATAAAATCTGCAAAAGCCTGATAGAATGAACAAACAAAATATCATATTAAGTGAATCGGAAAGATTCTACAAGATCTTCAAGAACAATGGATCAAAAGGATTAACTGTATTAAAAGGCTTGAATACCCAATCCAAAATAGTGATAGTACTATGAGTCACCGGCACAGGGACAGATTTATCAATGGACAGGGTGTGTGCGTAATAATATATTATTCCTATTTACACATACTGATATTTCTATACACATTATTGTGACTTTTGGGGCTGTAAAACACCTTGTTACACTGAGCAGGTGAGAGAAGAAGGACGGAAGAATATGGTTTCCATGTATAATGGAATATCCAAGAAATTGAGAAGGAATATTTCTATAAAAATAAGCACCATCACAACGCATGAAATCATAAGAATTTGATGTGCGCTTGTGTTTCATTTTAAATATTTTGCTGATGCTTTTAAGTTTTGGGGAATCACTTCTCCCATGATCCTCTGCCAGCCGTGAGACAACTCTAGTATATCAGAAAGTATTTGTTAGCCTCGTGTTTGGTGCTGCAGTTACCCAGACAGCCGGAAATACTCAGGCAATGGAGTACCCCAGTGTTTCTCGAAACATCTTCATTAAACCGGAAATAAGAGGTAGTGGATGCCTTAGACAAGCACGTCCTCCTTTGGCTTCTCTGTTCAGAAAACAAGGAGGGCTTTAAATATTTTTGTAAACACCATTTAAAAAATAAGTTAGCTTTCTAAATACACTGGATCTCCCTGAGTGGAAAGGCCGGCATAGTCTATTCAGTTTCCTGCCAGGGAAGGCTACCTGGAGCTCTCCCTCTTCTCAGAGGCAGGGAGCGGAACTAAACATGCGAGGGGCATCGTTGACTATGCAGTGGCTAGGATTGGCCCTAGATAACGTTAAATTGGTTGACTAAGGAAGGGGAGTGGATGTACCTAAACTGCACTGCCCCCAAAAAGAGAAGAGTGACCTGGAATCCTGGGGAAGCAGCGATTTCCCCAGGAGGCTTCAGGTGAAACCCAGCTAGCTCCCTGCTATGGTCACAGATCTGCTCTAAGCATTCAGTATGTTAAGACTTGGAATAATCCCTTAGGTGCTTGTGTACTATTTAACACCGCCATTTATCTTATTCTGTGTGTGTTTAGTAAGGCATGGTCACGCAAGTCCTGGAATAACCTGGAGTGTGTTTAGAAATGTAGTTCAGTTGTCATAATAGCTACGAATCATATATACAAAAAAGACTTAATACCACAATATACACAATGGAGGTATATACAAGAAATAAATACAATATGTCAATGCTATTAAGGTATTGTTAGTGCATAAGCACCAATATATATACTGTATGATTATATATATATACGTAATATTAAGTTAACAAAGGTTAGAATAAAGATAAAAAAGACGAAGGTCTATAAAGGAGTCTTATCTAGTACATTACAAAAAAACACAAATGTATTTTTCATAAACAACCTATTAGCTTTGACAAGCTAAGAGCAAATTAATTGTATATGCTGATCAGCGTTTGACCACCTGTCTAATATTGTGAAGGTCCCTCTTTTGCAGCCAAAACAGCCCTTGCCCATTGAGACATGGACTCCACTAGACCTTTAAAGGTGTGCTGTGGTATCCTGTAAGTTGCGAGGTGCGGCCTCCATGGATGCATCCTGGTGCCATGTGTTCTCCTGGTAAGAGACCCACCAGCACCCAGCCATCCACATGATGTAAAAGAAAACATGATTTATCAGACCAGGCCACTTCTTCCATTGCAGCCCCATACGCAACAAACGGAGATGCACTGTGTGTTCTGACACCTTTCTATCAGAACCAGCATTAACAACTTCAGCAATTTGAGCTACATTCGCTTATCTGTTGGATTTTGTCTCACGTACCGGCCTTCGCCCCCCCACCTACATCATTGAGCCTTGGCCGCCCATGACCCTTTCGCAGGTTCACCGCTTTTCCTTCCTTGGACCATTTTTTATATGTACTGACCGCTGCAGGAACACTCCACAAGAGCTGCAGCTTTGGAGACGTTCTCTACCTAATGTATCTGTTTGTCTTAGTCTGTCAATTGTAGTCATACCCCTTGAATATATGTATTGTAAGAACCGCTGCGTAAATTGTTAGCGCTATATAAATAAGATAATAATAATAATGCTCTGACCAAATCGTCTAGCCATCACAATTTGGCCCTTGTCAAAGTGGCTCAGATCCTCACAATTGCCCATTTTCCCTGCTTCTAAGACGTCAACTTTGAGGACAAAATGTTTATTTGCTGCCCGATATATCCTACCTGCTGTCAGGAGCCATGATAACAAGATTATCTGTATTATTCACTTCACCTGTCAGTGGTCATAATGTTATGGCTTATCAGTGACTATAATTGCTTTATTGTGTATGCCACATTATTCAAAAATGTGCTCTATGAATTGCTTCTTTGTTGAAAAAAAATTATTTTGAAAATCTAATCTTTGGTGCTTGAAATATATTTTTGAAAACATATTAGATTAATTCAAAAACAATTCAAACAAAACCAAAAATAAATAAATAAAAATCCAATCGTTTTTAGGTCAGATACTACAGTGTAGTCGGTGTGTATATGTTCTGACACTGGAAGAGTTTACTGGTGTGATGCTGTAAAGCGTTCTATGGGTGAACTTATGTGACCCTAACTGAAATCCTCGTGTGAACTATCAGTGACCTTGCAATCCAGATAGCACAACTAGCATATAGCGGACTTTTAGAGATAAGCAGAGATACGACAAACTATGGATCAACGTAAATGTCCTGGAAAAATCAGTGGAATGTAAGGAACAAGCTAATAAAGTGCAGAGAAAATATGTATAAGGTAATGAATATCCTTTTTATCAGTGTCCATTGAAGGTTCCTCAGATGCTCCAAGTAAAGGAAGTAAAAATATCTAAAGGTCTACATTCATTAAACACAAATGTGATGAACCAAGCGTTCACAAAAATACCTTTAGGCCAAGTCTTGTAGTCTTCCAGTTGTAGGTAAAGGAATGATCATGCCTAGGAACTCTCCTGGTTTGACCCAGAGTCTCTGGGTAAAGCGCTGCTTCCTGGGTCTCCGGGTCACTCTTCTATGTCTCCAGGCAGGGGAGCCCATGCCCACACCCCTTCAACTCCTTCTATTTAATGTTATCTGGGGCTAGCCCCACCCATCACATGGCTAATAATGACCATAAAGTGGCTACCATCAACGCTGAAGCCACTCCTTCATAAGAGGGAGAATTCCACTGGGAAGTTCCCATATTTGTTCATGGTCAATTCTTAAGCAATGAACCACATCTTCTGCAATTGTGAGGTAAAATATGAGGACTGGTTTTGTAGCCATAGTTTAAAGCACCACTGAATAATACACTACACAGGCCTGGACTGGCCCCCTTTAAGTGAACATTTTTTCCCCATGCAAATCAATGGAGGGGTTCAGCAGAATCCCCCTATGCACTTGTCTGCCCCCAGCTCCTTGGCCTGCAGCAGATGCGTTTCAAGAAGCCAAAACTGGAGTAACAATATGTTGCAAAGGTGCAAAAAGTGCTTTTTTTATTTAAAGAATACTTATTAAAGTAATTTAGCATGCATTCGTTTTAGTGAGGGTGTATGGGGCATTGTAATGTCGATTCAAAAATTGTATGTGAAGAAAATATTGTCTATGTTACAGTGACACCTAGTGTTCAAAAATGGTAACATGTTTATTGAGCAACATTGACATTATAGAAACAATGAATTTGATAGAAGATAAGAAGCATTTGGTCCATCTAGTACGCCCATTTTTTCCTGCTGTAAAGGTTCAGACCTTAATCAGTCCACGGTCTAGTCTTAAATTCACAATAGCTTAATGCAGATCCCATGCATTCATGGGCCCTGATGTAAAAATCCACCTCTCATCTGTATTATTATTTACCTCTGTGTAGTGTAGACAGTATTTTTTTTTTTTTTTATAAAATGCAGAAAAGATCGGATATATACAGTACCTGAAAATATAACAATGTTAAATTATGCTACAAAGGCAGAATATATTCACAGAGCCTTCTTTATCTCAGGGCAAAATGGGCAACTCCAAAGCCACAGATCCATATCCAAACCACAGATTCATATCTTTGAGTATCCTTCAGCATAGACCTCCATTTCACAGCACAGTGGGCCAGTCATGGGCAATCAGATGATCTCTCTAACTACCCCATGATCCCGCTGACCATAAATGTGAGACAGTAGTGCAGCTCGGCAGGACAATCCCTAAAAATCGTGACTGTTCTATTAAAAATGGGGCATTTGGTAGGTATGATTCAGGTTTTACACTGTTAATGAAACTTTTCGGGGCAAAAATGTCAAAAAGGTGACTGCACTAAAACAAAACAAATCCAAAAGTGTTCTTATTATTGAAACTGCACCAATGATACAGAGCACAAAGATGGTAATGCAAAGAAGTCCAAAATGCTTCTTTGTGACAAACGTCACAGAAAGGAGTTTGCCACCTGTTGCTTTTTTCACATGAAAATGTATGCAGGGAACAAAAATGATTGGAAACGGTCACGGCATTGTATCCCGAAGAGAGCAGCACGTCCGATTTCCATATGCAAATCTACTCATGGTGTAGTAGTGCTCTTTGGACTATAGGGGGCGCTCTCTGCAATAATCCTTTACCTAGAAGAAAAGCTATAGTGCACAAAAACAAGATTGGGGGCCCTTTTTTGGAGAAATTTGAAAACGGATTTTATTTTTTGCTGGCGTTCGTTAAGGTCGGACAGTCAACTTTTTTCACGATACAGCTATTGATGAACATGAATGTTTTACGTTGGATAGCCCATACCTTGACGCTAAGCTACGTCTCTTTGCTCCGCGGTGGAAAAGACTTTGATTAACCTAATGTGTTAGCTTTTGCTTTCCCCAAGGAAAAGACTTTGATTGACTTGAGATGTTGGCTCTTGTTTTCCCCAGGAAAATATGGAACGCTTCACGAATTTGCGTGTCATCCTTGCGCAGGGGCCATGCTAATCTTCTCTGTATCGTTCCAATTTTAGTATATGTGCTGCCGAAGCAAGCACAAAGCAACTGTGTTTTCACCAGGTATATATATCCCACTAGGACCCAGGCTTTTCAAGTTAAGGAGAGAAAGATAGAAGTCCAAAATGCTTCTCTGAAGGAACCTTCATGGCAAAAATCACAAATAAGAATATGCCACCTGTTGCTTTTTCACATAAAATTCTATACAAGAACCAAAAATATTTGGAAATGGTCACCGCTTCGCATCAAGAAGAGAGCAATAGGTCTGATTTGCATATGCAAATCTACTCATGGTGTAGACATGCTCTGTGGAGTATAGAGGGCGCTCTCTATGAAAAATTCCTTTTCCTAGAACAAAATTAGAACATTTACACACGGCTAATGTTCCCACCCTGGACATTACTCAAAAATAGAAGTCCAAAATGCTTATTTGAAGGAACTTTCATGGCAAACTTCACAGAAAATAGTATGCTACCTGTTGCTTTGTGACATAAAAATCTATGCAATAAACAAAAAAGAGCAACATGTCCGATTTCCGTATGCAAATCTACTCATAGTGTAGTAGTGCTCTTTAGAGTATAGAGGGCACACTCTGAAACAATACTTTTCCTAGAAGAAAAGCAACAATGCAGAGTGAGTCTTTTTTTGGCGAAAGTTGAAAACAGCTTTTTTTTGCTGGAGTTTGCTAAGGTCAGACAGTCAACGTTTTCCACGTTACAGGTTTTGATTAACACTAATGTTTGTGTTGGATAGTTCATACTCGACGCTAAGCAACATCTCTTTGCTCTGTCGTGAAAAATACTTGAATCAGCCTAAGATGTCAGCTTTTGTTTTCCCCAGGAAAATATGGAACGCTTCACGAATTTGCGTGTCATCCTTGCGCAGGGGCCATGCTAATCTTCTCTGTATCGTTCCAATTTTAGTATATGTGCTGCCGAAGCGAGCACAATGCAACTGTGTTTTCACCAGGTATATATATCCCGCTAGGACCCAGGCTTTTCAAGTTAAGGAGAGAAAGATAGAAGTCCAAAATGCTTCTCTGAAGGAACCTTCATGGCAAAAATCACAAATAAGAATATGCCACCTGTTGCTTTTTCACATAAAATTCTATACAAGAACCAAAAATATTTGGCAATGGTCACCGCTTCGCATCAAGAAGAGAGCAATAGGTCTGATTTGCATATGCAAATCTACTCTTGGTGTAGACATGCTCTGTGGAGTATAGAGGGCGCTCTCTGTGAAAAATTCCTTTTCCTAGAACAAAATTAGAACATTTACACACGGCTAATGTTCCCACCCTGGACATTAGTCGAAAATAGAAGTCCAAAATGCTTATTTGAAGGAACTTTCATGGCAAACTTCACAGAAAATAGTATGCTACCTGTTGCTTTGTGACATAAAAATCTATGCAATAAACAAAAAAGAGCAACATGTCCGATTTCCGTATGCAAATCTACTCATGGTGTAGTCGTGCTCTTTAGAGTATAGAGGGCACACGCTGAAACAATACTTTTCCTAGAAGAAAAGCAACAATGCAGAGTGAGTTTTTTTTTGGAGAAAGTTGAAAACAGCTTTTTTTTTTGCTGGAGTTTGCTAAGGTCAGACAGTCAACGTTTTCCACGTTACAGGTTTTGATTAACACTAATGTTTGTGTTGGATAGTTCATACTCGACGCTAAGCAACATCTCTTTGCTCTGTCGTGAAAAATACTTTTTAACACTTAAAGTTTATTGGGTTTACAATAGACCAACCAAAGCAAAAAGAGACAATGAATACAAAAGATCACAGTAATAACAATAAAAATGGAAATTCAATAAAATATACGTAGTACAGATGGCATACTGACACATGGACAGAAAAAGGACCAAAGACAAAAAAGGAAAACATAGACATAGAAGTACAAAAAAAAAAAAAAAAAAAAAAACACCAGACAACACAGAGAGAGGACAGACACACATAGGGAAACAACAAGACGGGTGGAGACAAGGGAAGGGGGTGGGGGTAAAGATGAGAGAATGCGGCCCACATCACTAGCGTATGCAGCGGGCCTATGAAGCTGCAGTGGCCTTAAGGTACCATGGTGTGCGAAATGATCCTAACAGAAAGCCGGAAGGGGTATGGCCAAATTGGTCCCGATAAAACCGGATCCAGCAATCCCAAGTCTCCTCAAAGATATGTGGGGTGTTGGCGGCAAAATGGGCTGCCCTCTCGTATTGGCAGGTCGTAGCAAGAGAATAAAGAACATCATGGATAGAGGGAGAAGATGGAGATTTCCACTTTTTGGCGATACTGATCTTAGCAGCAATAAGAACATGAGCCAGCAGTTTACGATGAGGGCCAGAGAGGTCTTCCGGGAACATGTCGAGAAGCGCCAATTCAAGGGACCTCGGAAGCGGAATGGAGAGAAGACGTGCACTGAGATCGAAAACATCGTTCCAATAACTGCGAAGAGCTGGACATTCCCACCATATATGTGCCATCGAACCCCGGGCACCACACTGACGCCAACATAATGGGGACACTGTCGGAAATATGGACGCCAGCGTGGTCGGGACATAGTACCATCTAAAGAGAATCTTTCTGTTAGTCTCAAAGTGAGTCACATTCTTTGACACGCCTCGAATCGTGGAAAGAGCTCCAAACCAGTCGGAAACATCGAAGGCACGGCCCAATTCCCGCTCCCATGCGACCATATAGGAGAGCTTGGCATTCGTGGAGGGGTTCAACAGAGCCAGGTAGCACATAGAGATGGCCTTGGGAACCAACGGGGCCCGGAGACACATCTGGACGATAGGGGTAGCCGGCTCCGAAGAAATAGACTTCTGCATAACAGAGCGAAGCTGAAGATACTTGAAGATGAAAATCAGTACACAGATCCTGAAAAGAACGTACGTGAGATTGATGAAAAAGTTGCGAGATCGACCGGACTCCATTTCGGATCCACGTGTCCAAGGATGTGTGTGGGAGGAGAGACTGCAAAACTGAGAGGGGAGCAAACCTTGAGACCAAGGATGGGAAGCGTAGAATACATCGATACTTATCCCAGACAGCAAGAGACTGCTTCGTTGTGGGCAATGCATCCAGCATAGGTGGCCGAAGGGACTGAGGGAGCCACAGAAGATCAGCAATCCGGTAAGGTCGTGTAAATAGGGCCTCCTGATCGACCCATGCCACTTGCGAAGGGCCCGAGAAAAGCAGCAGAGTCTGAGCGAGATTGGCAGCCAAGTAATAGAGTTGAACATTCGGGACTCCTAAACCTCCGGAGAACTTGGGCCGCTGCAAGAGTGTCGTGGATAGCCGTGGGCGTTTATGGGACCAGATAAATTTGATGAGGCGGGACCTAATAGTCCGCAGGAAGGCAGCCAGGAGAACAACAGGAAGCGTACGAAAAAAATACAAGAGCTTAGGTAGCGCGTTCATTTTAAACGCCGTGATACGCCCCAGCCAGGATACCTCCAACTTGGACCACCGGTTAAGATCCTCTTGAATCCTGTTCCAAAGGGGGAGAAAGTTGTGCTTGAATAACGTGTGGGTGGACTTGGTAATACGGATCCCCAGGTATGGAAGGAAGTCTGAGCGCCAGTCATACGGAAAGGAGGACGAAAGCGTAGTCACCAACGAGGAAGGGTATCCAACATTAAGGGCCTGGGATTTGCCCCAGTTGATTTTATAGTAGGAGACGGCACTGAAAGAGTCCAACAACGCATGTAACCGCGGCAAAGATTGCATGGGCTCCGTGATCGTCAAGAGCACGTCATCCGCATAGAGGCTAATCTTGAACTCCGTGGCATGAGCAGAAAACCCCTGAATTTCAGGATCATTCCGTATCGCAATCGCCAAGGGTTCCATGGCCAGCGCAAAGAGAAGTGGGGAGAGTGGGCACCCCTGACGGGTACCATTACGGATGTGAAAAGGCTTAGAGAGGAATCCAGAGGAGCACACCCTGGCAGAAGGGCCGCTGTAAAGGAGAAGGACTGCATTAATGAACTGGTCCGGGAGATGAAACGCCTCCAAGGTAGCTTTCAAGTATCCCCAATGAAGGCGGTCGAACGCCTTCTCCGCGTCTAAAGACAGGAGAAGGCACGGCGCTTTAGTAGTATTGGCTAGGTGGACGATGTTGATAATCTTACGAGTATTGTCAGATGGTTGACGGCCCAAAACAAAGCCCACCTGATCATTTGAGATCAGCGACGGAAGTAGGCTGTTAAGTCGTAGGGCCAAAAACCGTGAAAAAAGTTTTGTGTCCGTATTCAGTAATGAAATCGGCCTGTAATTAGCACAAAGAGTAGGAGGCTTACCAGGCTTGGGAATAGTAACGATCTGCGCCTCCGTCATTTCCGCAGGCAAGGACGATGCAGACATAAAATAGCCAAATAAGGAGCAAATATGTGGAGCCAAGATGGAGCGAAATTTCTGGTAGTACGAATTTGGTAGGCCATCCGGCCCAGGAGCCTTGTGAGATTTGAGTCCCTGGAGTACCGCCTCTATCTCCTCTATCGATGGAGGAGCAATGAGAGAGTCCCACTGAGTGCTTGGCAGAGCAGGGATAGGAAGCGAACGCAGGAAAGAGGAAATGGAGGCTTGCGACGGCTGGACGACAGACGGTTGAGAATGTAAATTATACAACAAGTCATAGTAATCCGCAAAGCTGTCTCCAATATCTTTGGGGTTATAGAGTCGACGCCCATCAGGAGTTTGAAGATAATGCGCTGTAGTTTGAGCTGAGCGCTGAGTGAGCTTCCTGGCAAGCAAAGAGTCCGCCTTGTTACCCTTGGCATAATACGTTTGCTGAAGCCTCCGGAGCATGTATTCCGTACGTTGTAATTGCAGTTGGAGTAATTCTGACCGAACAGCAGTAAGTTGGCGGTAAGTATCATCAGACCACGAGGCCTTGTTAGCTAGTTCCAGAGCTGTCAAGCGTTGAGTGAGATCAAAAACGGATTTCATGAAAGCACGTTTCCGGCGGGAGGCCAATTTAATAAAACAGCCACGAACCACAGCTTTGTGGGCCAGCCATAATGTGGAAGGGACGATATCCGGGGTATCATTAAGCCGAAAGTACTCAGAAAGAGAGTCAGACACCTCAATAGAAACATCAGCATGCTGGAGCAAACTCTCGTTCAGCCGCCATCTAGAAGAAGCAGGACATCGAGAATAGAGATCAAAGGTAGTCCAAATTGGGGCATGGTCAGACCAAGTGATAGGCCCGATAGCTGCTTTCGTTATTGTCTGCAAGGTAAGCTTATCCACGAGGATCAGGTCAATCCTGGAGTAACTAGCGTGTGCTGTTGAATAGAACGAGTAATCTCTATCGAGCGGATGAGTATTCCTCCAAGTATCAAATAACATGTGGTGGTGCAGTAAGTCCTGGAAACGGGTACCTTGAAGAGTCAGAGACCTCAAATATTTAGAAGACATTTTGGCAGAGGAGTCCAGAGACGGAATCGGGAGCAGATTAAAGTCCCCGCCAACAAAAATCCGACCCTCAGCAACTTTCTGCAGCTTGGCGAACACCCGATCCAGAAAGAAGAGCTGGTTACAGTTAGGAGAATACACATTGAGGAACGTACAGTCAATACCGTTGAAATTGCCGCGGAGAATGAGGTAACGACCTTGAGGATCACAGACTTTGGAAATGAGTTGAAACTGGACATCTCTGCGAAACAGAATGGCTACGCCGAGTTTCTTACTAGTGGAAGAAGCGTGAAAGTCCAGGGGGTAGTATTTGGAAGTCAAACGAGGCTGTTTTGTTTTGAGGAGATGAGTCTCTTGGACCATGACAACCGAGGCATCGCGAGATCTTGCTTCTTGGAGAAGCATATGACGTTTGTGGATAGTATTAAGGCCCTTAGCATTGATGGAAAGCAGCGTAACGGCGGACATAGTCAGCAACAAGAGGGCAAAGGAAACAGAGGAAGACAAACACAAGGACAACCACAAAAGGACAACACACAAGACAAAAGGCAAGAGAGAGAAAGGAAGAGAGAAACTAAACAATCGAGTTTTAGGCCTGAATCGCAGCAGACGAAACTAGGCCACAATATATTCCCACATACAACCAACACCAAGGGATGTGTAGGAAAATAAGTAGAGAGGGCGCAGAAACACCAGCCAATGAGAACCAATATGTAAATAAAAGAAACAAAAAAAAAATAAATAAATAAATAAAATAAAAGGGGGGAGGGAAAGCATGTAGAAATGTATATGTGCATATGTATGTGACGAGAGACCCTATATGAACCAAGGACAGCATGCGGGAGGGGCGACCCGAACCCGCGAAATGGGCAGGCACCAGATGGATGGAGAAAACATGAGGGGCCAACAGAACAAAGGCGGGCCGGAACGTATAGGAATGAATGTCGTATCAATATGAGTGTAAATGTAAATGTAGGAATATAAATCCAAACCACAGAGACACCCCACAGGAATGGAAGTATAACGAGGAACGACCGGTAGAGAGAGAGTAGTCGCATATGTGCGTGTGCGCAAACCTGTCGATAAATGCGTGCACCAACCAACCGAGGCCCAGCAAGAACTATAATATGTCGACCAGATCCCCCAAACAAGGAGGCCACATAGGGATGGAGGAAACAAAAGGGGGTCATCATAGCAAAGGCAGGTCGGTACGCAAAAAAAAAAAAAAAAAAATGGATGGCACATAAGCAAATATGTTTATGTAGACGTATGTATGGAAATCAAAACAACAGAGGCCCAGAAAGAAACAAAAGCCTAATATAGATATGTGTGTGCGAACATGTGGATGAATGAGTGCACAGCCAAGAAGTAGCCTCAGATATGCGTAAGGCCCCGTAGTAATGTGAGAACCAATAGATGTTTTTTTCTGAAAAAAAATAAATAAATAAAAAAAAAAAAAAAAAAAAAGGAAGTCGCACATATCTAAATAATCAGAACCTCGTAAGAAACATAAGGGGGGCACGTAGGCGAGAACGATAAACAATATGAATCACAGATGGACACAGACGACCGGCCTGTAGTCCATGGCCCACGGAACAGTAAGTGAGCGTATTTGTAGGTGTAAATTAACCCCACGAAGAGGCAAACAGAAAAACAGCCCCCAGAGGGGGAACACTATATAAAGGCCCGGTAACTAAACTGCCGCAGGAAAAAAGCAAACCCCCCATACAGGCTAAAAAGGCACATAACCCTTAAACCAAACATGACCCAAAATAGTGTG